>NC_141697.1:1107473604-1107945609 GCF_964263255.1 Lissotriton vulgaris | reverse complement strand
TGGGGCTTACTTTACTAATAAGAATGTATTTCTACCCAAACAAACACTTTTTAGCAACATTAGGATAATGAAAGACTGGGGAAAAAACATAACGTTCTAACCTTTCCCATGCGGTATGCATGCAAGTCTTTCAGAACACCTCACAGGCCACTGTGCTATATTAGGATTGTGACTTATGAACTGCAAATAACAAAATGATCTCTGTGACAAAAGCAGTAACCCACTGGGCTAATCACATAAAATAACAATTTAGTAAGTGATTCCGCAGGGACCTCAGTGCTAGTTTATAATGAGTGAAAAGTGCTAAAAGACAAAACCACTGACCACTCACCAACTGGAACATTAATCATCAGAGTTACCTTGCCGTTATTATTGTCGCCTGAAAAGTGCTAGACACACATGTAACACTACAGCAGACCTTTTAAACCCATACATTATTTCTAACACAGACACCCTCCCCAGCGCATCATCAGGTGCGCGTGCACCGGTCTCTTCACCCTAAAGCTGCCCCTGATTGTAACTAAGCCTAAGTGAAGTTTGTGTACTCACCTTTGCAAAAATGATTCAAATTGTAAAAAAATTGTCTTTACTACACAAAATACTCATTTGGGACCTAACCCCCCAAATAGACATGACAAATCATTTCATGTATTCCAATTGTTCTGTGTTCCTGCGATAGGATTTTTTTCTGAACTAAATTGTGTTTACATCACATGGCATAATGGCACAACCTTGGGTATTACATGTAACAATGGTAATGTGAAATGTGGGAAATTATGCAAGATTACATGAGGTATCTCACTTTGTCTGAAGAAGGTCGATTTTGTTCCCTCTATATATTTTTTATGTGATTGACCAATAAAAGTGATGAATAAAATAGCGTATCCTTTCATGTAACAGACATCTTTAAGTTACTTTGTTAAATGGTGCTGTGCTGTGCTTGGACTTGAGGGAATATTATTCTATGTGTCCAAGGGGGGAGACATGGTTTACAACGAATCCGCTACAATGCATTCCATTGCAATGCTGTAGTTACAACGACCACATTGTTACATTGCAAACCATTACAACGCAAGTCGTTACGACTTGCTGTAGGGGGGCAGATGGTGTTGGATTTAAAATCCAACACCTTCCCTACTGTTGCACAGACTGGAGTTGGAATAATACATTCTACTATTCCAACACCAGTGCCCCCTACAGCAAGTCTTTGTAATGACTCAGTTGTAATGGTTTGCGATGTAACAATGCAGTCGTTATAATGACCGCGTTGTAATGGAATGCGTTGTAGCATATTTGTTGTAACATCGCATATTCGTACAAGGGTGATGTTTTTCACTTCATACCTCAGATCATCCAATAAGAGGTAGGAGATGTTTGCTTATCTCCCCTTGTAACAGAAATAGCCAACTAACATATCATCCACCACTCAAATTACTTTTCATATTTCTCTATACTAATTCAACACTAATCCTTCTTGGGTTCCGTAGTAGCGTGCTACTTGCTGAAAAAGCGCTTCTACGTCTCGTCAGGGGTAGTAAACGCTATATAAATGCAATTACAATACAATACAACACATGTTTGAGTGTCTTTTGTTAATTCTTGCCCTTGTTTAAGTCTGTCATAATGGGCATATTTTTACATTCATTACTTTTGTAAATATTGCTCAATTCATAGTTATGATAGTTTAATTGAAGTGTAGTTGTTGAGTGAGACACCAAATCTACCTTCTGAGAGAATGATGTATGTCTTTCATCCTTGTTATACATTCTAATTTTAGTGGCTTCACTGGAGGTGTGAGTATACTATGTCCTGAAAGGATCAGGACATGTTATATTTTAGAGTCCTCAGAACGTGTTTTGTCCTGGTTAAACTATTTCACTGCAAGCACTGAAGCCTGTTGACATACCTATTAAGGGTTATTTTAAAATAGTATCTGTAGTCTGGCACTGTAATTGGTGCAGGTACACAGCTAATGAAATTACTATAAGTTCTTTTCTAACACAAATGTCTAAAATGTTTGATTTTTAGTAGTATAGGACTCAGATTCACTTCTCTAGCGTAGTGATGAACACATATTAGTGGTTTTGTAGAAGGCGGCAACACCACCTACCATTGGCTAGGCATGTACTGAAGTAGGAGTAAGGTTTAAGAGCAAGAGCAGCTACCCTGATAGTTTATTTTGTAATTAATATCCTGTTCCTCTGCTTATCTGTTTATCAAACGTGAATACTAATGATGAAACATCCAGGTTGCTTGTTAATGGATGTAACAACCCAACCTGTTGGATGCTCTCATGAGGTCTTCTCACTTTCCCTCTCCTTGTTTTTTCTTTTCTTCCTTTTGGTGTCCTTTATCGATCCTTTCAGAACTATTTAATCGCCCTACATGTGCCGTATGCCCAGCTTATTTTATTGTAAAAATAATATCCAAACCTCCTAGACTAACCTGACTCTTCACCTTGCAACTCGGCTAGTACTGGTAGGTTATCAATATCCTCAAGCTTTACATTAATGATAACGATGTTTGCCGCATAATCGTCTCTTGTTCCTGTACTACCTTTGTGTTCTTGAATTTTGAAGCATTTTTGAAGTTTCAATTTCCTTAAGAATGTTCAAACATCTACTTTAGCCTGAGTGTAATTAAAAGTGGATTTGGGGCAGAATGATAATTCTAACTGGAGCAGATGCATTTACGCCTTCTTTGAAACCCTATGTGATAAGTTTATCACCATATTATTTAGATCAAACAATTATTCATTCTTCAACTGAAAGGTGTACTTGTTCCTGTGGGGAGTAAGACTTGTCCCCTTGCTTGGATCTCTGGTAGCACCATCTTTGCCTCCACTTTTTTTGCTTTCACTGCCACCTCTTGGCCTCCACTAGACTTTGACCCTTGTGGTTCAGTGAAACCTAATCTGCCTTCCTGTATATCAGTCACAGGTGTAGTTTATGGTTGGTCACATGCCTTTCAGCACAATCACTATTCTGACCATACCGCAGGAACCTTTTCCATCATGTGGCAAGGGTGCTCATTGGCATAAGGCAGCGAGAAGTGTGTTAGGGCTACGAGAGAGCACAACGAGAGCATATCTTTTGTAATATGGAGCTTTTCAGCTTTCTCTCCTTGATGCAACACATCACAGCAACTTCCCTTGCTGTGTTGTGTCAAAGTTCAGTAAATATGGACCACATTATTTAGCAAGGACTGGTTTCTTCTTAGGATTGATTTTTGTAGACTTAGGTGTTATATCCTCGGTTCTTTCAGATCACATCCCAATATACTTGACATTTCAGAGTCTCCCTGTGCTTAAAGAGAGGTCAAGCAGTTTTGCATGGAGAGGAACTCAAATTTTTTACTAAAGTTGAGTACCTGGATGTCTTCAGATCCTCAATTACATATTTATGCAATACCAATGGAGGCTTCTACCCTCTGGGGATAGTTTGAGAAACAGTCAAGGCTTTCATTAGAGAACTGTTTATATTCCACTCTGCTAGCAAAAGGAATCCAGAAGAGGCACTCCACATGAGCTGGAATGGCTATTGCTTAGGGTGCACCCGTTGTAGTAATTGATTCCTTTAGGGATAGAATTTGGGAGTCAAACTCCCTATGGGGAGAACTAGATGTGGGAAAAGGTGGTAGTAAACAAAAGTATTTCTATTTATAATGTGTCTGAATATGACAATAAAAGTGGTAGGACCTTGGCCTAAAAACTGAAAATCCAAAAACCTGAAACATGGTTACGAAATGTTTTGATGAAAAAAGGGAGTCTAGTAGCGGAATACACAGGCATAAGTAAAACATTACTCGACTTCAAGCTTGACATAAATAAGACAACAGCTTCCAGGAAACAGCCAGTGTTAAAGTATAAATTGTGAGCAATAATCATTCTTTGTGAATTTATAACCAGCTTTATTATAGTATTATGAAGTTGCAAACTCTACTATTCGCAAAACCACTGGGCTGGTCACCCCCAAACTATTTTTGACTATGCACTAACCTATTTTTGTGATTACCAAAGGGGTAACTCATTCCAAATCACAATTAAAGGGAAAATGTTTCTCCATTGGGAATGTGAATGTAGGGATGGAGGTCTGCTTTTCCATGCAGGTCACCGTCCCTGTGTTTTTAGCCAATTGCAAATACTTGAAATAGCAACCTGCTAGTTAATATTAGGCAGGGTGTTGGGTGACCTCCTACAAATGGAGATTTTGTAATGCCACCTATATGTATATAATTCACAACCCATAATCAAAGCAAGATGACATTTTTGCCCATCTTGTACCCACTATCTGCAACCTGCTTATTAGTAAATTGGCTCACAGTTAGAGGATTCAGGAGGTCATGGTAAATCTGCTATCATATCATTATCCTCCTCAATAGCACTGAGGAATAACAGTCTACTCAATGAAATAAAATAACATTTTTCAAGATGAACTTGTATCCAAACTAACCTTTCTATGTAATGCTATTCTGAGTATGAAAGTATGTCAATTACATGTCATCAGAGTAGACTGATTTCATTTTAAAACAGGAAAACCTCTTATATGACTTTTATCTGTATGATTAGCCAGCTTATCAGAAACAATATTTCCAGACCAGGCTGGATTGATCTCTTAGCCTCTAACATGCACTATCTGACAGAGACAATTAATTTATTTTCAGTTCTATGACAACTGCCCTTATAGTTCTCTTCCTCAATGGTTGCAACCTGGTATACTGAGTACCCCTTGATGCTGCTCTTGAGTTTATGAACTTGCCTCAACAGATTACTAGGTTGGTTATTTCTGTCTGTATATTAAGGGGAGTCTACTGGGGTATTGGTTAATGGGAACAAATAGAATCCATAAATATTGAATGCCCCCCTGTCAATGCTGTTTCCTTACTTGACTCAGGTTTGTGCTTTTCTTGGAACACCTTACCGCTCACATCTGTAATCATGGTGAGATTGAAATCAGCCTCAGAATGCCTGGGACTACAAAGAAGGCTATATGCTGACGGCATATCTGTATTTAGGAGCCTCATTTAGAATATTGAAAAGATGTTCAGGTTGATTCAACAATTTGAACTCCCTCTGAAGGATTCCCACTATTCCTCTTGGTTACCAGAACAACTCTTGGGTTTTCAAGACTAAGATGCAGCCATCAGCCCCTACAGACTCCTTATTCATTCACTGGATCTTTTGTCTGCTCAAGGCGACATTACAAGTTCTTTGTAAATTACTGAAGTAAATCCAGTGCTATCTAGTGAGAGAGTCAACTGCAACTCCACCTACGTGATTTAAACTGGCCTGTGTGACTCAACGGATGATGACTGGATGACTAGGAGGAGGCCAAATTCCTATAAAACCCCTGCATGATTTCACTAGTTCCACAACTCTTGGACGTGTCATTTCGAGCTCTATGTAGCCTACTGACAACAATCCTGGGACAAAAATCAACCCAACTCCATTTTAGGTGTTCCTGTGGCTCCACTGGTCTCCAAGGATTATGATTCATTGATCTTTTGTGACAAGGAGATGGCCATCTTCCAATCAGAGCTTGCAGCCTCCTAAGTCTTTTACTGGATTATATACCTACCACTGTGTTCTTCAGCCTTCCTCCTAGGGCACTAAATGGTGGGCATTGCACTTAAAGCGTTAAAGGGCAAAAATGTAAAGGGTAACTTGTATAGCACATCCCGTTGTTGGCCTTGTTAAGGCCCAGTTGGGCTGTGACACATATTTGTCTTAAGTTATTATGTGTCCTCATTCTGTTTTTACCTTTGCTATTCACATCCTCTATCCATCTTCAAAACCTTACCCTATTAAACACGTTGATACCTTTGTAGCTTCTCATGCATTTCATGTTCATCAAAACAAATTGAATTCTCATCAAAACACACAGCACGCACACTCCAACCATACAACTAACCCCTTTGCCTCCTTTCTCACATGCCTGATCATAACTCTTGTTCAGCACAGAGACAAGCATCATACATCGCAAGCATGATCACTCCTACAAATCTACGTATACACTTCATTACTAAGACCTGAGATACTCCCACTTCAGGCATCAGAACTGATGAACTCATTCTTGACAGGTAAACAATCACATGTCAAACAAGCACACACAGCATTGAGGTGTATCCTGCCATTTTCCAAACGATCTCCATCCAGGTTCTGAGTCTTTAAATGCTTATTTTTTCTTTCTTTTGAACACCTTTCATTCAGATTAACTGTCCCAATCTCCATCACATTAAACTCGTCTGTCATCCTCCCAGATGCAACAAACACGTAATTGCCTTTATCTCTGATTTAATCTCTTCAGCCTCAGTCTCTCACTCTAATAGCTTGTAATGGGTCCATAGGTATGTGGAGAATCGCTCTTTAACCCCTTCGCTGCTCATGATGAGCTCAGCTCGTCATGCAGTACACTGGTCGTGTGCTCATGACGAGCTGAGCTTGTCATGATACATGGACTATAACAATTTCCAGCACAGGAGGGGAATTGCCTTAGCAGTCATGTGGTTAAGGCTAATGTCATTGAGCAGCATATTTGCTCCATTGTGAACTGATAGTAGTATTTCAATGAAGTATGGTGGTAAGTAGAGGATTTTTGCACCTACATAGTCTTCGCCTAAGAATATCAAAATAATTTGTATTCATGAAATAACTGTGATAGTTATTGGGTTGAGGTATTTCTTTCAGATCTTTAAGAATACTGTCAATAGAAATATCAAATGTTAAACAGCTCTGCTGAAATGATCATTGCTATTTCCCAAAGTGAATCCTCTGAAATTAGAAGTATTTTAATGAAAAAACACTGAAACTTCAAATGACAGAATATAACACGTCTTGCACTGCAGACACATTTATGTGTTACAGGAGGAATGGAACTGTAGAATTATGAAACACCAAGCATATGTGTTGACATGTTCTCCAGACCAGAACTATACCACACACGCATAGAAAATGCCACCCAAAATACTCCTACATTTAATGGTATGACATTTTAGCCATGCCAACCAATGCAGGTTGATGGTTAAAATCCCATCTTGGTTTTATGGTGCCCCGGGTTGACATGTGGCAGGTGCAGGAGAACTCCATATCCACCAAACATCAGTGCAATGTGTCCTTGCGAAATATATTCTCCAGTCTCCTTGGTAGAGTACAATTTTGGTTGAGCAGTGTAGTTCTGGTATCAAAAATAGAATTATATTATTTTTCATATGATGATTTGCCAAGTACTTGATCCCTAGAGCCTATGCTAGACCAAAAAAATGATAAATCATCCATCTCCAAGTAAAATCCTAAAACATTGTTACCTTTTAACTTCAAGTGCATTTTGACAGCACTCAAGTCTGTAATAATTTGCAATTAGGCTTTATTATAGAACAGTCCCCATCAAGATTTTAGATGATAAATTCGTCCCAGTAGACAAAGCCAAATATTCCCTTATTGTTCCATTTGTGGAGTCAACAGTTTGTGACACACTTAGTCTTTGAACTCCCATTAGTACCATTTTGAAGCAAATGAGTTTCACTGGCATCACTTGTTGCTTTGTGTGCTACCTGCCAGATCATCATCAGCTTATCAAAATGGACCTCACAAGATATCAGCAGCTATCAAAGACCACAGGTGTGCCATTCTCTACCAGTGATCTTCATTATCAGCGAGAGCACCGCTCAGTAAACTCCTCACAGGTCATGGAACCAAGATGCAGCTACATGCATATGACCCACACTATACAAAAATCTTCTCAAACCAAATACTTCAACCACCTAAAAAGACATTACCATCACCCAAGCATGGATAGCAAGTGCCTACCTGAAATTAACTCCAACTCACCTAGAAGTCATACTCATGAAACATTAAGCAAGTGCAGATCCAGGAAACCGTCTACACTATGGAGGAATTTCAAACATTTATTTTCTACCTTGATATATAAACATTGGTTGCCAGCGAGACTGTCATCAGCTAGTAAAAAAACTGGATATATCTAGTGGTCCTCATAAGGGATTTGAAAATTACCAGGTAAAAGTGAAGAAATGAAAAAACGTTCTCCATCAAGGTGGCTTTTAGCTTCACTCCTGCAATTCACAAAAGTATTGAAAATAGATGTGAAACAAATGTGTCAACCATCGTCCAAAGGTTGTACCTACCTCCTTCCACCCACTCAAAAAACACTCAGGTGATTCAGAATCTCCCTATCAAGCTTTTTGTACAGAATATTGTATTGCCTGCTCATTATGTTGACCTAGTCTCAGTTGTTTCTCCAGTCTTTGTGTCAATACGAAGAAATGTGCATATTTAGTTGTGCATATATGCAAGCAATATAAAAGTTGGGGGAAGTATATTTATAAAGACACAGGACTTATGTTTTCCCCCAAAAATAGGCCCTACCAGATCAAGAAAATTCATTTGTACCATAAACACAGGTATATTGGACTACTGATTGCATGTTTGCACTATTCTATAATTTTACAGTATTCTATTTTAATCATATTGATCTTGTACTTAATGTATCTGTTACTATATTTTAAACGTGAATAATAGAATGGAATGTTCCCATAGAATGACGTTTTTTTAACTGTTCAGGAAAGTAGGTCTTAGAATAATTAAATGAGTGCTCTGTATGAGAACCGCTCTTCTGACATTTATTATTCTGTACCTTTTCAGCATCCAAAGCAGAATGAGGTTGAGGTCTTCTCGATGTGAAGAGAATACATTTGAATTTTCAATACTGCCAAAGAAGATAGATGTTTGACGTTATCCAGTGTTCAATTATAGTGGTTAAAACGTCTTATACTAAGAAACAAATGGAGAATAATCAACAAAAGAAATATTCAAAGAAAGAACAGTCTCAGAAAGATAAACGTAGTTCTAGAAAGGAACTGTATAATGCATCAAACGTAGAGGTGGGTGTAACTGGCGTAATTCTCTCTAGTGTAATTACTTGCAATTACTGTAAAATTACTCGTAATTATGTGTAATTATGTGAGAAGCATAATCCAGCATTTAGCACTTTTTGTTTAGTACTAAATGTACCCTGCAGTCCAAAATGGGCCAGAGGATGCATTTTGCCCTAAGAAAGTAACACTAAATGCTACGGGACACGAAAAGCAGCAAGCAACCGTTCGCTTTCTCTTAGGTCGTTGTTTCTGTGCTCTTGCAGTAGGATTCTTGCCTCAAATTTCTCCCAATTACTCAAACTGGCATAATCATGTATTTTCACATTACAATAGTAATGCAGAATTACTATGATTATTCTGATTACTCCGGCATATTTAAACTTTTGCCCAGACCTAATCAATACCTGTGTTTGGGACATGTGAAACGAGACAGATTAAGGGCCAGATATGCAACACTTTCGTTTTTCTGCTCGCAAATTGCAGTTTTTAGTGACTTACAATTAGCAACTCACAAAATGAAATATACTAATGTGTCTCAGACACATTTAGCGGTTCCCAATGGGGTTGCAAATTACCTACCTTGTTATTATTCATGAGGTAGGTTGCAATTTGTGACCCATTGGAAATGGCATGTTATCAAAGGGATGGTGGCCTGCTGTGGTCAGCAGACCACCATGTCTGTGATTGCTTTTTGAATAAAGCTATTTTTTCTGAAATGCAGCCGATTTTACTTAAAGGAAAATGGGATGCATTTAAAAAAGGAAAAATGAAAAGCTTCCTTTTCATTCTTTAAGAGTAGGCAGTGGTCCGTGGGTTTCACATTCACAAAGGGGAAGGGGTACATTGGGAACCCGTTTCCATTTGCAAATGGGTGACCACCTCCTTCACGGAGTCAGTAAAATGTGAATGTTTGGTGTGGGCTGCCATAGCGGGGCTGTCAACAGGGAAAGCTCCGGGGCTCGATGGGGTACCGGGTGACCTATTCAAGCAGGATCCAGGGATATGGGCTCCCTATCTCATGCTGATATTTAACGCAGTCCTCAAGGGGATGGAGGTCCCGAATACCTGGCTGGGCGCAGAGGTGGTTCCTATCTTCAAAAAGGGATCCCCTCTGCTCCCAGCCAACTATCGTCCGATCAGCCTTATCGACGTATCTCAAAAACTTTTTGGTAGGCTGATCCTAGACCGGTTGCAGAATTGGCTGGAGGAGACAGATACCCTGACCCCTTACCAGGCAGGATTCAGGCGGGGGGTGTCCACAATTGACGAAATCTTTAGGCTGAACCTAATATATTGGAGGACAGCATTAATCGAGGGCGGCACCTTGTACACGGTTTTCGTGGACTTACGTGCCGCCTTCGATTTGGTGCCAAGAGCAAAATTGTGGCAGGTCATGGAGGAGATAAATGTCCCGAAAGACATCTTGGCAATCCTGATAAGATCACATCATAACAACTTCGCACGTGTCAGGTGCGGGAGAAGTGGCAACCTAACCGAAAGGTTCCCCGTTCGCAGAGGGGTGATACAGGGTTTTGTGCTCGCACTGACCCTGTTCTGCCTCTTTGTGAACGGGGTTTTTGCGCACCTGACCAGGATTGCCAACACCGATGCCCCAAAATTAACTGGCAGCAGGGTGCCCGCAATTATGTTTGCGGACGACACCCTGCTGCTGTCCAAATCCCCGATGGGGATTCAACGGGTCTTGGACGTTTTTCTGGAGTTCTGTACAGAAAGGGGACTTGAAATCAATCCCCATAAAACCAAATTTATGATTCTTAACCCCATGCCCCTAAACCGCCAAAACCCCCTGCTGGGTACAGTCCGCCTGGAACGGGTTCACACAATTGAGTATCTGGGGATAACCCTAAATGATAATTTAACGTGGTCGGCACATCAGTCAAAAGTAAACATCAAATTGGCACAGATGGCGGGTGCCATTATGAGAATAGCGAGCAAGTCATCATATCGCCCACTCACCCCTGTAATTCAAATTTATAAGGCCCAGGCGCGGGGGGGTGCCACATATGGGGGAGAGTTGTGGGGTCATATCCCATCGCCAAAATTGCTGACCACAGAGAATAAATTTCTTAGGCAGCTCACAGCTCTTCCGTCGAGTACCCCAATTCTGCCCCTAAGGCTGGATATGGGCCTTAGGCCCATAACGGAAGAGTTGGGGCTTAAACCTTTAGCCTTCTGGCGTCGCTTTGTAGCAGTCCAGACCTCTCAACCTTTAGAGCTGAGCTGCAGGAATTCTTATCGTTGCCCAACGCCACTAGAACACCTTGGTTAAATTATATCAAGAGAACCTCCGAGGCAATTGGTCTTCCAATTTATGGTCAGATCCGGTAAACACAAGTAACAGGACGCCTAGAAAGGTGCTATCCAGAGCGTACTATGACCTAATGCTCTTCCGAGCTGTGGATAGCACCCGTGAAGGATCATTGACCAATCAATTCATAAAAACCAAAGACTCATACAAACTCGAAAGTGTCCTAGATGACATGACCCCGGTGCTAACTAGGAAACTATTCCTGCAATGGAGGTACGGGACCCTTCCCTTGGCATCTTTTACCGCAGCATGGTCTTGTCGGCCTTCTACAGAAATCTTCCCTGCATGCGCCCACACAAAAGAGAATGACGTACATGTGGTTTTTTTCTGTCGTGCCTATCAGAGAAGCAGGAAATACTGGCTGGTCCCTCTGCTTAAAAATATGGGGCCTTATTTATGAAGGCCTTGCGCCGCCGGTGCGTCACTTTTTCCCATTTTAAAAGTGACGCACCGGTGGCGCAAGGCCTTCATAAATAAGGCCCATGGGATTTGGAACATTTTTACCTGCATACAGAGTTTTAAAGACTGATTTATCCCCAACTATTGTATTTGCCCTATCAAAATTTTTAACTGTAATGTGGTATGCCCGAAATCGCTGTATTAAGAGAGCTGGGGACTCTCGACAGACCTGTATCCCTGACATGCCGCTATCCATTTTGATCACTATATGTTGCTTAGTGCGTTTTATATTAATGACAAAATGACATCCTCTGTAATTCTTAAATAATGTGATGATTTGTATATCTTTTATGATCATGTGATCGAAATAAAGATTTTTGGAATGGAATGGAATGTTTTGCAGTTGCATTCCAATCGCAAAACGTTCACGCAAGCCACTGCGACTCGCTACTAGGAAGGCCCTTTCCTAATAGCGACCACAAACCCTATTTTGTGAGTCCGTAATAGGTTTTCGACTCACAAAATAGGATTAGTGCATTACAAAAGCTGTGTTAGCAGTAGCAAACGGCCCGACTCTCTGTTTGTGACCACTAAAAACAGGCTTACATCTAGCCCCTGGTCACTGAGACCCATGTTTAGTCATGTAGCTTTTTATTTTGTATCTTTGCTAACAAGAGTTAATCTGCACATACCTTAGCTGTTTATGTACCGAAGGGCATTCTCATTGCAAATAATGCACCACTTACACATTTGTTTTAATGTGTATTGATATAAGAACAATCTCTGCTGGACCGGAATGAAGATACTTTCACACTAATGCAGCCATAAACTAGAATACATTCCTGAGATTCCCTGGGTCTGCCCAGAAATAAAACAATTATAAACTTATTGTCTTATTTCTTTTTCACAATTGTTAACGTTTTATTGTATGCCTTTGGGTAAATCCACGTTTTTAGAAGCTTTAAAACATTCGTTTTGGACCTTTAGCAGAGAAGATGGTTATAAAATAACAATATGCCTTTCACTATCAAAATCATGCACTTGATTTATAGTCATTTTTCTAAAACATTACAGCCCAACGCATAACATTGTTACAATTTTAAGCAGCAACACATTTCTTCTGAGCTTTAGTGTTTGATTAAATTCAAAAATTCAAAATGTTAATCCTGTAGCTGTGATGCTAATCTAATTGTTATTGAAAACTCTTGGCACAAAATTGTGTTCATGCTTAGATCTGCATAAAATATGGTGTGTATTTATAATACTTGATGCCTAAACTATTTGTGTATTCAATGCTTAGGTTGCACGTTTGTATGAATACATTATTAGATTATTATAGAACAAGCAGGGTCCTGTTCAGATTTAAGATGTCTGCAAAGGAAGAACAGATAATTGGTCCAGTTTCAGACCTAAATCACCAAGCTGAGGCCCCCTTAAACTTCCACGATGCGCACCCTAAAAGTTCTATGTCTGCATAACTTACCACTACATCCAATGTTATTTCTTCCAAACTTTACATACACTTTCTAGGTCGTGCTTACTGTTAATATGTGTCTTCTTTTGTTTCAAGGCATGCTGATTATTTAATGTAATGTTTGTATTCTTAAAAGTGTGCATATGTTTACCCCTACTTTGGGCTCGACAGCATAGTGCGGTGATAAAGCACCGTAAAGAGGGCAGGTATGAATTCATATAAAAATACAGCACCCTGGACCACAACATTCCATAGTTATCAAGCTAATATGCGGACCTAATAGGAAACCTAAGCCTTGCCTCCTATAAACAATAACACAAACAACTTAGCCTACTGACTGCCAGATCCCAAACTCTCTTCACTAAGACATGTCCGGCCGCACTTCTCAGAACCTTCTTGCTGTTTCTTGTTCTGTTCTATTTCTCCTCCGACATAAAAGGGCTAGCCTTTAAAATGAAATCAGTGGTCACATCAGCCTGCTTGACGGGGGCATGACTACTGAATCCAACTAGATGTATACATTTCTCTCCAAACCATAGCTCCCCATTCAAAGTCTACACTCTGCGGCCAAATGTAGTGCCATGTCTGACAAATAATTGTACTATCAAATAAAATAAACCAACATTCTAGAACTGCAATAACATGCTCTATCCCTAAAAGATCAAAAGTGGTATTTCATAGCGAAACTCTGAAGTAGAGAGTGGAGGAGAGAAGGTTGCTCACACATGCCGGAAGGTGGTATATTTTAAACAAGGTCTTGAATGTGCTTTCAGTTCTTTCCTAACCACTCCTAAAGCTGCCTGTCTGGTAACGTAGACTGGGTCTGCGACAAAGTAGAGCATTCTGCCTTGGGCTTTGCTAGACTGGGTGGTGTCATGCTACCACAGACCGATCAAAACATTCAAAAGCGTGGGGGGCTGGCGTGGCTTAGCGCCCAACGAGTATGGCAGCACTTGTGTGAGGCTCCGGAGAAGGAGGGATGCGCTTTATGAACCGTTGACGCGATATCGAATGAAGAACTGAGTTTGTGATGCATCACTCATTACCAGGCTAATTCTGTTTGCTGAATATATCAACAGTAAGGAGGTTTAACCATGCGATAACATCTGGCTGCGAGACCACTCTCAAAGCGACCGCCATTTTGCAAAAGCGCATCGCGCTACAGCTATTCTTATTCACACTAAAAAAGCAAGGGGAAAGCCCTTTTGTTTTTCACGCAATATTATAAGACACCCGTGCGCTCCTCAACACTTATTTTAAGCAAGGACTGTAGGCGGCAAAGCGCTCTCATTTTACCTCACCTCGTTAGCATTGTACGGTAACTTGGGTGCAGCCGACATTTTGTAACAGCTCTCCAAGCTGCAGCAACTCTCCTCCTTACTACAGAAAAAAGCTTCTCTTGTTATTTGAGCAACATTACAATGCTTCTGTGAACTCTTTATTATACATCATTACTAAAGATTGAAGAAGGTGGTGAAGCCCCCTTATTTGACCTTATCCGAGGACATTACATGGTAATATGGGTGTAGTCGCCACCTTATAGGAACACATTGCGCTGCTAATAATCTCCTCCTCAATACAGAAACAAAATAAAAAAAGCTACTCCTGTTATTTTAGCAACCCTACAACGCTCATGCGAGCTCTTCAACATTCATTTTCAGTAAAGTCTGAAGGTGGTAAAGCACCCTCATTTTACCTACCCCGATGACGTTACATGGTAATATGGGTGTAGCCTCTATTTTATGGAGCGTTTTCCTTGTCTAACATGTGAATTATATCGTAAATGATTTGGAACATTTCTTCCCATACAAGGAACTTCTCCTAAAACAAACAACCAGTTTATATACCGGGATGGTCACACTAATTTTAAGGAAAAAGTCTACTCTGGCGCGCCAAAGGCAAGCCCGTCTACGTCCATCCGCGCCTGGACCGCGCCCAGCGCCAGGACCCCTGGCCCCCGTTGATGCCAGACCACACGACGGACCTACGCTGCTGCCACCCTCAACGCACTCAACGCCGGCCGAACCCCCGCCTGCTACCGAGCCACCCCGAAACGCACCCACAGACCCTTCACCTGCCAAGCCTGCAAGTTCATCTGCCTCCAGACCTGCACCACACCCGACAAGCCGAGCACCAGCAGCAACCACCTCAAGTGCATCCTGCTCAACACCCGCTCCGTCCACAGACCCGCCGTCGAACTCTGGAACCTGCTCGACACAACATCACCAGACGTCGCCTTCCTCACAGAAACCTGGATGAACGCCTCCTCAGCGCCTGACATCGCCATAGCCATCCCGGACGGATACAAGATCACCCAGAAGGACCGCGTCAACCAGACTGGAGGAGGCATCGCCATCGTACACAAGAACACAATCCGCATCACGACCAACCCCGATGACACCTTCACCGCCGCCGAACACCTCCACTTCCAGATACACACAGACCCCAAGACCACCCTCAGAGGCACCCTCATCTACAGACCCCCGGGACCACGCACCCAATTCAGGGAAGACATCGCCGACTTCATCAGCCCGCACGTCCTCCCCTCCGCTGACTACATCCTCCTAGGACACCTCAACTTCCACCTGGAGAACAGCAAGGACAGCAACACCACCACCCTGCTGGACAACCTCGCTAACCTCGGACTCAAGCAACTGGTGAACACACCCACCCACTAGGCCGGCCACACGCTTGACCCAGTCTTCTCCTCCAGCAAACACATCTCCTTCAGCCACTCCACCGGACTCCATTGGACTGACCACAGCTGCATCCACTTCAGCTTCAGAAGAACCACGACCCACCACCACCCGCAACAGATTCCTCGCAGGAGCTGGAGCAAGATCACCGCTGAGCAGCTCGCCACCTCTCTCTGCCAGAACCCTCCCGCCAGCACAACGGACCCCAACGAAGCAGCCAACAACCTCACACAGTGGCTCACCAACTGCGCAGAAGACCACGCACCACTGAACACACCCTCGAGAAAGCCTGGCGCCACGACCAGACCACAGACAACATGACGGCCCTCAAACACGCCACCCGCAAACACCACCAGCTGATCCGCACCACCATGAAGACAGCATTCAAATAATGACTGGACAACAACGCCCACAACAGCAAGGAACTCTTCAGCATCGTCAAAGAGCTCTCCAATACCAGCGTCGGAAACAACAACATCACTCCCTCGCAAGACCTCTGCGACTCACTCGCCTCGTTCTTCCACCGCAAGATCGCCGATATACACAACCGCTTCGGCGCACCAACCACACACCCAGCCACCGAACCAACGCCCCCCACCACCACCATCTGCGCCTGGACCCCGGTCAGCTCCGAAGACACCACCCGCACGATGAACACCATCCACTCCGGATCACCAACCGACCCCTGCCCCCAACACGTCTTCAACAAGGCCGACTCCATCATCGCACCCCAACTCTGGGACATCATCAACACCTCCTTCAACACCGCCACCTTCCCGGAGATCTGGAAGCACGCCGAACTCAGCTCCCTCCTGAAGAAACCAACAGCGGACCCCACCGACCTCAAGAACTACCTCCCCATCTTGCTCCTCCCCTTTCCTGCCAAAGTCATCGAGAAGACCGTCAACAGAGAGCTTGCCGCCTTCCTCGAGATTAACGGATCCCTCGACCCCTCGCAGTCCGGTTTCCGAGCCAACCACAGCACCAAGACCGCCCTCATCGCAGCCACTGATGACATCAGATCCCTGCTCGACAACGGGGAAACTGTGGCCCTCATCCTCCTGGACCTCTCTGCAGCGTTCGACACTGTCTGCCGCCGCACCCTAGTACAGCGCCTCAACAACATCGGAATCCTAGAGAAGGCACTGGAGTGGATCATCTCGTTCCTCGCCAGAAGAACCCAGAGAGTCCACCTCCCCCCGTTCAGATCCGGGACCACGAAGTCATCTGCGGCATACCACAAGGATCATCACTTAGCCCAACCCTCTTCAACATCTACATGAGCCCTCTCGCAGCCATGGCACGCAAACACAACCTCAACATCATCTCCTACGCCGACGACACCCAGCTGATCCTCTCCCTCACCAACGACCCCGCCACCGCCAGAACCAGCCTACACGAAGGGATGAAAGACGTCGCCGAATGGATGAAGAACAGCTGCCTGAAACTGAACTCAGACAAGAGGGAAATCCTCATCCTGGGATCATTGCCCTCCGCCTGGGACAACTCCTGGTGCCCCCCTGCCCTGGGCACCACTCCCAAACCAACGGACCACGCACGCAACCTGGGCTTCATCCTGGACTCCTCCCTCTCGATGACCAGACAAGTCAACACAATCTCATCATCATGCTTCAACACCCTGCGCATGCTCCGCAAGATCTTCCGATGGATCCCCACCGAAACCAGGAAGACGATCACCCAGGCACTCGTCACCAGCCGGCTGGACTACGGAAACACCGTCTATGCCGGAACCACAGCCAAACTTCAGAAAAGACTCCAGCGCATCCAGAACGCCTCCGCACGACTCGTCCTGGACATCTCCCGACACAGCCAAATCTCCGGCCACCTGAGAGACCTGCACTGGCTCACCGTCAGCAAGAGGATCACGTTCAGACTCCTCGCCATGCACACAAGGCCCTCCACAACCTGGGCCCCAAGTACCTCAACATTCGCCTGACCTTCTACGCGCCCACCTGCCAGCTACGATCGTCCAGCCTCGCCCTCGCTGCCGTACCACGCATCCGCAAAGCCACAGCCGGGGGAAGATCCTTCTCCTACCTGGCAGCCAAGATATGGAACTCCCTCCCGATCCACCTCCGGCTGACCCAAGATCATCTTTCCTTCAGGAAGCTCCTCAAGACTTGGCTCGTCGAGCAGTAACGGACCCCTCCCCCCCAGCGCCTTGAGACCCTCCCGGGTGAGTAGCGCGCTATACAAATGCCCATGATTGATACTCTGCTCCATTTGGGCATGCGCTGTGATAGATGACTATGAGAATCATTGTAGATATACATTTCTAACATCTTGGGGAGCGAATTGTATTGAACCTCTCTTTCTGGGTAGGTAACTTTATTTGGAAGGCGTTTCCTTATACTGAGTAGTCTTTTCATTGGTAATTTTTCTAACCAATACTGACTTTGTTTTGGGTAATCTGATTCAGTATCCTGCTTATTCCAGAAGTTGATGGGTAGCACAAAGAGAAATCTCTGTACCGCATCTAAGCCCAAATACTCTTTTGGTAAAAACTCTAAACTGTTCTCTGAGCTTTCCCCATTGGTGACTCAGGTCTGTTCCAGATAGAAGTTACCAATACAACAATGGATTCCATACCACCAACGTCAGAAAAAACAAACATAAAACGTCTAAAGAAAGATCCACCCTCACCACCCAAACCATTATCTCCAGTTTCAATGGAACTGATATTACAGGAGATAAAAGCCCTCAGACCCTTCGTCAAGGAAACTAATTCTAAACTACAAGTTCTCTCTGACAACTGGTCTTTACTCGACACAAGACTCACAACAGTGGAACAAAATGTTTCCTCCCTTACTGAAACTTCCAAGAGTGTTACTTTCATGCAGAACCAAGTATCATCACTTCAAAAAGCAGGTTAAAGATCTTGAGAAGACATAATATTCGCAAATATGGTCTGGCGGAAGGAGCTGAGGGTGCAGACCCTATCGGTTTCTTCCTCCCCAAGATTCTTCACCTCTCAGAGGATGCCGTGTAAAATATACAATGCCCCCATAGATTAGGTCGAGCTTCCATTAACAAATCCTCCCCACAAAGACCGAGTGGAGTTATCCGATACTTTCTTGAGTGCACGGACCTACTGAAAGTATGGTCTGCCGCTAAAGCTATCCAACATATTTCATGGTCTGGCTCCACGTTGTTTTTTGCACAAGACTACTCAAGAGCCACAGAAGCCACACACAAAGCTTTCCTAATTATGGGGCCTGTCCTTCGTTCTATGGGTGCAAGATATACGTCTATCACCCATGTCTATTGAAAGTCACCATTAACAACAAAACAACATCCTATGAGGATCAGATTCGGCTACAAAGCTTCATCAATTTGCATAAAACGGTCCATATGGTTTCTTCTGGCTCTCCTTCCTCAAGCATTACATGATTCTCATGGAAAATATTCTTGACATATCCCTGTTCCTTACATTGCAGGTTATAAACTGTTAACCGTTTTCTATCGACGTATTGGAAGCTTACTCTTGTTAAGTTTTATAGTTGATGGTCATTTCTGTCAATCTGAATTCATGTTGTTCAGATTCCTTTAATACAAGTTCTTCGTTTTTTACTTATTGTAACTTCAAGTATGACACTGTGGCGTGATCCTCCAGCGGCTCTGTCCAGTCTCCCCTGATGGTTCGTCTGCTCCACGTGGTTCCATCCACCCTCACATCTGTGTTCCCTTTGTGTAGGTATGTTTTTTGTGTCTTCTGTTCTCTGTTCTGCAATTCATTTCCCTATTTTCTTCTCTTCTGATGCCTGTACTCCACTTACTTCCTTCCTCGTTCATATATTTAAAAATGTATCTTTCAACATATTTCTGTTCTTTCCTTTTGTTTTCTCATCATTTCTGTATAAATTTTCACTTTCTTTGTGCTGCTCTACTGGTGTCTCTTCTATGGCTCTACTTATTTGTTTTTTCTAACCTTTTTTGGCATGACGCTCATTCATCCACTTACTTCTTTCTTTTCTATCTCTACATTCTTACTTATGACTTTATTGAATTGAACTTTTATTTTTGCTTTCTTTATCAATCATTTTTTGCTATTCCATGTCACTAAAATTAGTCTCTTGGAACGTGAGGGAATTAAATTCGCGCATTAAGAGACAAAGAGTCTTAACTTATCCTGCTAAATTAAGTGCTGATATTGTTTTTCTGCAAGAAACACATCTTACGGAGGCTGAATCCTTGAAATTAAAAAAAGGATGGGGAGGGGAAATTTTCTATCCTCAAGGAGATGATAAACGAAATGGAGTTATGATATTATGTCGTAAATCTCTTCCAGTCACAACTATTTCGCAAGACTCAGATGGGGATGGCAGATGGTTAATTTTTAAAATGTTGTTGAGGGGTGTTCCAGTTTCTTTCCTTAATGTCTATTCCCCTACTGGAGGGAATGTTTCTTTTTGGCCTACATTAGCCAAACAAATTTCCCAATGCATTGAGGAAAATGTTATACTAGCAGGTGACTGTAATCAAGTATTAGATCCATTTATAGATAGGAATTCCAAAGTGTCTTTTATCCCCAACAAACCCCACAAATCCTTTGTTCACACGATTACCCAACATAAACTTCTAGATGCTTGGTCTCTTTGTAATCTGGTCACTAGAGAACCTTTCTTTTATTCCCCAATGCATCAAACTCAATCAAGGATTGATTATATTTTTGTTTCTCACAATATCTCACTGTCCCTTTCTTACGCTGATATTGGTCCTATTCTCTTATCGGATCATGCCCCTGTTTCAATTTAGATTAGTTTAGATATTTTACCCAAGTTTAATGCTCCTAGAAGGTGGCCATTTAACAATGCCTTTCTATTAGACCCCAAGTTTACTGCCTCCTTCTCTACCTTTTTTAGTGATTACTTTGATATAAATCAAAATGTGTCCTTGTCTTTTTCCACTGTATGGGATGCCAAATCCAAATCCAAAATTTCTTTATTTCGGTCCATAAGACCATAAAAGATTTATACAAATTACATTTATACATCGACATTAGAAAAACACATTACATTTATAAAATACAGTGAATAAAAATAGCTTTCATATTATGCCAAAGATAAAATGGATTGGAAGGATCAATTACATGATTTAGGAGAAATAGTTTCAGGGTTAAAAGGGATAATTCTGGTTAAGAGAAACATTCATGTGTTCTACATTTGGGCGTGTAATAGTTTTTTTCTTATCTGCCACATAGCCATGATGAATTTAGCCACTGCAAATACAATATTGGGCAAAGTGCTTGTTTTTAAAATTCTATATGCAAACAGGTAAGACCTAGATCCCAGGTTCCTGCATAAGGGCACCAGCCAGTATTTCCTGGGTCTATTGTAGACAGGGCAAAAGAAAAGAAGATGAATATCCTCCTTGTCATGTGTATTGCATCCAGGACAAAATCTATCTCCCCCCCTTAAGCCATTTACAGGTGAAGGTTTTTATGGGCAAAGTGCCTAACCTCCACTGTATAAATAATTTTCTCGCTAGGATGGGGAATATAATGTCCATAAAACCTTAAATTCCAAAAATCGGTCAGTCAGGGTGCCGTTGGTAGAGGCGGATAGGAGAAGAGCTAAACTATGTTCCTTGGGGATTAACACCAGATTTTTACAGGAAATAGTTCGACACCCCTGCTCTGGGTCCTCCCATAGCTCAACCAGTTTCAACCGGTACAATTCCTTTTTTACAAATGCCAGCCATGGGATTCTATTGCACTTATTCAGGCTCATTACATGGGTGAGGTCACGCCTGTAATGAGCGAGCTCGCTGGTGGTCCATAGCCTGTGCCAGAATCTTATTGGCTTTGACTCCAATTCTGCGGCAATGGAGGGTAAACCCACATCTAATCTTAGGGGGAGCAGAGGTGTGCCACGAGGGAGTGCCAAGAGACGTCTTAAAAATGTATTTTCCACATTGGCCAGATCACGCCCTGCCTTATACCCTCAGAGCTCGCTGCCATAGGATGCAGCCGCTTTAACTTTAGTTTTGTAAAGCTCTAATGCCGGGCTTATGGGTTTAAAGGTGGAAGTGTTCACAGCCTTTAGGATGGCACCTGAAAGTTGGCTCAACTTCAACCGGGATTTTGCTATTTGGGGGTCCCAGGATAAATTCTCATGTAATGTGACCCCCAGGTATTGAAAGGTTGTAACCCTTTCCAAACTGGCTTCGCCCAAGGTGGGATTTGGTCTGGCCTTTTTAGATGGGTTAAAGATCATGAACTTGGTCTTCTCGGTATAGATCTCTAGACCATGCTGTATACAGAAGAGACCAAATCCATCTAAGATCCTTTGTATCCCCATCGGAGATTTGGAAAGCAGGAGGGTGTCGTCAGCAAACATAATAGCTGGCACCCTCCTGCCTGCCAAGAGGGGGGCGCCATTGTCTCTAACATTGTCCAGATGGGATATGACACTGTTAACAAAGAGGCAAAACAGGGTTGGTGCCAAGACACAACCCTGCCTCACCCCTCTGAGAACAGGAAACCTTGATGACAACGCTCCATCCCTCCCGCACCTAACCTGCGCGTGGTTGTTGTCATGGAGCCTAATTATGGCATGCAGTATTTGTATAGGGACACCTAGCTTATTTAGGACCTCCAATAGTTTCTTGCGTGGGACCATGTCAAAGGCTGACCTCAGGTCCACGAACACCATGTACAGTCTCCCCCCTCTATCCTCACCGTTTTCCAGTACAGGAGGACGAGGCGGAAGATCTGATCCATGGTGGACGTGTTTTTCCTGAAGCCAGCCTGGAGTGGGCTCAAAATTTCATTAGCCTCCATCCAATCCATAAGATGGTCAAGGAGAAGACGGAGAAGAGTTTTTGGGGAACATCTATAAGGCTGATCGGCCTGTAGTTGGCGGGGAGAACCCTTTTTGAAAATGGGCACTATCTCTGCCCCCAGCCAAGTACAGGGGATCTTCATGCCTCCCAAGATGGCATTGAAAAGAATTAAAAAGTACGGGCCCCAGATCTCCGGATGGTGTCGGAAAAGTTCACCAGGCAATCTATCCAGTCCCGGGGCCTTCCCCATTGTTAATCTCTCCATTGCACCCACCACCTCCCCCAGGGTGAATTCCAAACCAGCTGCAGAGGTGGATAAATCGCCTGGGGCATTTTCATCATTAGTGAGTTGTTCGGTCTCTTGATATAGTTTACCAAAGTGGTCTTCCCAGGCAGAGGATGCAATGTTTGGCTCTACTGAAGCTTTAGGTTCTCCTGTACCCAAATTAACCAGGGACCAAAATTTTTTAAGATCCCTGGCTTCCAGTGCTAGGGAAAGCTCCTGCCAATGGTTCCAGTCCCACTCTGACCTTGCCAGTGCCAGGGCCGCCTTGTACTCCCGCCTAAGTTCAGCTACCCTACCCCTGTCTGCGCCTGCTTTAATTGAGGCAATAAGCTCTGTTTTAGCCTTTTTACAAGAGGAATTGTACCAGGTTGAGGTTCTGGTCTTTTTGCGTCGTGGGGCTACCACGGGATAAAAAACCTCACCTAGTGCTCCCACCAGGTTGTCATGAATGTGGCCTAATTGCTCGTTAAAATCCGGTTGTCTGGGCAGATTAATTAAATCCTCCATTTCTTCAAGGTTGGGGAGTGCTACTTCATAGATTCTACTTATATTATCTTCTGCACTAATTTTTTTCCCCCATTTAACCCTTCGTCTATTGGAGGTAAGAACCAAATTCCCAGGGTCACCACAAGGGTTGGAAGATGATGACTCGCCAACAGGGGCAGGGTGTTTCATTTCTAGTAACAGTGCGTTGTGGTCACTGTCTGTTCTAGCCACTATCCTAAAGTCCTGGACCTTGGACCATAGGGAGATGTCAACAAAAATGTAGTCCAGCCTCGATTCATGGTCCTTCCTGTTAAAGGTACACAATGAAGGGCTGTCGGAGGGAGTTCGCCCGTTACAAGCCCTTATCGCATAGTTTAAAGTAAGGGACATGATTTGAACTGCAAGAGGGGACCAGGATTTAGGGTGAGGGGATTGACATGGTGGAACACCCCAGTAATCATCTTCAGTGGTGATGGCACCCTCCTTTAAGCCTTCCAGAGGTTCAAGTGACAATTAAAGTCACCGCCCATCACTATTTTACAATCACCCGGAAGTTGGCCCAGGAAGGACGAAAGGTCTTCAAGAGTAGGTGATTCCAAGGCCACACTAACAGGGCGGGAGTATACATTAATAATTGCCAGATTTACAGCGTTTGGCCATCTGAGAAGCACACACTGGATGTCCTGGGAGAACGTAGGTACACTCTCCGCAGAACACCCAATGTGAGTAGCCACCCAAACCGCCAAACCACCCGAGGGCCTCCCCCTGCCACTCCACCTAGCCTGGATTTCAAAGACTGCATAGCCCGTTCTACTCAGGGGATCCCTTGCCTAAGTCTCCTGGAAGAGACAGATATCGCTCCTTTCCACTAGGAGATCCCAGTCCAGTGTGTGGATTTTATTTGCAATACCCGCCACATTCCAGGACAAAAACTTCAGAACTTCAGTAGAAGTTTTTGGTGCTTCAATAGAAGTTTTTAATGCCTGCCTCCGGTTGTTCCCAATAGAATTTCCACTACATCGTCCGCTGGTCGAAATGCGTGGCGATGTACAGAAACTTCCAGAGTGGGCTGCAAAATAAAAGTATTGTTGGGGACACACGGGGCTGGAGGTGATGGGATTCTGTCGGATTGACTCTGGGGTGGAGTGAGTGCAACCCCCCTAATGATGGGGGACTTTAGTATACTCCCTTGGGAAGGTTCCAAGTCTCTATTACAAATCTCCAACACACTAGTTACCGCCTCCTGTCCTACAGATTCACTCTCAATGTTTCCGTTGGATTGTGAGGGGACACCCCTACAAAGTCAATCCACTTCATCAAGGCAAGTGTATCTGTTGGGATGTGCGTAATTAACTTGGGCGGGGAAGATGTTATGCCTACAGGTACAGAGGGGATGGGTGAAGTTACCAGCACTTCCAGATCATCATTACCAGAAGCTAATGGCACAGAGACACTTAGACTATCTTCCCTCACGGGCAATATGGGATCAGTTTTGGCCCTTTTAGCATTTTTGGGTTTTCTTGATTGTTTCCTTTTTAGTTTCGGTACAGGATCCGCTCTACACCTCGCATGCTCTGATGAATTAGGATCCTTACCCTGAGCCCCGGACTGTGCCAGTTCCACGACAGGGGAGAGCTCCACATCACTGATGACCCGTGATGTGTCCCTATCCCTCTGCGTGAATGATGGTGTCCTGAGCTGTTGCAGTACGGACTCTATAGTTTGGTCAATACTGTCCATTAAAGACAGGTGGGTGGCATCAAGCATTAGCGGAGTGCTAGTGTTGGCTGCTAAAGTAGAAGAAGAACACAGACCATTATTTTCTACACCCTCCTCTATTGGTGTTGCAGGTATCAAGGGGCCATTGCAGGCCGTCAGGTTAAATTTGGAGAGGAATTTGTCCATAGTACCTGAGACTGCAGTAACAGTCTTACTTCTTGTTTCCCTACTAGCCATGGTGTATCGTCCAACCTTTTTGGGCAGTCGACTAGTCAACGGGAGGGAACGGGAAGAAGGGCCTTAGGGGGGTGGCCCGGTCCGGTCTCTTCCGTCCTCTAACAGCCTAAAACGGCCCACCCTTTGCCCGGGCTTAGCTGGGCGCCCGCCCGCGCGCGTCCCGCGTGGCGCGTCACCCTCTGTGTTCTTATAACCAGTGATTCTAGAGGTCACCTGGGCTGAGGGGGCGGGGACAGAGGGGAAGAGTCACACAGGTGCGGCGGCCAGCCGAGCCGCTGGCGTTCCTGGGACTCGCAGTCCCGCACTTCCTTCCGCCGTCAACACGCAGCACTTAGCCTCCCAGGGACAAACAAAGGCAAACTCCTCACGAACCAGCAGTGTCCTTCCACGCAGCTTCGAGCTGCTTTTAAGGCCTCAGCCAGCGACTTCATCATTAGCTTTGTTGCAAGGAAACGATAAAATGCATGTAAACTCACCAATGATCTTCTCAATGACATTAAGAAACTGGAGCACTCCTACTATGTTTCATATTCGCAGGCAAGTTTAACAGCTCTTATAAAGGCTAAATTGTAATTTATGAAGAACGGATGACGCCTCTTTATATCTTTTTAATTCCTGCGCAAAATTCTATGGCGGCAAGAACAAGGCAGGGAAAATATTAGCTAACTAAATATTCTTTCTATCCTTCATAGGAACATTAGCCCCAAGTTGAAACTTTGGGTCATAAACTACCCTTACTGTGTGACAGATAGTGCTGTAGTTGCAAAGGAGCGTGAGTCAGAGAGGAATGGCCTAGTGTTAGTTGACTCAAGTGCATGCAGTTCTAAACCCTTCGCTGCTAGGCTTCCCCCATGAAAAGCTTTTTTTTCTCGCTATTTGGGGTAGTTTGACCTTAGGCCCCCATATATTTTTTGTCCACATAAAGTATCAATGACAAATTTGTATCATTTTTTAACACAATCCTGTGGATTCTGAAGTTACCCAGGGTTTGTAGATTTCCCTGTAGGGGGACCAAGAAATCAGCCAAAATACAGGTAAAGTTTTAGTTTTTTGGGAAAAATGGGAAACACAGTGCTGCAGAAGAATGCATCTGTTTTAATCCTGCAAATAGCATTAACAAATGGTTTACAGTTTGTGATTGAAATGGGTGTAAAACCCATAGTGATCTGGAAAGTTATATATTTCAAAAAGTAGATAAAATGCTGAATTCACTATAGGTTATTCGTGTAGATCCTTCAAGAGTTTTGTATAAAAAGTAACAGTTGAAATAAAAAATATTGAAAATGAATTGAAAAATGTCATTTGTGTCTACATTTTTATCTGTAACTTCTTCTAGCTATTTCAGATTTTGGAAAGCAATATACGGTTATGTCCGAAGGACGCTTATGGTTTCAGAGATATGTATACCCAGAGCCAAACACTGAGCTGCACCTTGCAATTGTTTTTCAATCTGTTTCAGTGATAGAGCATTTGAGTTGTTAAATTATAACGAGTGAAAAATAGTTATCAAGGAAACCTATGTATTTCCAAAATTGGCACAAGATGTGGAGTTTAGAAGAGGTGGTTATCTGCAAATCTTAGAAACTGTACCCATACTAGAGTGCGAATTATCAGGCATTTCTCAAAATGACTTCTTTCTTACACACTGTCTTACATTTGGAAGGTGCTAATGCAAAGACAGGCAATTAGTAATAGCACATGTTCTACTATTTTGTATTCCTCTAAGTCTCCTGATCAAAATGGTACCTCACTTGTGTGGTTAGGTCTAGTGCCTGTGACAGAAAGCAGCTCACAATGCAATGTGAACACATCACATGTTTGCACTGAAAACGGACCAATTTTTTGCAATGTGGCTAGCTGTGGATTTTGAGCCCTGGCTCATTCCCATTCCATCCCCCGCCCCGTCCCACACCTGCGCTTACCTGCACAAACCACTGCTGGGGCTGAGACCACTGAAAGAGATTTGGAAAAGTAAACGAGATAAAGGCAGAAAAGAAAATGTATGAATAGGCACAGCACAAATCATGAAATGGGCATACAAAGTAGGGGTATCAAAATGAAAATCAAAAGGAAAGAGGGTGGTAGACTAAAGGGGCTGTGTGTCACAAAGACCTGACAATGATAGAAACGGAGATGATGATAACAAATATTAGACAGGAAGTCAAATACAAATAACATGGGGCCATATGTATGAAGCCAAATTGCGATCGCAAAAACTGAAATTCGCAGAATGTCAACGTTTGCGGTCGCAACTTAGCCAGTGTGCAATGTAAGACACAAAAAAGCCACTCGCAAAATAAGGAATCTCTAAATTTGCGATTCCCTATTTTGCGATTGCATTTAGGGAATCGCAAATTGCGATTCCTTAAATGCAATGTAAGAAGCACAAATAAAAGTGAGATTTGGCCTTAAGGAATCGCAAATGAACACCAACTTCAAGTTGGTGGTAAATTGGGATTTCACTTAAAAATGCACTATTTTGCATTTTTTAAAGTGCCATGTGGTGCATATACATGCCCTCAGGGCATGTATGTGCGCCACATATGAGCACAAGCACATTTCAGGGGTGCAAAAGGGTATCCCTTTGACACCCTGGCACCCTTGAAATTGCATTCTCAATTTGCGATTCTCTAATTGAGAATTCCTTCCCATTCATTCCTATGGGCCTCCTAGCCTAGTATTCCTTATTTGCTAATCTAAATTTGCGAATCACAAATAAGAAATATGTAGGATTCGCTAAATTTTTAGCAAATCCTACTTACATTGCATTTTTCGATTCCCTAATTGGGATTCTCTAAAAATCGCAATTTGAGGATCACAACATGGCTTCTTCAAACATATGCCTCATAAGGATTAAACAAAAAAAGCATAAGTGATTGAAGCAATTAAAAAAAAATACATAGATAAGACTCAACGATTAAACAAAGGTCTCACTTGAGGTGTGGCACAGTCTGTAGAGATATAATGCAATTTATTGCCTCTGGACGCATTGAAGTCCTATGTTTTTTGCACCGGCCATGTTCTCTAGCTGGGGCTTTCTGAGGATGCACATGTATTGTATAGCTGGTTGTGGTTTTATCAGTCTAGGTATGACTGAACATCTGTCAGAGATATATGGATTCTCTACGAAAACCTGAGCAGGTGTAGAATCATCTTTATTACCCTAATCCCAGCTATACCTGACATAGCTATTACTTTAATTCATACATTTGTGTGGTGGTCTTGGTGAATTATGAGCCCTAGATTATGGACCTCCAAAACTGATGTTATGTGAAGGTCAGATAGATGGTAGACTATTTCCAGAATGGTTCCATTCGTTATGAATGATTTCTATTTAGTGCTGAGGTAATGTCAGTTTATTCATTGGGATATGTTGGCTATAAATCTCATAGAAATTACTCTTCTGTACTCCGAGCACAGTGGTGATTAAGGTTGAATCTTCTAACGTTTCACAAGGACAAGGAGTGAGATATGCGTTCAAATGACTGCAGAGCACCACAGTGTCTAACATCCCCAGGCATTTGGCAATAGGAGACAACTGACACGAATGATGCTTTCCACAGTAGATGAGCAAGACCTGCTCTTTTCTTGCTGTCAATGAATGTGCTCTGAAGAAGTGACTTAATGCTGATGCTAAGAGAATGGCTTAGTGCTTTTTCACTAATTGTGAGGATATTATCTGACCATAGTTTATAGGAGAAGTGGCAGGCTTATCTTGCTCATGGTCTCCTACTGCATCTTCTATAATGGTGCCAGAATTGCTTGCCTCTTTCAGGGCGGTTCCAGGTGAAATTGTGTTTTGTAGTTATACAATCCTTTTCTTTTGGCCGCACAATTGTGATCATATGTCCCCAAATGTCCCTAATTCATATTACTAGTTATTTGTTGCTCTGCAGCCTCCCCAAGCTACTGATGAAGTGGGACTACAGAGATGCACATTACATTGATACTGATCTCATTTCTTCACCTGTGTATAGAAAGGCAGAACAAATACACCAATAACATTAGGGACGCCATCGCCCCCCACAGTTTAAGAGGGTGCTAGATGTTGTCTGTCTAGCTGCATATGTATTCTGGGCATCTCTCACTAGGACAAGAGAGGTGGGTTGGAGCAAAGATTTAAGATGCTTTAAATAACGTAAGAATTGCTTCTTCTTTGTTAGTCCTTTGTATATCTGTCAATATTTTGACAAAAACATGGTAAATGGAAAGTTGTATGCACTGTCTTCAATAAACGCCCCTAAGACCTTCCAGCTAGTAAATGTCAAGGTATTTGTAGATCGCACTGCCACCAAGCGGTTTCCTGGCGCTATTACTCATACCGCTGTGGAACCCTTCCTGGCTTTCCCTGTTAAGTGTCCACTCCTGGGCACCCCCAGGGTGAAGCCAGGCATCCTAGTGCTGTTGGGGCCGGTGTGGAGGTTAAGCAAGCTATTGCCCAGAGTTGCAGCGTGGGGCCCGTGATTAGAATAGGCACCAAGGCGAGAATTGTCAGGTCCGAGGAAATTGAGCCCAAGACCCGCCAAGGCAGGAAATGAACCCTGGTCCCAGGCCAGAACTCTGCATCAGGGTCTGCCGCTCTAACTATTGAGCCACACTCCTCTAGCTAGTAGAGCTGCATGAAACATTCACCAATTTGAGTATCCTTAACACTTGCTTTCATGTATACCAGCTGATCCTTGACATATCAAAAGTTTGACATTGCAGTCATTCACTATGACATAATCCAGTTACAAAAGTGCAAGCTATATATAGAATCCTACTTTTGGCCTTGGGTTTTGAACCCGAGATGTGATAGACTATAGAGCGCAGTGTAGCTCGAAAGTTGCTAATGCCACACTTTGTCAGTTTAAAAACGCAGGGATATGCTGTATTCACAAAAATGCGGTGTAGTCCTGTGTTTTCCATAGCGCTGGTGCTAAATCTAGCTGCCTAGGGCCAACGTAGACACCCTTGCACTATAGAGCAAGGGTGTAGTGCAAGGGTGTCTGTGTTGCAGAGAATGATTGTTCATGTGTAGGATGGTGTCTCTTCCTGCACATAAACAATACACAATTTGTGCAGCACAAACAGAAGTTGCAACTTGTCAGTTTTAAATGATTGTTTATGTGCAGGAAGGGAAACCTACCTGCACATAAACAATCACTAATTGCTATTTACTGTTTCTATGTGTGCTGCATAATGCAGCCCACATAGAAACAGCAAAACAAGGAGAAATTAATAATTTCTCCTTGTTTCGCCAGTTTAAGACCATGTTTTCCCTGGTCTTATTTTTGGCAATGTCCCATATTTACACCACTCGTGTAAATAGGGGGCAGCGTCAAAGGCAATGGGTGTTGCAGCACACAGCAACACCAATTGCCTGCCCCTTTCACGCTAAGTGCTGCGTGAAAAGGGATCTTATTTACAAAGCGTTGTTAAGCCTCATTAAGAGGCTAAACACCTCCTTGTAAATAAGGCGAAGAGCTTATCACCACCATAACACCATAAAAATTGACGTTCTGATGGCGATAAGCCCTTGTAAATATGCCCCATTGGTTTCGAGTGTCTAACGACTCAAATTGAACTCTTTTTGAAGCTTCCAGATAGTGGCTGGGGATTGTGCAGTCATTTACCTCTGCATAAATGTATTTTTATTTCCTTCCTGTTGCCTTGGAATTGTGATAGAGTGGCTGAGAGATATGTAAACACTGAGTATCAGCAGTGTGTTTCTGGACTAAGACTGAGGCAAACCGCTGAAACTGTAAAAACCGTACAAAACAAATCACTTCATAACAGCGACGGCCCGTGTTGGGCGTTTCACACGGGCGGGGATGTGGGGTGAGGGGGTGTAAAATATGGGAAACAGACCATTACAGGAAAGTAACTTAAAAAATAAAACAAATTCTGTTGCGTGCGATGCATCGCATTTGGTGTTGCAGCGCGCGCAACGAAATTAGTTTTATTTATTTTTTACGTTACTTACTTGTAATGGTCCGTTTCCCGTATTTTACCCCACCCGGCCTGCCCCTCCCCCGCCCCATGTCACCGCCCGGTGTAACGCCCTACACCGGCCGTCGCTGCTCTATAACATTTAGCAACATTGCAAAGATACCTTGAACATAGCTTTGCTTTGGTTTTTGTAGAGTATACATGGATACCTCAAGCTGAAGTGAGGATTAAAGTTATCATTTCCTACAGTAATCACTATTTTCAAATATTTGTTATCAGGTCAGGCGTAAGCCAAGACCTTTTTATCTATCTATCTATCTATCTATCTATCTATCTATCTATCTATCTATCTATCTATCTATCTATCTATCTATCTATCTATCTATCTTTCTACTTACCTGCATCCTGCCTTCTTGATTTATTGGTCTAGCTAGCTTCTCTATGAGTGACGACTTTTTCACAAGAGGCACATCAATACACAAAGTAGTTCACTTCAGTGCTATGTATTAATATACTAATGTGTATTTTTGAGAACAAAAATGTGTTGTACTTTTTGTCATATTTTCATATATTTCTGAGTGCACAAAGAGCCACATAGGTCAATAAAATGTTACAAACAAGCATTATTAAAGTTAAAAGGTTGGTAGCCACCACCACAACCTTTGGTTTTCCCAATGCTTGTTTTTGCTTAGCCTCCTAGTTATTGACTTAATGGTAACATAATTCGGATTGATCAGAACACTAGCACTTTTCCCTATTGGGATTACATGTAGCAGGGTTACTGTCAGCAGAATCATCACCATCGTGGTCTAGTATGGCTATTGTCAGTCTGCACGCAGTAAATTTGCTAGTCTTACTATTGTAGAAGAGATGTTTACCTTATACAATTGAAATTTGCTGATTTTTTTAATGGCTGCTAATCCTAAACCAGGACCTGATATCTAGGATGTGAATAGGGGTGGGGGAATAATTTTGCACTGCCAGCGGAGTTCTTGGAGTTTTGCCCACTTCGCGCTCCATGCGGAGTCCCGCAAAACACCACAAAGTGATGCGTAGAGAAGTTTTTCTCTGTCACGGCTCGCAAATGTTAAGTTGGCGAGTGCAAGTGAGAAAACCCATGCGCTAGACCTACTCGTGCAAGATTTCTCAACATGGGTTGTCGCAACAGGATCGACCACTCACGTTGAGAAATCTGCCACTCCTGTTGAGGAAGCTACCACTTGTGGACAATACCTACTCGAGCGACAGAAAGAAGCAGTACCCTCTGGCGTGATGTGTAGAGCTGTTTGCAGTGATTTTACAGCGTGGATCAAAGTCCCAGTGATAAAAATCAGTGAAAAGCAGTGCGACTTAACACACTGTGCCACTCGCAGAACTGCGTGGAGTACTGCAGTGATTTTTCTGCACTTTGCGGACTTCCGCAGAGGAGACCTCGATGAACTCCGCCCAGGCCTAGATGTGAGAGGATTTCTTTCACCCGCCTCTGACCCACTATCAAGAAAATAGCAAGGACATATCTTTGTATTTGTTCCATAAAGTTTTTAGAGGCAATTTTCTTAAAAATGACACAAATGCTTGACGATGCAATCACAATCTTAGAATTTATATTTGAGATGTAGTCTTCACTCATAGAATCGACTTGTCTCTCTGCTTCTTTCTCGGGTGGAGGCAATTGTTCTAGAGAAGGGAGTCTCCATTCTCAGAGTCTTAGAAGACGAATTTCCTTTTGACTCTAGTCGTCTTTCGTTGGATAAATGCATGAGACCTGCCTGAAAGCCTTAGCATCAGGGCAGGAAACACCAGAACCAACCTTCCTCTTTTAAGAGCGGCCCAGTTCTTCTTCATCTTTCCTTTTGAGACATATGCTTTGTCTCTCGTAAGAGCCACCCCCTTCTTCTCTCTTTTTAAAAGATTCTTCGTATCTCTGATCAGAATATCCTACTGCTGCGGTTGTTCCTGGGCCATCCTTTTAAGCTGTCTTGCCCATGCTTCTCTTTCATCATGAGCATGTTTTAACCCCTTCCGTGCTCCTGTCGGCCGTCGCAAGCACTACCTGGCTGGTGCTGCGAGCGGCCAACGGCCGACGCGGCCCCACCCACTCCTTAGATCGCCCGGACTGCGCCAAAATAACGGCCGCGGTAAACGGGTTAATACCAAAAGAGTCTTCTTCCATGCAAGTGAATGAGTTTTCTTCCAGCCATTTGGTAGTAATATTGTGGGGGGCTGCTCCCAGTGGCCTGCTTTGACTCATGTTCAGTTTGTTGGCTCGCCTTCCTGCCATGTGAATAACTTCCTCAGTTTGCCTTTAATAATTCTTCGACCTTCTTTCCTTCTCTTGGCACCCACTGCTTCACCTTTTACAAACATTTCAAAATTCTGCAAAAATCCCCCTTCAACAGGTAAAATGGTTTCATTTTATAACTGGGAAAATGGAAATATATATTCCAGCAGGAAAGGGTGCTCATTAGACGTTTCAAAAGCCCTCAAAGGCAGCTCTTAATATCTCCTGGAAACTTTCACATTTGTTCTGGCCCTGTAATTGGATTTCGAACCTTTGTTGTGGGCATTTATCAAGAGGGATATCATGCTGTTGCAAGCACCTCGATCTATTAAAAAATTAAACCAAATTCTACCTTCAATAGTTCGCAGTCTATTTCTTTTGTGTGATAGCAAAAACAATGTAACTTTTTGTTGAAAACTAAACATTTCCATAAAGATGTACCGTTAAAATCAAGAAAACTGGGCAAGACCTGATTTGCAGCTGGGGCTTTTGATGTTACTGTGGAAGGCACGATAAGAGGCATCAGACCTAGACATGGGATGTTTTTAAAGCAAGGGGTATATGATGAGTTTAAGAAGCACAGTGGGATTTGTAAGGAAGCTCCGCACTTGCATATATAAATATCGAAATAGTGTCACACATTAACATGATTGCACAAAGCTCTCAAATTTCTGAGGCGCAACCATGACCAGCTAACTTAATCCAGTTTTTTTCTTTGTTTCCTTTGTGATTCTAATTTTATAAGAGGATTAACTGCACTACAGTGCCAGAATGCAAAGAACACAATTTGACTGGATGAGCTATTCACATAAGAAAGATGGAAACCTGGGAGGATATCAATTATGGACTGTATATGTAATGTTAACAAGTTTAATGCAGCACAACTTCAAAGCGGATACTCACAGCACTCCCCAAACCGGTACTTTGTTCAGTGGGCCTAAGTAAGTCTATGTAGCCGACCTGTGCTCCATCACGTTTGGCCCTGAACGTGTTGCTTTGTCCTGACCTGGCACGACCAGATGTCCACAGTTGCCTCTTTGTGCTTTTTGGTGCTATTTTCACAAAAATATTTAAAATCTTCAGTTCTACTAATAGGATTTGTGTCACTTTTGTCTTGTTTTATTTATAAAACAATTCTCTATTACTCTATTCTGGGTTCGAATCCTTTTTGTGTGCAGCTTTCATGTTATGCTGCTTGGAGTTTTGCAGTCATACTTTACACATTCCTCTAAGTTAAGCCTGACTGCTCTGTGCCTCACTACCAGAGGGTCGAACACAGGTTAATTTAGGGTTGGCTTGTGCCTCACACTGACAGGAATTGTGGTTGCTTCTTGACCAGGGCTCACACCCCAGTAAACCAACAACCCAGGTTCATACACTAAGGAAGGTAGTGCCCTACAGATTACTGAAAGAGATACTGTGATCTACGATTACTGTCTTCCTGACAGCCAATCTCTCAGAGGTAATGGGTACATTTTTGCTTGAAATCTGTACAACTTGCAGAAGAGCTAACGGTTTAGCACATAGGCTCGGGACTAGTGTACCAAGGGATCTCCTTAAAGTCTATCAGGCCAAGTGAATTGCACAGCTGCGGCATGGAAGAGAGGTCGAATTGGTCGGATTCAAACAATGGAGAATAATTTTTTGTGTAAGTTGATTCATGAGGAACTGGGACATGATTATGTATCGGATCTGATAGCTCTGAGCCCGCTCATGTGCTGGATCAAGATCTGGAGCAGGGCGGAGCTGAACTCAAGCCATTTGATTCTCGAAGACTGTTTGGCGATGGGCAGGGTATTTAGTATACCTTGGATTGCTCATGTTAAGACGGCCTTGTTTTCTATAGTTAGGCCAGATATGTTTACCAACTCTACCTCACTCTCCATCCAGGAGCTGGAGAGTGTCAAAAGGTTGTTCTTGGAAGGCTCTCGTTTGGAGGGGGAAGATTTAGAACTTCAAAAGCCTTCTGTTAGGGGTCACATGCTTTTAAAAACTGTGCAGGTGATGGAACCGTATTTAAGTTTTGTTCGCTCACAGCATGACAGGGTCTTATTCACCATGTTCAGGTTTAATAAATTGCATCACATGCTGGTGTCCCCTTGTGGGTGAGTTCGGGCTGAGGAAAGGTCACCCTGAGGCTGTGACAATCTGTCTCCCCAGGATATGCTCAATTTTATAATGTTTTGTCCTTTCTTTAGCTGACCTTGGAAGCGTTTTTTAATCCCCTTGCTGAAACGTTAGGCCTGCCATGTTGTAGCTTCAGTTTCTTCCCACTGACAGGGTGATTTTTACAGTTTTATCTTTTTTAAAAGCTGTCTGGGTGTCTAAGAAGTTGATACCAGATTTATTGTTTTAATGCTCTTGTTCATCTGAATATTTTACTGTCTGTTTTTATTATGTATGAATTTGATAATATTGATTTTTGACTTTGATTCTTTTATGGTGACCCGTTTTTGCAGAGGAAGCTTACTTGGGTGCTTGCCATCCAGCCTCCCCGTATCCCTGGAGGGATTGACCGCCCTGCCACCAGTCAACAGCTTGCAGCACCCGCTTCGCGGGTGCCGCTGCGCGGCATGAGGCGTGGGGTCGAGGCTGCAGGAGGGCTTGCCAGTTGCAGGAAGGAGGAGGGAGCACCGCGAGGCTAACGAGGGCGCGCGCCGCAGGGACTCTGAAGATCAGGAGTCCCTGCGCTGCACAGGTGTGCACGGCCGCGCCCCTAGCAAGACACGCCCCCCGGCTGACCAGGAATCAAAAGCGGGAAGTCTCCCAACTTGTAGCAGGACCCGATTTTGCAGAGGAAGCTTACTTGGGTGCTGCCGGCTACCGCTGAAAACGGCAACTCCCTTGCCATCCAGCCTCCCCGTATCCCTGGAGGGATTGACCGCCCTGCCGCCAGTCTACAGCTTGCAGCACCCGCTTCGCGGGTGCCGCTGCGCGGCTTGAGGCGTGGGGTCGAGGCTACAGGAGGGCTTGCCAGTTGCAGGAAGGAGGAGGGAGCACCGCGAGGCTACGAGGGCGCGCGCCGCAGGGACTCTGAAGACCAGGAGTCCCTGCGCTGCACAGGTGTGCACGGCCATGCCCCCAGCAAGGCACGCCCCCCGGCTGCAATGCCCCTTTAAAAATAACAGCCTGCCACTCAGCGGGACGCGAGCGGGACGCCGAGCGAAGCCCGAGCAAAGGGCGGGCAGTCTGTGGCAGTCAGGGGCTGACAGAGGCTGGGCTGGGCCACCCCTCTTACATCCATCGTCCTTAGGTCAAGGGCTCGGTTACTAACCGCGGGCCTTGAGGCCACTATGTCAACCCGCTCTGGTAAAGCTCTGAGGGGTGGGGGAGAAAGTGCCACAGGGACCACAATAATTGGCACAATGGACAAATTCATCACTAGGGTAGCTGCGGTTATTGAAAAGGAGATTGTGATGACGGAACGTCGCCTCTCACAAGACTCCTTTCCTTCCAAACGCTCCTCCTTGGGAGCAGTTGCACATGCCCTGTCCCCAATCTCCAACTACCCTATCTCCCCTTTGCCAGAGATTCTGTCCGTAGAGCCACGGATTGTAGCTATAGAGGCAGGCATTGACAGGATAGAAAGCCTAATTACTAATCCACCCCATCCCAGTCCCAGCCCAGCTGCCGCGGGTCCTAGACCTACACTACCCACGGCTACCCCTTCTGGTTACAACTCCCTACCTCCCAACGAGGCTCCTACTCCAAGCCTTAAACCGTCGCCCCTGGCATGAGTTTTTCGGGCCCACAAGAAAAGGAAAAGGGTTATCAGCACTAGGAAAGGAAGCTATTTATCGTTCTACAAGCGCCCAAGGATACAGCCCCATAAAGGTCTTACGCACCTAGAAGCTGGAGGGCCAGCACCATCAGGGAACACTACCCCTCCGGGACCAGTAACAGAAATGCCATTGCCCCAGCATCCGGCTACGGCATTACCTACATCCTTAAATGAGGGGTCCTCCCTAGAGCACCTCGAGAAACTGGTTAAGGCTCTGCTGGTACCGCTCATTGACCAAGTCAAGAGTCTGGGGGATAGGCTGGATAGATTTGAACAGACCACCCGAGACAATTTCTTCTCCTTGAAATCCCTCATCAAATTGCAGTCAAGGCTCAGGAAGGACACTGCAATTGGGATCGAGGGGAAAGTAAATTCAGCAGGCCCAACACAGGGACACTTACCGGCATCACCCGCTCTTGCACAAGCCAGTGGGACGGCTCCAACACCAGCACCACTGGCAGTTGCAAAACCGGCCAAGCCGACCACTACTACCCATGTTGTCCAGGTCCACGCTAGTGCCCCCCAGCAGCGACAACAGCTAAACCCAACCCTGCTCAAAAGAAGCGGCAAGTTGGAGGGGCAGGTCCCAATTCTAAACCATCTTCCGCTCCACCCACTGTTGCCAGGGGAGCAGCCTCGGCTCCAAAGGCAAAAATAATTACAAGTCCACCCAAAAACCCAAATCCAGTGGCTACACCTCAAAAGGTGGTACGCAAGTGTCCCCCAGTTAATCTCCCCCCGAGTGCCAACCATATGTTGTTGTCCTCATCAAGGCTCCTGCCCTGAAGGACAACCAGCAGGAAACCCACCAGGCTCTAAAGAACAAGGTCATCCATTGGTTGCAAGCCAACAGACCCCTTCCCGTGGGTGTGGATGGCCTGATTCTTGGTGTGCGCAGGGTGGGATGGATTGGCCATAGGAAGAAAGTGTTTGAGGGGGATTGTGTGGTGGTCAATTTCCAAGACATAAGAGCTGCCCACTCAATATGTAGCCTTGGACAGGCCATGACCGGTCCCGGAGTTGAAGCAGTAGATTTAACATTCTTCTACCCGCGGCCGGCCTTGAACCCTATAAACAGCTTCCCTGTGATACCGACCCCAAACTATGCTTACGGTCAATAGCACCCAGCAACAACCGTTGTGCAATCGCATGCAGCTTTGCCATTGCCAAACTGGGGTGCCAGGGGTTACTGACTTCTAGACTCCCCAGAGGAGGCTCGGACGACTTGGTTTTCAGACGCCCACCCCTCGATAATTGCTAAACCCAAAGATCCCTTGACCACCACAGATGAGCAGGCTGCACTAGCATATCCAGGGGAATTTAGGGTGGGGAGGACTCCACTTGAGCCTGCCACCATTTGCCCTACCGAGGGAGAGACAGATCCATCTGGCCTTGTCGAGCCCTGCAGCATTTCGTCTGTGGCGGACCCATCCATTAGGGTTCTCAGCAGGAATGTGGCTGGTCTGGACAGGAAGCTGGCCCTGCCTGACTGGAACGCACTGGTGGAGCAATACTCCATTTGTCTGTTCCAGGAAACCTGGAGTAAAGAGCCCCTACATGAGGCAGGATATTCTACTCACCACCTACCAGCTGTCCATTCTGAGACAGGCAGGGTTCGCCCTTCTGGTGGCCTCCTAGTCTGGTTAGCCTCCGCACTTAATTGTAGGGTGGAGGAGCATGATACTCATTGCCCGGATCTTCTTAACATCACCCTGAAAAACGCCAAGGGGCATGTTATCGCTAATATCTTTAACATCTATGCCCGAGGTATGAAGGGGGGTAGAGAATCCCCCACCATAGCCTGTCTGGAGGCCTTGCTTCGATCCTCTCCATAAAAGCACCGCACTCTGGTTGCGGGCGAATTTAACTTCGAGCCTCTTGGCCCTGAAGTCTCACAGGACCAAGAGGAAGACGATATTAGGTGGGGGATCCCAGCTTTAGAACTCAGACCAACTAAAAAATGGACAGAAGTGGTGCTCCATGTCAATTCACTAACAATGGAATTTGACCTGAGGGCTCTTAATGGTAGGACTAGTTCCGATAAAGAGGGAGCCCATACTTACAATAGGCCCGAGCATACGTCAAGAATCGATTATTTCCTCCTTGACGTCCATCTATGGAGCTTGGTAAAGGATATGGTGATCATACCCTCTGTCGAGAGTGATCACAATCTCCTCTCGCTTACCCTGACCGATAGGTGGTTAGACGGTTTAGGGAGCAGAACCGCTTGTCCCCCTCCCCCCGGATATGTCAGTGGTCTCTAACTGTGGTCGACGGCTAAAGTGGACTAAGCTATCGCTCTCAGTGGAGAAGATATCTTCCATAACGCAGCTCTTAGCTACAGCCCTGGAAAACCTGGTCTCTCCTGAGGGTGGGTAGGTGGATGTGCCTGCCAGGTTCTGTAACCTAACCCAGGCTCTTAGTGATCTTTTTATTGTCCGAGGAAGCGCTAATAGGAAGAAACCATGTTCCCGGGCCAGACAAGGGTGGTTTAATTGCAAGTGTAGGGAAGCGAAGAAACTGCTTGTTGAAGCAGTCAAATCCAAATCTCAAATTAGGACCAGGGAGGCCAGAAGGTTATACTCTCACTGCCAAAAAAACACCAAGAAGGAGTGGGAGGACAATTTTTGGCAGGACCTCTGGGCTGCTAGTCGAGGGAGAGATGCAAAAGGGTTTTGGGACCTAGTGGGCAGTAGGAACTGTCCTGATGACACCTTGAGGACTTGCACAATTACTGCCCAGTCGTGGTTTAATCATTTTATGGCTCTTTATTCCGCCGTGGAAGGCACGCTAAACGACCCCTTTATTCTTCCCCCCTATACCTTGGACAGAGACATGGACCTCTTCTCCGCACGGGAGGTAACGAACTTGATAAAAACTCTCACACCACTAAAAGCAGCTGGCCCGGATGGGTTACCTGGGGACCTTCTTCGAGCCTATCCAGGCGAGTGGGGGGTGCTGATTTCTGCACTTCTGAATGCTATTATCGAGGGAGGATCAGTGCCAGAGTCCTGGAAAGGGGCAGAGATAGTCCCAATTTTTAAAAAGGGTAGTCGGGACCTACCAGGGAACTACAGGCCAATAAGCCTCATAGACTCCACCCAGAAGGTGGCGGGGAAAGCTATCCTGGGGAGGATCCTCCAATGGGTGGATGATAACCACATACTGTCTGAGATGCAAGCTGGGTCCCGCTCAGGCACTGGGACCATCGAACAAGTCGTTAGACTTTTGTTACTATACTGGAAGGTAGTGGAACTGGGCAAGGGCAGTCTTTACCTGGCCTTCAAAGACTTGAAGACTGCCTTTGACCTGGTTCCTAGGGAGGAACTCTGGAGGGTGCTGTATGGTCTCGGAATGCCCCCTTACATTCTAAATCTCCTCATCAAACTGCATAATGCCAACTATGCTCAGGTCAGATGGGGTTTGAACGGGGAAAAGACCGACAAGATCCCAGTTGTGAGGGGTGTCCGGCAGGGCTGCGTTCTAGCCCCCACCCTATTCTCCCTCTATGTGAATGGGGTGGTAGAGCACCTGCTTGAAGAACCAGCAGACGCCCCCACATTGGGTGGCGTAAAGATCCCAACTCTGTTGTTTACCGACGACACCCTCCTCATTTCGAAAACCCCTCAAGGCCTACAAAAGCTCCTAAACCGCTTCCAGGATTTCTGCGTAAACAGAGGACTTGTCATCAAAGTGGACAAAACAAAGTATTTAATCATGCACCCCCCCCGCAAACTTGGCCGCCCACCCATCCTGAACTCAATCCCCCTTGAAAGAGTGTGTCAGAATTTGACTTTCTGGGAATCCGTTTGAGCGATGCAATGAGCTGGACCCCCCACATCAACAAAATGACTGTGGGCCACAAAAGGGTGGGGGGAGCACTGTTAAAGGAGTACAACAATTCATCAAAACATTGCGTAGCTCCGATAATAGATATCTATAAAGCTCGTGCAGTATCCGCATCACTCTACGGAGCTGAGTTATGGGGCTTAGGCAACATGGAGTCTCTGTCTAAGGCAGAAAACAAATTCATCAAGGACCTGTTGACTATTCCGATAAGCACCCCGACAGTTCCGGTGCTCCTGGATGCAGGCTGTAAGTCAATCAAGGACCAGGCCCGCCTTCGACCACTCCTGCTTTGGGCTCGCTTGTGGAGGGTCCCTGAACTAAAATCTTACGCAGACGGGCTGGCAGAGGTGATGCACTCAGATGGCTGGCAAAAGATTAAATGGCTTAGGGACAATAAACACCTGCTTGGGGACCTGGGATTGAGCTCTTGTTGATCTACACACTCATCACCCCCAAAGGAGACCCTGAAAAAACTTTATTGGGAATGGGTTTCAGTCAAGCTCATCAGCAACCAGCGTCACTGCAACTCTACCGCAGCCTTTTTGGAAATTAAAGACGTTGTTGCCTTTGAGCCATACTTAGACATTATTACCATCCCCATGGATCGGGCTCTCTACATTAAATTTAGACTAGGGACCCTACCCCTAGCGGATCTCGTCTCCAGATGGAACACGCCTAAGCAGGCATCACGCCACTGCGCCTTATGTACCGATAGACCCGAAACTGTGGCACACTTTCTCTTCGAATGCCCGGATTACGTGCGCCCTAGATCCCACTGGCTCAAACCACTTTGTAGAGAATTGGGCACTTAACAGTGTTTGGTGGCTCAATGGATCTTATTAACGGACACAGCCCCTCCTATTGTTTGTGCAGTATCCAAATTTTTAAAATGGGCTTAGTTGATTCGCTTAAAAAGACTGTCTATTTCAATTTAATCCCTTTTTAACTAATTTATTCTGATCAATTGCCATTTTTACTTGTTGATTTTAATGTTCGGTCTTTTTCCTTTATCGATGTGCTGTTTTAAATTTGTTATGTAAATGCTTTTATGATATATGCATATCGAAATAAAGCTATCAACCAACCATGAATTGAATTGACTTCGTTTTTAAGAGACATTCTTTCTGCACCACACCAAGGTGAACACACCACTGAGCACCCAGACAACAAATATCAGACACCAAAGCACAGACAAAAGCCACTGATACCGAACCATAGACAATGAAGAACAAAAAACAGACCCGAACAACAGACTTCTTTCCCGAAGACGATTCTTTATTCTACATATGCTCAAGTTATGTACCCTTATATTTTTGCAAATGCTTTCAAGTCTCTCCAGAACCAAAAATGTACATGGTTTCGTAAGCTCTGCTTCTACATTCTTGCAATGCATGCGCAAAGACCTCTCTCTCACCTCCCCCATGCCTACACTGAACCAAACGCTAGTATTTCTCATGCACTACACAGTGCACTCCTACCCAACACCTGCTATCAGCATATGAGCAGTATAGGTATCGAAAACTTGGAATGTTACATCTGCTCACTAATACCTCATGCTGTAGGAGCAGACAATTCATTTATCACAAGAGATAGTCTCTGAACAAAACAAAATGCATCGTCCATCTGTGCCTATGTAGGATCAAGGCAAAAATCCAACCTAACCGAGTAGAACCCCATAGGACTCTAATAAATATCACCCGGTATGAGATAAACCCCATTGCACTATATCTTTTCACTGAGCCAAATGTTATCCAATCCGAGGTAGACAGTATGCGAAGGAAGGGCATCATAAGGAGAACACAGTTTGGCCCTGGGACTTTGAAGAAAAGAGGTTCCTTGTGGTTGCAAGACCACCACACCAGTGCACATACACGTCTGCTCCCGCTTCTGTCTGTGGTCCCAGGTAGGCCCTTAACATCATTGGGGCCATCTTCATTAACAATAAATGGAACCCGGACATGGAAGTCCAATGCAGGGCTGCTCATCTCAATCACACGATTGGAATGAGTCCCTTGGGAGGGGGTCCAATGCCAGCATAGACACCCCATGCCAAGAAATCTGTGATAGCGATAGCGAGTTCGATAGGCACATGTTGTTGGAGGGGAAGGGGCAACCCCTAATTGTACAGAAACCTTTGTTGTATTCAATGTTTCAGAGGCAAAGGAATGATGCCGTTGGGTAGCAATGAGAATTGAGGTACAATAATGCATATACCGGACCTGCAATCGGGCACCTCTACATTGATGGATCTGTATTGGCAATGTGGGAACCTTGCCTACAACCAGCTCATCCCTGGATGGCGTGGCCTCTGCATCCTCATTACCATACACACCACAACCCTGGTTATCCTTGGAGAAGATCAGAAGAAAACAACTCTGTTGCATCAAGCTCGAAGGAGTAGAAATGACGAGAATTTTGGCGGGGCTCAGTACAAGGACATTCCAGAAGAATTCACAGAAGCCCAAGCAATCGCTGGAGGATCAATACTGTTTTTCACTATGTAAACACAAGCCAATGCCCGCTGTTACAAATAACCAGATGAGAAATTAGGAAACTCGTAAACAGTACTGAGCTCAGCCTTAACGCTATCAAAGAGGAGTTGAGAGTCATAAGCCTTATGGTGATGCAACATCAGTATGTGTTGGACATGATGACCGCTATGGACAAGGCAATCCGTGATTCATGCTAATACGATATTATTGCAAATAAGAACAAAACGTGCGTTCAGACCAGAACAAACATAATCTTGTTAATACCAGCACAAACAATATCAATGTACAAAATGACAACTGTAGGCGTAATAATGATAATGTGAATAAAAATTATACCAGTGGCTGTCATATTGATGAACTCAGATCATTGCTGTCAGATTCACCTAAGTTGACCTTCCCATCCACCCACAGTCAGAGGTACGTGGTCAGGCAGGTCTTGAGACTCATGCCCACGCCTATCGAGTAACAGGACACATGTGGGGTCTCCCATAGACCAAAGACAAAGATGCACCCAGGGGAAACCCTGATCGATTCTGCACATAGATAGTTGCACCACAAACAAGCCCTGGCATTTTACAAGCAATGTAGCTGACTGCCTTGTATTCACCACCAAGGGAAGTATAGGTATGAAAAAACAGAATTACCCATAGTGCCAACAACAAAATACTTAGGTAACATTATTCCTCATTTTACCACTGAAAAGTATTTGTTTATTAATTTATTTGTTTATTTCAGAGATTTATAATTTGTTGGTTTAGACCCCAGTATCTTTTTTTTTGCTCCTCATTTCACCATTGGCGTCTGCAAATGAACATTTTAAAGCCTGATCCAACCTGGGCGCCCAGGGCTGATGTTCTTGCATTCACCTGGAGCCAACCCGATGTCCGAGGCATGGTGTAATCATAGAACCTTTGAGGCCTTAGACGAGCCTCATTTCTCTGCCCCACGAAATCAAATGTTCCCAAACATTGCTATTTACATTATTTGCCATGCCCAATTCTAAACGCACCATACCTAACGCTGCACGCAACTAGTTTTTGTACAAGAGGGACTACCATCCTTCCATAGTTTGCAGATCTCTCTGCGGGCAATCAAAATTCGACTAAAAAAAAAGAAAAGAAAAAAAAAACAGGGCCACATTTGACACCATTATCCCCCTTAAGAGATCAGCATGTAAACCAAAAAGTACTCTAGCAGTGTTAAGGCACAATTTAACTTTAAAAATACCCTCCATAGCCCTCTCCACATTAGCCCAAAAGAAGCCCAGAATAGCCAATCATAAAAATTTGAATATCATCAGCCTCAACAAGTCCGCATCTGGGGCACATTGGGGACGGACTCACAAACGTCGCTATTTTTTTCCGTGTATAAAAAAGCCTCTCGATGACATAGAAGTGTTTTTTCTTGAGAGAGGCTGGCCTAACAAACTTATATAACATTTGGAGGGATGTCCCATATAGAATAGCTGAAGCTTCCTCCAGCCTTGAAGAATTCCAGACTAGGTGAAGTGGGGGGACTGTAGTTCCTCTGCGTCCAGCAGATTTCTATACCAAAAAACCCCCTTCTTTCTTCCTGGGGTTAGGTGATTGAAGGGCATGCTCGATATCCCAATTACCGCCAATATTCTCTTTCTCAGCCAGGTACCAAGAACAAAGTTGCATATATTTAAATTTGGTGAAAGAGTCCCTGATCTTTAACCTCAGGACCTCCCAGGGGAGAACCCCCTCCGATGTTACTAGAACGGACAATACCTTAATCCCTGCTCTCCTAATAGGGAGTGATAAACTATCCCTAAGGCATAACGGTAAACCAGGGGAATCCCAAATTGGAGCGAAGTCGGAGTAGTATCTTATACCCCATCTCCCTTTGACTCTTTTCCAAACAAGAAGAGCTAGTTTTAATACATTAAGACATACTTTTTTTGTAGAATTTTGGAGCTCCAAATTTATACAAGAAGCCAGTACCTCCCCCCTCGAGGTTAACCATTATAGTCAAGATCCGACCCCAGTTGGAACCGTCGGGGCTAGAGAGGAGACAGCGAATATTTTTTACCTGGAAAGAGAATGCGTACCAGAGCACATCGGGAAGCGCTAGACCTCCTTTTAACAGTTTTCTTTTTAGCTTTTTCCAGGATAGCCTGGAGTTTTTATTCGCCCAAATAAAACTGCCTATTTTCCCCTGGATTTTCCCCAGAATTCTATCAGGAAAAACCAAAGGTATAGTGCTGAACAGGTACATCAATGCAGGCAAGATGACAATTTTGGCCAAGTTCACACGGCCATATATTGTCAGGGGGAGGTTCTGCCATCTAGAAAAAAGATGATCAATCTCCTTTGCCACCTTCTTCATGTTGGTCTGAGTAATACTATTAAGGTCTTGTGTTATTATTATCCCCAGATACTTAAACTCACTGCTGCGGGCACCGGCCCAGTTATCAACCCCCCAGCACATAACCTCAGTTTTGGAGTTGTTAATCAGGTAACCAGAGTACAGACCAAATTCAGTCAGAGGATCCTCCACCCTGGGCAACACCTCCGCCGGATTGCTGGTATATACCAGCAAATCATCAGCATACAGGGCTAACTTACAGCTGTAATCCATGACTCTGAAAGGGGTGATCAAATCGTCCATCCTCAACACCTGCGAAATAGGACATACCTGCCTAGTTCCCCTTTTTATGTTAAAACGCGGCGTCAGGAGGCCATTTAATAGTATAGCTGTGGAGGTGCCCTCATAGCACCCTCTGAGTGTTTGAATAAAGGTTGTACCAAAGCCCATAGTTGTTAACACTTCCCATAGAAAACCCCAGTTGACACGGTCGAAGGCCTTCGCAGCGTCATACGCAGCCACTGCCAAGGGCTCCGACCGTGCCAACGCTAAATCAATACTGCCTATTAATTGCCGAGATAACTCTTGGATATATCTACCAGGGACAAAGCCCTTTTGGTCAGAGTTACTAAGTTGTGGGGCCAGCTTAGCCAGTCTCCCTGCTAAAACACTGGCAAAAATCTTATAATCCATGTTTAGCAGGGATATAGGCCTATAGGAGTCTGCCTTAAGAGGGTCCTTCCCTGGTTTTAAAATAAGTACTATTATGGATTCTTTCCAAGATGGAGGAGCCCTACCCTCTGGACTGTATACATAGTTAAACAACTTGCAAAGCCTTGGGACCAAGACCTCCTGAAAAATTTTAAATACCTCTCCTGGAAGAGCATCAATCCCAGCGGCCTTATTGTTCTTTATTTTCTTAATATGGGATCTGCTTTCCTCCTCCGTGAAGGGGCTATTCAGTATATCCCGGCCTTCCTCTGTCAAGCTTGGTAAGGTCTTACTATCCAGTCATTTTAGGGTGTTATCGGGACTTGGGGATGACTCCTCCTCATAGAGTTTAGAGAATAGGGAGAGCACATGCCTCTGCATATCCTCCTGATCCCAAGAGATAGTTCCCTGATCATCTATAATTAGATTATTGATGTTATTTCTAACCCGGTCTGCTTTGATCTTACGGGTCAAAATTTGCTTGGGTTTTTCGCCATATTCGTAATTCTCCATAAAATGGACAGCCCATTGCGCCTTAACTTTTAGATCTAACATCCCCCTATATTCCAAACGTAGGCGTTGCAAGTCGTCAAGCACTTTTGGCAGGTTATCTGGATGACTATTCAATCTAGCACTTTCTAGAGAAGAGATCTTATCTTCCAGTTTTTTAAAATTCAGTGCCTCCCCCCTGTTCTTAGTACTGGTCAAGTTATGCAAGTGCCCCCGAGTGTGGGCCTTGAATGCATCCCAAACAAACCCCCTCCCTGGGGAACCCTCCCTTCTTCTCTGAGCATAAGCTCTTAGGCGGATGCCCACCCCCCTGTGTGTGATCGAATATAGTGAGTAGATAGTAAAGAGCGAATTAGCTTATCCTAAATAATGGCTGCAGCTTGATGAGCGGCAATGTAGTGCACAATTATATGTAGAATTAACAGCCCCATTATTTCTTAAATCAGCTACAGTTACGGGCCAGCTGATTGCACCCCCACCACGCTACCACCCCTGCTGCCTTCCCTGATCTTTTCAATTAGGCTATCAGTTTCCTCCGTCTGGCGTACATTGTACATGTGGTTGTTCCACATTACACGGAATGATGCAGGGAATTTCCGCTGGGCCCGAGCTCCTAAGGAATTAAAAATTGCCAATCTCTTACCCAGCTCCCACTGCTTTGTAGCAGTTATATGAGAAACGTCTGAGCAAATAGTAAAGGCAAAGGGACTGGAGAAGGAGGTCAAAATCCTTTCTTTAATGGCGTAAGTGAGAAAGTTCACCAAAATCTTCCTAGGATGCTCCTTCCCTGGGTTCCTCCTATATGGGTCTCGATGCACCCTCTGAATGTCCCCCAAAAGGTCCAGATCCACATCAGGGGAGTCCTTCAAGATTCTCATCTTAAGGAGCACGACCATGAATGCCTTAATGTCGATCCCTTCGAGATCTTCACGAACGTTCAACATTTTTAAGTTGTTTCTTCTAGAGTGGTTCTCGAGCTGCTCGATATCGTCCTTCATCTCCCGGTTCTTCTGAATCAGTTTATCATTGCGATTGAGGTGGAACTTAATTCCACCTTAATCTTAGGTAACTCTGCTTCCAAAATGTCCGTCCTTTGTGAGACCTCCTCAACCCTTTGGGCCAATGCATCACATGTTGCCTGAATAGCAACCTGATTTGCCTCCGAGATTGTAAATCTCCTGCCGATGTCCTCCCTCAGACCCAACAAAATATCCGCCAAAGTCCCCAGAACAGAGACTGATGGTGGAGCTTTAACTGTAGATACAACATCGTTGGTCAGAGGGACCACTTCTTCTATAGAACATATTGCGGCGTCTCTCAGTTCTCCCTGTTCAATACATTGGCTATCTAACACAGAACAACTATTTGATAGCTCCACCGATGGATGAATAGTTATTTGCTGAGTGGACTGAGGAGACAAAAAAGGCTGAGAGAGCTGGCAGGACTGAGGGGGTTGAGAGGTACTGACTATAGGAGCAGCAGGAGGAGCTGTAGATGAAACCTTGGCCACAGCAGCGGCAATAGCAGTAAGAGTAGTAGCAGTGGCCATCCTATTAGCTTTATCGTTGCCACTATCCGAGGTGGCCTAGGAGAGAACCTTATAATAAGACTTCAGTGATGGAGTTACTTTTGGTGCAGCAGATATACGTCCCCTCGCTTTTTTCCAGCCCTTTCCTCTTTCCGGGGGGGGGGGGGGGTATCTACACCAATATGGCTCTCCTTCCCGGTCCTAGAGGTCGCCTTAATTTCTATAACGGGGGAGATAGATGGCTTAAGAGGGGCTGATAGAATGCTGGCAGTCCTGTTATGCAATGTCTAGTGGCTAACCCCCGCCTCAGGGGGAGGACCTATCGAAGAACTGTCCAAAATATTTAAATGAGGGTGAAGGCTAGACCCCAGTATCTTAAATAGAATCCCTATGGTTCCTAAACAAAAACTGACTTGACAAGTGGTCATTTCTAGCAATTTCTGCTGTTATTTGTTACTTGCACCTTAAGCTCACTCGCACTCTATAGCAATTAGGATTTAAAAAGTAATCTGTTTAATACATTTTGTCCAGCTGTGTGAGTTTCATCTGTCACATCTTGTAAGCATTGGGTTTTAAATGGACTTATTGCATTTTTTTTGCATGCGTGGAACTTCATGTAAACCCAATTATTGGGATATAAGTATAACTTGTAATTTTTGTTTTCCTTATACTTATCCTGTGCTGCTGTGTAATATTTGTTCGATCACAGTCCATTTTGCGGAAACTGTGAAACTGGATGTGTGCTGTGGCTGCATGCACTGTCTACTAATGCTCATTGGACAATCTTAGAAACAGGTCTAGCTTAGGAGTTTGAACTAGACTGTTTCTGTTGGAGCAGCGTCAAGACTGATTTGCCTATGGCTAGGCCCAAACTGAGATGGATTGGTGGGAAAAAGAACAATGCTTCACCAAGCCATTGCCAGTGGTAAGACTTAATACAGGAATCCTCCCATCACCTTTTGGGTGCTTGAAACAGTTGGGGCAGTACATTGAGCTTTTATCTCAAGCGCCTCGTGTAAGTACAACTTTCATGAAGCCAACTGCCAAGTGTAATTCATCTACATGTCATGCAGTGTGGCACAATACATGAACAGGAGTAGCATACCAGTTCCACTCTTACAACCCACCTACCCGTCCAATCAATCATTGTTGCCGTGATCTGTAGAGTCTTAGCAGTAGGTGCCTTCTGGAAGGAGCCATAAGGAGGAAAAAAGTCAAATGGCAAAAAATGTTGAAGAGGATTGTGAGAAATATGAGGTTACAGAAGGGATCTAATGTAGCCATCAGATATGGCTGATTGAAGCTGAACTGTAAAGCTGGCACCAGAAGGGAAACATACAGCAGGAACGGGAAAAGGAACTGCCAAGGAGTCCAGGGAAGTCCCAGGAAATGGGCAGAAGAAAGAAAACATTATGATGAACCACTTGAAGCATTGCAAAACAAAGAGTAGAAGAACTTTTCATCTTTTATAGACTAATTACACTGAAAGAAGCTGTGTTAGCTGGAAACTTAGCTTGCCACTCGCCTGTGGCCTCCAGCTCCTGCTTGTTTCAGATTGATCCAGTTATATCGCAGCTGCCCGGGTTTTCCTGCTGGGATTTGCCCGATTGGGTTTTTCCACTCACTGTTCTTCCCACCAACAGAAGCCCTGCCTTCCCCATGACCTACGTAATGCCTGCTGCAGGGCGACTGTGCGCAGCGGGCAAGCTGGTGTGCCACAGGCAAGGCCGACTGTGTCAGTCTGCACCATGATCAAGCCTAGTGCCACCCACCATGACCCCTGGCCCTTGCATCCCAGAAGATACACCATCTCCGAGCACTACACTTTCAACCCAGGACACTGCAACAAACACTGCTACCGTGATGACATGCGCTTCACGGTAGGATCATTCACTTGCACTCACTGTCACTTCATCTGCCACTGAATACACACAAGCCCCCAAATAGCCCCACGCCAAACGCACCACAGACACCACCTGAACGAAAACACAAACGTGCATGCACCCTTCTCAAGACATGCTCACTAAGCAAGCATTCCACTGAATTGTGGGACCTCATCGCCACCCTCGCACCTGACATTGTCTCCCTCTCTGAGACCTGGCTCGACCCCACATTCACCCCAGACATTGCCACAGTGATCCCCAGTGGATATAAAATCACTCACCAAGACTGCACCTACAAGCTACATTTTCCAGATGAACAGTAACATCCAGAGAAAAACCTTCAAAAAGGCCATCTGGTACACCCAAGAACTCTGAACTGTGAAACATGACAGCAAACACTTGGAGAGTAGATGGTGTGCTAGCAAGAACACCTCTGACAGGGCAGCTTCCAAGACCTCCCTCAACATCTACCCCCGCCTGCTGAGGGCCACAAAAAGACAGCCCTTGCCTCACACATCGAAACCAGTGCCAACAACACCAAGCAGTTTTTTAACATTGTTAAGGAATTCTCATACCCGGTTGGCAGTGAAAAGAGCATTACATCTTCACAGGAGCTGTGCGACAACCTTGCCTACTTCTTCCACAAAAAGATTGCAACCATATACAGAAACTTTTAACCCCAACCCTCACTTACATTCTTCCTCAACAGATATGTCACCACCATAACCGGCACAAACCACACTCTGACCACCTATCCTCTCCACCCAGGACACCTCCTCCACCATGAAATCCATCCACTCAGGAGATCCCATAGACCCCTCCCCCCAAACACATTTTCAACTTCAAAAACCAAAGGATCAGCCAGGAACTCAACACCGCAACATTTCCCAATGCCTGGAAACTAGCCAAAGTCAGACCACTACTCAAAAACCCTCCACCATCCCAAGCGAACTCAAAAACTACCTTCCAATCTCCTTGCTCCCATTCCCAGCGAAGGTACTGGAAAAGAGCGTCAAAAACCAACTCATTACACTCCTTGAACAGAACCAGCTACTCTATGACTACAAATCCGGCTCCGCAGCAATCGCAGCACTAAAACTGCCCTGATCACAGCCACCGACGACATCCGAACCTTCCTCGACTGAGGAGAAACATCAGCTTTGAACCTCCTTGACCTCTCGGCTGCCTTCGACACCGTGTCCTACCACATGCCAATCGAAAGACTCCACTACTTCAGCATCTAAGGGGAAGAATATAGAGGATCCACCTTTCACCTCTGAACCCAAAGAGATCACCTGTGTCCCCCAAGTCTCATCCCTCAGCCCCAAACACTTTAACTCATATATTACCCTGTCGGCCAACATCGTCAGATCCCACAATCTCAAAGTAATTTCCTACACATAAAGCACCCAATTCATCCTCTCACTCACTGACTACCCCACCATCACCAGAACCAACTTCCACAGATGCATGATGAAAGTCACTGACTGGATGATGAACAATTGCCTGCAGCTGAACACAGATAGGATAGAAGTACTGATTTTTGGCAACAGCAGTAAGACTCCTTGGAGCCGCCAGACCTAGACCCCACCCACTTTATCCAATTATGCCAGAAATGTCAGAATCACTGACAACAAGTTTATCATGAAATTCCAGATCAACTCCATCTCCTCGACCTGCTTCCTTACTGCCCATGCCAAATAAGATTTTCAAGTGGCTAACCCTACACATGAGCCACATTGTGACAAAGGCCCTCATAACCAGCCGACTGGACTATGGCAATGCCCTTTACATAGGAATCCCCACACACCTCTTACAGACACTTCAGGCCATACAGAACGTTGCAGCCAGACTTATCCTTGGTCTTCCCCGATGAACCCATTTCACACCCACCTCAATCACTGGCTTCCTGTACAGAAGAGATGACAATTCAAGCTGCTGACCCATGCAAACAAGGCTCTACACAAACAAGGACCCAAATACATTACCCAATGCGGGAACTTCCAACAACTGTTGAGAAGACTGTGCTCTGCCTCCCTTTTACTTGCTCATATTTCCTGCATCTACCAGAGCAGCATTGGAGGAGGCTCCTTATCCCACATCGCAAAGACCTGGAAAAGCCTCCTCATATACCTGCGGACCATCACCTCACTTCCAGAATTCTTAATTGTCCTCAAGTCCTGTCACTTTGAATAAGCCTCCAGGACCTGCAAGCACCTGGATATCCTATTGGATGATTAGCTGCGCTTTATAAATCCTGATTGATTGATTGATTGAGAGTGTCTCCATTTAGATTGTGAAAGCGTCCTAGGAGTCTGTAATGTGGTGGCCATGTTGTAACAGTTGTCACAATACCATCCCAGAGATCCTCACTGAAGGACTCTGGGAAGAAGAGATGCCACAGGCAGATGGTGGCACTGAAGGTGTTGCCAAGTTAGAGTTTCCAATGCAGAGGTGCAATTGTGGAAGAGGCGGTACCATTAGGCTGGCTGCCGTGAGGTACGTCTATTTAAAGAGCGTGGTGGCCCACTGGTGTTGTTAGGAGTCTACTTGCACTCATGGTGCAGAGGGAGCAGTGCATCCTGCTTGCCCAAGATAGAATCAGGAAAAGGAGGGCTGGGCAGTGGCCACTACAACTGCGCAAAATTTTACCTTTCCCTTAAACTCTGTATCACTATCTTTTAGCTAGGTTTGCACTATATAAAAACTACTTATTGCCTACATACTTTCATAATTTTTTTTATGAGAATTTAAAATAATACAGGGGTAAAATATATGCAGTTCTGCCCACCATTAGAGTTAAATTCAATTAAAGATTATACTACTATCTCATTATTTTTATTAGTAACATTAATCTTAATTTTATGCAGCATGCTGTACTATACGATTTTTGGGAACTCAGCAAGATTAGAGTTGACAACAATGCAAAGTAAAAAAAAGTCAGAAAAGAAATCCTCTTAAAAAAGACAATTTGAAGGAGAGCGCCTTGAGTCTTAATAATTCATTGGTACAGTTAGACTCACATAGTGAAGATGTGAATTGTGGTTCAAGAATGGTGCACTTCAAAAAATATTAAATATAAGCTCTTGTCAGTCAGTGCTAACTCAAATAGACCAAATAGCACAAGTGGGTCCGGTGTAGTATGTGACAAATAACAGAAAACTGTAATAAATAACTGAATCCCAGCTGTCCCAAATGTCACAATTGCACATTTTCGAGCAACTTAAATAGAGAGCATAATGAGCCACCTAAAGCTAAAAAAAACCCTCTTTTTTTTAAGCAAAAACGAGGTTTGGCCCGAAGGAAGAGTTGGATGGAAAAGAAAATGGAAAATGCATTGGTATATGCTGATATAAATAGTCTATTTTACAATGAATGATGGAATAAGCTGTTTTCATGCAATTACCACTGTTTTTCCATCTTTAACTTTAACAACAGTATTAACAATTTTGGGAAAGCCAAAAGGTCTGGCCTAAGCAAGCAAGTACAAGGGATAATATGTTTCCAGTTGTTAACAGAAGGATGTTAACCCCTTCGTTGCTAGGTCTGTTCCCCCCGTGCTAAGCTTTGTTTTCGCTATTTAGGGTAGTGCACCCTTAGGCCCCTGTTACTTTTTGACCACTTAAGGTATCCACGCCAAATTTGCGTCCTTTTCTTCCAACATCATGGGGATACTAAAGGTACCTGGGGTTTGTGGATTCCCAGAAATTAGCCAACATACAGCAAAGTTGTTTTTTTTGGGAAACATGGGAAAAAAGGGCTGCAAATGAAAGTGTCTGGGTTTTTCCCTGCAAAAAGGGTTTGTGGGGCTGAAATCACAATTTTCCTGGCTTTTAGGGAATGACAGAATTTTGTCAGAAAACCATCATTTTTTACACAGTTTTGACATTTTTCTGGGGCATAGCCTATTTTTGCTATTTTTTGTGCTTTCAAACTCCTTTCAGTTAATGGTAGAAATGGATATGAAAGCAATAATGGATAATGGAAAGCTATACCATTTGGATAATTAGACAATATTCTGAATTCAGCAAGGGGTCATTTGTGTAGATCCATCAAGGTTTCTTTATAGAAAGTAACAGTTAAATATAGGACAAATTGAAAATTAGTTGAAAAAAACAGCCTTTTGTGTCAATGTTTTCACCTGTAACTTCTTCCAATTATGATAGCTCTTTGAAAGCAACATAGCGTTACATCTGCTAGACCTCACTGGTTGTGGGGATATATAGGAATTGTAGGGTCACCAAGAACCCGATGAACCCAGAATCAAAAACTGAGCAGCAATTTGGAATGGCTTTTTATTATGTACCGGGTATATAGCAGTTATTGTGGGAAAATGAATACATGGAAAAATCGGCATGAAAGACACCTATGTATTTCTGAAATGGGAAAAAATATAGAGTTTAGAAACAGTAGATATTTGCACATTTCCGAATTGAGAATATTCATACTAGCATGAGAATTACAAATCTGAATTGCCCTAAATTTCCTGATAAAAATGGTGCCTCACTTGTGTGGGGAGGCATAGTGTCCACAACAAGAAATGGCTCAAACCCCAAATGAGACACAACACATTTTCACAATGAAAAATGACCCTTTTTTTACAAAGTGCCGGGCTGTAGTTTTTGAACCCTAGCTCTGCCGGCATCTAGGGAAACCTAGAAAACCTATACATTTTTGAAAACTAGACACCCAGGGGAATACAGGATGGGGTGACATGACTGCCTCTCACCAGGTTATGTTTCCCAGAATCCCTTGCAAACCTAAAATGTTGTCAAAACAAACACATTTTCCTCACAGTTCTATGGTGTAAAGTTCTGGAATTTGTGTGGATTCAAAGATTTCTACCCACCCTGTGTTTCCCAAGGTCTTCCAAGAAAAATGATACCTCACTTGCGAGGGTAGGCCTAGTGACCGCGACAGGAAACGGCCCAAAATGCAACATGGACACACCTCAATTTCACAGTGAAAAATTACCATTTTTTGGCAAAGTACCTAGCTGTAGTTTTTTAACCATAGCTCTGCCAGCACCTACGAAAACCTAGCAAACCTATACTTTTTTAAACTAGAAACCGAGGGAAATGCAGGATGGGGTGACTTGACTGCCTGCCACCAGGTTCCATTACCCAGAATCCATTGCAAACCTAGAAAAATGGTAAAAAAAAATAAATTTCCCCCACAATTCTGTGGTGGAAAGTTCTGGAATCTGTGTGGATCCACAAATTTACACCCACACTGCGTTTCCCAAAGTCTTCCGAGAAAACTGGTACCTCACTTGTGTGAGGCTGCCTAATTTACGCGACAGGAAACGGCACAAAACGCAACATGGACACACCTCAATTTTGCAGTGAAAAATGACCCTTGTTTGGCAAAGTGCCTAGCTGTAGTTTTTGAACCAGAACTCTGCCGGCACCTAGGGAATCCAAGCAAACCTATACATTTTTCAAAACTAGACAACCAGGGGAATCCAAAATGGGGTGACTTGACTGCCTCTCACCAGGTTATGTTACCCAGAATCCCTTGCAAAGCTAAAAAATTGGCAAAAAACCACACATTTTCCACACATTTTTGTGGTGGAACGTTTTGGAATCTGCGTGGATCCACAAATTTCCACCAACCCCGTGTTTCCTAAAGTCTTCCAAGAAAAATGGTAGTTCACTTGTGTGGGTCAGCCTAGTGCCAGAGACAGGAAACAGCGCAAAACTCAAAGCGGAAACACCTCAATTTTGCAGTTCAAAATTACCCTTTTTTGGCAAAGTGCCTAGCTGTAGTTTTTTAACCATAGCTCTGCCGGCACCTAGGGAAATCTAGCAAACCTATACATTTTTGAAAACTAGACAGCCAGAGAAATCCAGGTTGGGATGACTTGACTGCCTCCCACCAGGTACTGTCATCTGGAATTCCTAGCAAACCTAAAAAAGGGGCAAAAAAGCACATTTTCCACGCATTTCTGTGGTGGTAAGTTCTGGAATCTGCGTGGATCCACAAACTTCCACTCACCCCGTGTTCCCCAAAGCATTCAGAGAAAAATGGTACCTCACTTGTGTTGGTCGGCCTAGTGCACATGACAGGAAACGGTGCAAAACGCAACACGGACACACCTCAATTTCGCTGTGAAAAATTTCCCTTTTTTGGCAAAGTGCCCTGCTGTAGTTTTTGAACCATAGCTGTGCTGGCACCTAGGGAAACCTATAAAACCCATACATTTATGAAAACTAGACACCCAGGAAAATCCAGGATGGAGTGACTTGACCGCCTCCCACCAGGTTCTGTTACCCAGAATCTTTTGCAAACCTAATTAATTGGCAAAAAAAACACGTTACCCACATTTCTGTGGTGGAAAGTTCTGGAATCTGCGTGGATCCACAAATTTCCACCCAGCCTGTGTTTCCAAAGTCTTTGGTGAAAAATGGTACCTCACTTGTGTGGGTCGGCCTAGTGCCTGCAGCAGGAAATGGTGCAAAACGCAACGTGGACACACCTCAATTTCGCAGTGAAATATTACCCTTTTTTGGCAAAGTGCCTAGCTGTAGTTTTTAAACCATAGCTCTGCCGGCACCTAGGGAAACCTACAAAACCCACACATTTCTGAAGACTAGAAACCTATGAAATCCAGGATGTGGTGACTTGACTGCCTCCCACCAGGTTCTGTTACCCAGAATCCCTTGCAAACCTAAACAATTGGCAAAAAACCCACATTTCTGTGGTGGAAAGTTCTGCATTCGGCGTGGATCGACAAATTTCTACCCACCCTGTGTTCCCCAAAGACTTCTGAGAAAAAAGGTACCTCACTTGTGTGGGTCAGCCTAGTGCCCGTGACAGAAAACGGCGCAAAATGCAACGTGGACACACCTCAATTTCGCAGTGAAAAATTACCTTTTTTTGGCAAAGTGCCTAGCTGTAGTTTTTGAACCATAGCTCTGCCGGCCCCTAGGGAAACCTACAAAACCACATATTTCTGAAAACTAGACACCTAGGGAAATCCAGGATGGGGTGACTTGACTGCCTCCCACCAGGTTCTGTTACCCAGAATCCCTTGCAAACCTAAAAAATTGGCAAAAGAAACAGATTTTCCCCACATTTCTGTGGTGGAAAGTACTGTAATCTGCGCGGACTCACAAATTTCTAAACACCCCGCCTTCCCCAAAATCTTTTGAAGGAAATGGTTCATCACTTGTGTGGGTTGGTCTAGTACCCGTGACAGAAAATGGTGCAAAATGCAACGTGGACACATCTCACAAATTTCGCTGTGAAAAATTATCCTTTTTTGGCAAAGTGCCCAGCTGTAGTTTTTGAACCATAGCTCTGACGGCACCTAGGGAAACTGACCAAACCCACACATTTCTGAAAATTAGACACCCAGAGGAATCTAGGATGGGGTGACGACTGCCTCCCACCAGGTTCTGTTACCCAAAATACCTTGCAAACCTAAAAAATTGGCAAAAAAACCAAATTCTCCCCACATTTCTGTGGTGGAAAGGTCTGGAATCTGCGTGGATCCACAAATTTACACTCACCCCGTGTTCCCCAAAGTCTTCCAAGAATAATGGTGCCTCACTTGTGTGGGTCGACCTAGTGCCCACGACAGGAAACAGTGCAGAGCGCAACATGGAAACACCTCAATTTTGCTGTGAAAAATTACCTTTTTTTGGTAAAGTGCCTAGCTGTAGTTTGTGAACCCTAGCTCTGCCAGCACCTATGGAAACCTACCAAGCCCACACATTTCTGAAAACCCGGGGGCTTCCAGGGAGGTATGGGTTGTGTGGATCCCCTAACGTTTCCTTAGCCAGAATCCCCTGCAAACCTCAATTTTAGCTGAAAAAACATTTTTTTCATACATTTTTGTGTGGGAAAGTTGTGGCATCACCGGCATCACACAAATTTCCCACCACCCAGCATTTCCCCAGATCTCCCAATATAGATGATGCCTCAACAGTCCAGGCACACCGCCAGCCAAGCGCCAGTCCACGCACACCGCCATCCAAGCACCAGTCCACGCACACCACCAGCCAAGTGCCAGTCCACGCGAACCACCAGCCAAGCACCAGTCCACACACACTGCCAGCCAAGCGCCAATTCACGTTTACCACCAGACAAGTGCCAGTCAACGCACACCACCAGCCAAGCGCCAGTCCATGCAAAATGCCAGCAAAGCGCCAATCCACACACACCGCCAGCCAAGTGTCAATACATGCACACTGCCAGCCAAGCACCAGTCCACACAAACCGCCAGCCAAGTGTGGTACGCTCTAAAACAAGCAGGCACACACAGCCCAGGGTTTGAAGGACACTCTGGGCAGAAAATACGAGTCTCCTCCTCCTCTTCGCCAACAGACTCTGCATCTCCTAGTGGGAAAGTCTTTTGAAGATGTGGAAGGAATGTAATCAGGAAAGTGGCGATCTTTCAATCGAGCCACATCCTCCACCACTCCAACTCTAGGAACACTTGCCTGTTCCACAACAACAAGGCTGTCTATCACAGACTGCTGAAACTGAACAAATGTCAACTTTGACCCAGGAGAACACTCCTTGAACACAACAAAAGCATTGAAAGTAGCTAAATTGAAGAGATGAATGGCAAACTTCTTATACCAAATGTAAGCCTTACGAATAGCAGTGTAAGGTTCCAACCTCTGATCTACTCTCTAAACGCCTATTGTAGTCTAAAAAACACACAGGTTTGCGCACTTCAGCAATCTGACCCCAAAGAAGCACAGGTGAAGTAGTCTCATCATGGATGGTAGTCAGCATGTACACATCCCTCCTTTTCACAAATTTCACAGCTAGTAGTTCATCACTACACAAGGAACTGCACTGTCCCCTCTGAAGTTTTTTGCAAACAAGCTCTTTTGGATAACCTTTACGGTTAGAGAGGATTGTGCCACATGCAAAAGTGTCCACTTTAAACAATTTCTTAAACAATTGCACAACAGTGTAGGAGTTAACAAGATACAAACGGTGACCTCTTTTAAACAATCCTCTAGCAAGATCCCAGACATTTTTCTCTGAAACTCCAAAAGTGGACAGACAACCAGCGGGGTCAATAGTGGAATCCCTAGCAGTGTACACATGGAAATTAAACACATATCCTGTCCTACTCTCAGACAACATGTACAGCTTAATTCCATAGAGTGCTTTCTTGCTTGGGATGTACTGCATAATAACCAAACTGCCCTTGAACAAGACCAAAGACCCATCAATAGATATTTATTTCCCTGGAGTATAGAGCTCGGAAAATCTTAAAAAGACAGTCACAGTCAGGGTGATCTTGTGGCAACGCCAAAGAATTATCAACAAAATGCAGCATCTGTAGCAAAAGTAAATACACATCACGAGTCATAACTGCAGGAAATATGGCTGTTGCCATCAAGGGACTGGTAGACCAATATGAAGCCAGGGACGGCTTCCTTATCCAACCCATCAATAAAGTCAAACCCAAAAATGTCTTAATCTCTTCCAGATTTGTGGGATTCCACCGGGTAGCTCTAGAGTGGGGCCTAAGTTTGCCACTGTTGTCCCTCAAAAACTGTTCAGCATACAAATTAGTCTGCTCAACAATCTCACCCAAAAATACATCATCCATAAACAACTGAAAAAACTGTATAGGCAAAAAATGTTCACATTCTACCCTACACCCTGCATCACCGCTAAAGGCAGGCAACACCGGCTGCACCATGTTTGAATCAACCCAAAGTCCAGCACTTCCAGAAGAAAGCCTAGCAGCCTCAGGCTGCAATCCAGATGCCTCTTGCACCATAGGCACAGCAGTGTCCTCCTCTAAAACAGGCACTTCATGTGTACTGAGAGTAGCTTCATCCACACCAAGAGTAGCTTCATCTGCACTGAGAGAACCTTCATCATCCGATGATTCCATGTGGAGAGAAAACTCACTGCCCGAATCTTCTCCTCCCTCCTCTCCCTCAGTCTCATAATCCTGCTCAAAAGAAGATTCAAGAAGCATACCAACCACCGGCTGAGCAGTCATTCTACGGCTAGCCATAATGCTTACTGATAAAGGTAACTCGTCGAACAAGTCAACAACAACAAACACTTTGTAAAATAAGTAAGAAACAAAATGCACCTTTAGCAGAAATACCTATAAACTCTAAAATGATACCACTTCCTTTCCAGAAGCAGCTAAACTCACCACCACCTACTCTACACAGACACAGTATAGATCAACAATATCCCACTAAAAAAGAAAGAGAAAATAAAATGACAGATAAGACAATGCAAAACACATTCCAAAGTATTTCATGCTCAAAACACTAACTAAATATACTGCCACTTACAAAAAATTCATTCATACATTACAATAATACTCATTTGGAGTAAATACAACAAAAATGTTTTTCTTACCAAAAAAAATACAACTACGTAAAACTGCAGAACAACCACTGTCGAAACCGCAAACAGGAATCAAAAGCTTTACACTAGAATAAAAAGGAGAAAAAAACATTACAATCACATATGCAAATAAAGCACCAGTCCACACACAATCCACCAGCCAAGGTAAGGGGTAGGTGGACCTAAGTGTATATATAAAATATTCACCCCCGTAAAAGTGGAGCAACACTTGCCCTTGAGGCCACTCCCCAACACAAAAATAAAAAAAAAATCTGGTGTCTAGTGGTTTCTGCCCTCCTTGGGGGCAGATGGGTCTAAAACGATACTGCTATTCTGCCACCCAAAGAGGGCAGAAATGGCCACAATCATCCTCCCATAAAGGGGAGCAACCCATGTCCAAGGGGCTGCTCCCAAACATTAAAAAAAACCTTGGTGACATAGTGGCCCTACAAAAAAACAAATCAGCTGAACTGCCCCTCAGGGTGGCAGAAAACGGGAAAATCAATGCTCCCCAAAGGGGAGCAACCCTTACCCAAGGGGCCACTCCCCACAAACAAATCCCTGGTGGTCTAGTGGGCCCAATTTTAAAAAAACATGGCGAGATCTGCACACCAGACACAACCACAAACATTGCCCCCCTAAGGAGAGCGACCCTTGAACAAGGGGTCACTCTCCACAAATAAATCCCTGGAGGTCTAGTGGGTCCAATATAAAAAAAATGGTGAAATCTGTCCCCCATGGGGGCAGACAGCCACAAACAATGCTCCCAAGGGGGAGAGACCCCTACCTAATGGGCCAATCCCCACAAAGAAATCCCTGGTGGCCTAGTGGCCATACAAAAGAAATCAGCCAATCTGACCACCCAGAGGGGCAGAAACGGCCAAATTAATGCTCCCCAAAGGGGAGCGACCCTTGCCCAAGGGGCCACTCCCCACAAACAAATCCCTGGTGGTCTAGTGGGCTTAATTTCTAAGAAAAAACATGGCGATCTGGCCCCCTGGGGGGCAGACACAGACACAATTATTGCCCCTAAAGGAGAGTGACGCTTCGCCAAGGGGTCACTCTCCACAAATAACTCCCTGGTGGCCTAGTGGGCCCTAGATTAAAAAAAATGAAATCTGCCCCCCCCCCATGGGGTGAGACAGCCAAAAACATAGCCCCCAAAGGAGAGTGACCTTTGCCCTAGGGGCAACTCCCTACTAAATACTCCCTGGTGGTCCAGTGGGCCGTTTTAATTTTAATTTATGCAAACTCTGCCCCCTCCAGGGGGACAGACAAAGCCAAAATTATTACCCCCATAAGGGGAATGACCCTTGCCTAAGGGGCCGCTCCCCCAAACAACAATGCTCACTCGAATTTACAAAAAAATAAAAATACCTTGGTCTAGTGGGCATTCTGCTGCATGATCACATGATCGTGCAGCAGGAATGCACAAAAGAGGCATCAGGGGAAAGGAAAACCCTTTCCTTTCCCCCGATGTCTGTTTTGGATAAACTTCCCCCACAGCCCCAAAACGTACCTGTTTGTTCCCCAGCGCACTGGAAGCAAATGGATTCTTGCGCGTCGTGGAACAAAGCGAAACCTCCAATGAGGTCAGCGCGCCTCGCACCCTGACGTCATTGATGACGTGTACGGGGGCAGGGGAGGCAGGGGAAGGGCTTCTCCTGCCTTCCGCGGTAAAAATACACAGATCGGCGTCCCACAGAGGAGCGTGGGTGGGTGAGTGCCATGACGTGTCCAGCTCGTCATGAGCACCGAAGGGGTTAGGATACAAAAATACAAAACAAACCAAGCACCTACAATTTTAAATAAAAAAATCAAGTGTCTATAAGTCCAATAATGAAGTACAGGTACTTCCTAGGAGGCAGGTGTACTTTTTAGTTTTAATTCGTATTTCAGGATACTAATTTGTCTTTATACAAAGAAATAGTGCAAATGCTTAGAATTACTGTAACTAAGGATATATATAGTAAACAAACAAGGATTGTTAAAATAAGAAATAAGGATAAATATATAATTTAAAACAAAAACTGACTAAAACTATTTGACCACCAGCTCTATCACTGAAGGGCACCTCTTTTTAGGCTGACCCATTGCCCCATGTTGTATGCAGTGTTGAGAGGAAGCAAAATGTAAATGACTTTTTTACCGCCCAATGAATGAAGAGGGCTGAACAAAAGCATCTCTATGTATGTATCCATATATTTTTATTTATATTATTGCATGAGGCTGGCAACACAGCTAAAGCTGTCTCTACGCCATACCTAAAAGGGAATGATGATAGACGTATTTGCAGGTGATTCACAACAAAATGTATTAACATATTACAAAGTAAATATATTACTTTATATCATAAATTCATCAAGACTGGAGCATTCTCATATTGTACCATGAATTCAACAAGACTAGGGCTTTTTCTAAAAGGTGCATTATCACTGCATTTTAATATGGCTCAGAGGTGTGGAAAAATTATCGCCAAACGTATCCCCTTAGTCCATTTATGTCATAATAAGGATGTCCTAGGAACTATTGATTCAATCTTCAATATTAAAAGCAAAGCAATCTATAATGGAGTCTATGTTAGTATTGCATGGAATATTTATTGTTATTTAAAAATTAAAAACGATGAAGACCCATTAATATACATTTTACTGTTTTAGTTTAGTCTGACATAGGGAAGGGGTAAAGCAGTCACTCTCAACAATAGTAGTACAGGAAAAAGAGTTTCTTCTGAGGGGAAAATAAAGCATCTAAATCTAAAAAGAAGAGTGAAATTGAGACATCTTCCCCTGATATAAAGAACCCTTATTTTAATGAGTTATGGTCGCTCCTGGTAATAAATGCAACTTCTTGGGAATATAGGGCCAGATGTAGGTGGCCATTTACCGGCCGGTAACGGCCGATTTCGACCGTTACAGACCAGTAAATGGGTATTTGTGATGTAGGGGCCCTATTTTACCGATTCAGTAAATTTACCGAATCGGTAAATTTACCGAATCGGTATTTTTACCGATTCGGTAACTGCCAGATGTAGGTGGGACTCTTCTGAGTCCCAAAGGCCTTACAGATTCGGTATTTTACCACCCAATCCAATTGGGTGGTAAAATACCGAATCCAGGTGTGCATGCACACCTATGCCATGTGACAGACAGACATGCCCTTAGGGCATGTCTGTGTGCCACATGGCACACATGCCTGTATTTGGGATGCTAGAGGGTGTCAAAGTGACACCCCCTGCACCCTTGCAGGATTCGGTATTTACCAATTCGGTAAATACCAATTTGGTAATGCCCATTGATTCCTATGGGCTTCAAGGCCCATAGGAATCAATGGGCATTACCGAATCGGTATTTACCGATTCGGTAAATACCGATTTTTACAGATTCGATAATTCAATTACCGAATTTACCTAAATCCCCCTCCTTCAATTTTACCGATTCATAAATACCGAATCGGTAAAATTCGGTATTTATGAGTCGGTAAAAATATACTTACCTACATCTGGCCCATAATGTAGAACATTCATCAACAGATACCAAAGAGAAAAAAAGGATCAAAATAATACAATTGATCCTAATTTTTCCACTTGAATATATGTATTTTTTTAGGATCTTTACCAAGCACTGCCATCAGCTATCTCCTCCGAGTGCTGGAAATAAAAGAAAATATATGACATTTAAATGAAGCAAAGTAATAAACAGAATAAACGGGCTCAAATGTAAAGATGAAACGAAACGGATAACAAAAATATCTACTTTTACCACAGTCTGGTGGTGCGGGTGATTTTAAAATAAATGTGTTCCTAAACAAATATACGGCATCATTCATTTATTGAGATAAAAAATATTTAATAATAATTACCTGTGAGAGGTATTCCAAGTAGCCAAAGTAGACAAAACTTACTCTCAAGTGTGGTAATTTCCTCTATATTAAATACCCATTTAGACACTACTATAAGCGACATATCGAATTATAAAGTAAGTTTATGGAAAGGAGTTGATGGTCGACATACAGGGTTGGTTGTGAATCATGCAGAGGTTAAAGTCTACTTAATAAACTGAAATCAATAAGAGATCAGCATACACAAAAATCTGTGATTGATTATGCATAAACAGTACATATTATAGCAGCTAATATGAATCCAGGTAATGATGTACTTCAAAAAAGGATACAAGTATTTTTAAGCAAGGGAAGTCAATTTTTAGATAAGCTTTTAACTTAGTAAAATAACTCCAGTTAACATCTTCGTTTGTATTGCCCTTTGTGCATTCCCCTGGATCGTTGGGAGAGCATGAACCATGCTTAGGTCAAAAATAGAATCGTTGATATTAAATATACATTGTTGAACCTGATGGTGATAACTTCAAAGACATTCATGTGTTTTTTTTTCATTTGAATGAATGTGGAGGTGAAATCTTGAACAAGGAAACTAGGACATTTTTACTCCAAAAATATAAGTGGAGTGCTTATCAATATTGTGAATAATGTATGAAAATGTAAACTAGATATTTTTAAACAAATTAACCATTGTGAATTGAGTAGCAGCTGCAATCGTCCTCTCAATACAATGAAGAATTTTAATTGCTCCTAATACAAGTATAATCAAATTCACAAGTCGGTATGTGGCAGGTTTAGAGAATTATTATGTTGACTAGAACAAGAAATATCTACTGATTAAAAAAAATCTTACATTCTTTCAGAGAACATCGCAATTGTTTTCTATTTAAATACTACACTGTTCTTTAGATGACAACAAGTAAAAGAGCGAGTGGGTGATTTTAGGAAAATGTGTTCACTTTTATCCAAGCAATCGAGGCAATGCACATATGTACCATCCATATGAAGTTTCTTGCACCAGCTGTCCGTTTGAAAAGAGAAATAGAAGAAAATAGGTCATAGTACCATCCCTCCCAAGAACTCTGTGAAACCTTATCAGACTATTTCCACAGCAAGATCATCAACATCTGCAACAATTTCAAAATCCAACCTGCGGCCCTCAACCCCAATGACTTCAACCATCAAGCGGACATCAGCCAAACCATCACCGCCTGGTATCCACACACTGCCCTGCCCTGCTTTATTCTTCTCCCTAGCAGACAAGAATAAAGGTTGCAGACTAATTAATAAGGCATCAGTTTTAATCTCACTTTCTTCATGCTAACACTCTTCTTATCCCACCCACAAATTCCATTCACATAGGGTACAATATAAAACATTGAGGAGCTCCTTCTATTTTAGGAGTTGTAGCCCACACTATACTATTGCTGCGGTGTGAGGAGGAACTCTTTAGTGAAGCATAACAGTCGCAATTTACGACCAATAATTTGTAGACTGCTATTCATAGATATGGCCTAAAACTCTGAAGAGATCACATTTCAAGTTGGCTGCTCTTCCTTAACCCCTTCGATGCTGATGACGAGCTCAGCTCGTCATCAGCCACGGGGGCGTGTGCGGATGACGAGCTGAGCTCGTCATCTAACGAAGCTTTTAGAAAACAGCCGCGTAGCGCGAAAATAACCGCTGCAGCGATGCGGTTAATGTCTGGGTCAATTCCAAAAAAAGAAACATCTTCTCACAAAATATATTTTTACAAAAAACATTTGCATATGCATTAAGCTGGTTTCAAAGCTTATTGACAACAGAAAATGTTTTAAAGAATCCATACGCCAAACTGGTTCGCACTTAGCCTTATTCCAGGAAAGGCTGCTTTTGGAACTTCTTCATAAAATTACTTGACTTTCCTTCCCCCACAGATGTGCAAAAAGTATAATTAGTTGAGGAAACAGTCGAGTAAGTGAGTAGAACCAGTCACTGGTCGTGGCTTTCTTACATTATGTATAAAATGCTAACTGTAGGGGTGGGTGAGATTTCCGCTAACTAAACACTTTGTGACAATTCTCTGGGGACAATAAAGGGCTCATTCACAGCCACTTCAATGCTGTAGGAGATCTAGACACATTTATTTCATTTTGTCTGAGGCACTTAACAGATTAATTTCAAGTAATTATTATTTCTCTTGGAAAGAAGACAAAACCACCCATGGTTATGGTTTTGGCTTGCATTAAGGTTCCTGCAACACTTCCTGACAATTAATTGCTTTTATTATAAGTCATAAGTTCTAATGTGCCACCTATTGTAGAAGCACGCTTCCAGTTATTTTTTCCTTCATTTCCCCTCAGAAAGTGCTGTTCTGATTTATAGAATTGTTGTTGTTTAAAATGTGTGGGAAATAGTCTTTCTTTGTATTTGTAAATGCTCCAAGTTAGTGTTTCGGACATGTATATTATTGCATATTCCATGACAGTTTAAGAATGCTTTACATTAATGTTTTTTTCTATTGGATGTGCTTCATGACTGCCTAGATGTGTTTAATTAAGCGAAAAAATGTTTGCAAATCTTTGATAAATGTATAAGAATACTTAAGGACACTATTTACATTAGTGGTTTTGTTCCATAAGTTACACGCAACTTTACAGCGGTGAAATATTTGAACAGTAAGAAATTATGATGTTCTGTTGTTGCAAATAAGATATTAACACGCCAGGTAATGCAAACAGTATTTGAAATTGTGAAGTCACATAGCTCAATGAAGTAGATCAAGCACTAACCATGAAAGAAACTAGCCTCACATCATGCTAAACATCTACTTGAATATGAACCCAGAAAACACATTTTTATGACGAAAAAGCAAGCAAATGTATCACTTTCTGTTGGCACTGTGGCCTGTCACTTTCATTCGGAAAGCAATTTTGTAAGGTATAATTTGTGTTATAATTTCCAACCATTAGACTGTAATGATATATAATGCAAGCACTAATAAAGAGATTAAGTCTGATTTTTGTACAGTGTTTGCTTGTATATATCCACACACTTACGCCTAAATTGGTAGCACAGACAGACACCAATGCATCCAGTGTTAACACAACGAGGCCCCCATATACACATTCAGAGCACACATACAGGCACCCTTCCCTAGGAATACAAAACGTGTACCAATAGCACAGATGGAATAATGGTTGTGTCTCGTGACTATGATGATAGCTATGCACACAAAAAGGGGAACAGGGTGAAGAAATGAGGATATTAAGACTAGTTTACTGATACTTCCTCCTAGACTCAAAAATCGTCACATAACAGTATAGTAAACTAATCAAACCTTACACCAAGGTTTTTTGGGGGTACATATCTGATTCAGATGTACACCTACAACAAACCTTGTGGTAAAAAGTTTAGTTTACTAAACGTTTGAATGATGATAGGTATCCAGGGATCTAAGGACAGTAACATGACTTGGCACACAGGATCACTCAACAATACAAATCATGCACAGTGAATGTTGATGTAATTACCTTAACCTAATTATTGTTTCATGTGACCTCAATATATATAAAGTCTAAAGAAAGACTATGTGTGGCATTTCCTGTCTTGAGGAAGACTGGACATGTTGCCATGCTTTACATTTAAAAAATATTGCACCTCATGGGGTGCTGGTGCTTTGTGGCTGTTGGCTGAGTGCTGCTCTCGGCTTTCAGGATCACACAGGACATAGTTAGGATGCAGTTATATTTACCGCAGCCTTTCGATGGGAAGTGCCCTTTTCTGTTTTAGTAGCAAACAGGTTTGGGGCCCTTGAAGAGCTGGATTGACTTTCGACTCCATCTGATTCCCACTCCTAGACAGAGGCTAGGGGGGACCAATAGAAAGCCTAAATCGAAAAACACTGGGTTGCAGTCCCTAAATATTGCTGGTGTGACTGAAGATGCATCAGGGGAGTCCAATCACGAATCTCACCAGGGACCCCAAGGTTCAGTTGGTGCTACCTCAGATGTATTAAATATTCAAGCCCCTCTCACCTCTGAACGTATATTCACATCTATGGCCAGGAATAGATCCCTAGTGGAAGTGGGAGTACCAGACCCCGAGATCGAGCCAGAGATCACACAAACCTGAACCCCTCTGGTCCTAGTGTACATGATGCCACCTCGAACTTGGGCCTCAAATTGAGAGTGCTGACGTGGAACATTGCCGGTATCAAAAACAAACTGCAAAATCTTGATTGGATACAATTTGTACAAAACCATGATGTGTATATGTTCCAGGAGACTTGGGCTAGAGAGGATATTGTTATGAGGGGCTTTGCAACTTTTAATGTGCTAGCAACTATGGAAGATAGAGGTAGACCATCTGGAGGGTTAGGCACGTGCGTTGCTACACATCTGGACTGTACTGTTGAACAGCTGAACACCTCATCGGATGATAGCCAGTGTACCCTCCTCACTTTCAATGCTAGGATTTAAATTGCACTTATTAACATCTATTCCTGTCCGGTAAGCCTTGCACAGGAATCCCAAACCATAGACTTGCTTACCACATTCATTGAGCCAGTTCCCCCCGAATACTAGGATGGTTATCTGAGGTGATTTTAACTGTCAATTTGAGCCTCTAGCCCTTCCTACTGACCCTTCGGTCGCTGCCGAGGATTCTCTTTGGTTAATCCCTGAACCGCAAATTCCTCTGGTAAGAGCTTGGACCCCCTTGGTACTACAGATCAATGCAGTAACACTAACTCATGCACTGAGGGCATGCAACGGTCGTACTAAGTCAGACCAACCAGGAAAAGCTACTTTTAATAGCCGGGGCAATCATTTTTATTGGATTATATTCTAGTGGAAGCAAGCATATGGCATTGGGTAGTCGACTTCGCTGTCTGGCCAAGACATGACAGCGACCATATTGCTTTAGTACTCGACCTTAAGCTTCCGGATCTTCATAGTCCCCCAAACACTAGCCCCTCCTTTGGTACCAACTTATCTTTAGACAATAACAGAAGGAGAATTAGGTGGGAAACCCTGAAGCAGTCACCAGGCAAGGCTGCTGCCCTGTATTACCTAATTATTCCACCTTTATTGGTAATGGAGGAGGCTGCCCAGACCCTTAATTCTCCTGATACCATCACTCATCCTATGGTTATCCATGCTGATCTGACCACTAGCCTGACCAACATCTTTAATCCCCTGATGCACACTAAAGGCAAGAGGACCCCTGAATCCACTTGGTTTAACATTTCCTGCCGAATGGCAAAGGGTGCCCTCATTGACACCAGGGCCGGACTGGCAATGCCGGGCACCGGGCAATCCCCCGGTAGGCTGCCAGGGGTGGGGGCCGTTTTTTGGCCGGGGGCCGGTTTTGTTGCTGGGTGGGGCCGATTTTTTGACACACTGTACAGTGGTCACTTACTACTGTACTCTGCTGCGTGCCTGCGCGCATCTTACTATCTCCTCGCTCCCTGTGGAAAAATGCATAATTTAATTATTCTAATGCATTGTTGAGCAGCAGTGCCATTTCAGGGGATAGGTCACGTGGGCACGCGGCGCGCAGTCTCCACCGCCGCGTCTGCGCGGCCTGCTCTTGGTCTGAGTTCACAAACTTTAGAGGGGAGGGGTGGGGTGGGCTTGGGGCGAAGCGGCTGTTGAAGGTGACACATGCGCATTGGGGCTCGCGCAGGACCATGACGACGAGAGGCTCTCTCTCACCACCCCACAATTTAATTATTTCTAAGTTCTAGCCCCCCTCCCAACCCCCCCCCGCCCATGCCAGTGTCCCTGCTGCCGAATGTCTGCCAGTGCCGCCCGCCGCCAGGTGAGTGTTGTTCCAATTGCCATGATCCCTCCTATGTTTGTGTGCTCCTCCCGTGCACTGGACTTACACTCGACTGTGAAGGAGGCAAAGCAGCCACTGGGGCCTGGGCAAGGGATCATGAGGAAGAGCTCGGGCAGGCTGCAAGCTGACGTTTAACCCAACCCTGGATGGTGGCTAAACTGAGCACAGCTAAATCACGACCGAAACCGCATAATCCCACCCACATAAGTGTGCGCAAATAGGAAGGTATGCCAGTGTTAATGAGGGTGCGGGCTAATGTAGACAAATGCTAGCATGCCCGAAAGCCTCCGTGTGTGCGCGTGTGAGAGAGGGATTGTCTGCATGGGCGCAAATGTGTGAACGTTAGTGTTCATGAATGGTACTACAATTCATGAAAACCAACGTTCACACATTGTAGGTACTGAGTGCAAATGTATGTGTAAACATATCTGCTTGTGACTGCTACAGCCTGTGAGTGGACGTGTGAGCAAATGGGAAATGTGTGGGTGAATGGAGGTGCGATTGAAGTGAAGTGTGCTCACAGTGAAGGGTAGTCATGTGTAAGACAGCTATCGAGTGGGAATGTGAGTGCGTCGTGTGAACAAATGCAGGCGTGGGAAAGTGATATATAGCCAGCTCTTTGAAGGGTCTATCACCTGACCATCGTCGCCGAAGTCGGGTCCATTCTTCTTATTCCTAGCCCCAGGATGCTGATTGTCTGCTTTTCTAACCATTGGAGTATGCTTTTCCGACCGAGTTTGGATCTGGTTTGAGCGAGATTCTGCTGCTCTAATTTGTATCTCAGGAATTCATACGGCCCATCCCAGAACCTGACGTGGGTGTGAAGTGGTTCTTTGTAGTGATTTGTAATTATTGACACAGACAAGCTACACGCGCTAAACACACGCCTGCACACACATGTTGTCGGATTTTGCGCCACAGGTTGTTTGGTATCAGTGCCCGAGATGTTTTCTTCACATGATTATTAAAGGAGAAGGATGTGTCAGTGCCAGGTCAGGTCACCACCCTGGTGACGTCCTCGGGGCAATGGGCGTGACTTTGGTGATGGACAGTGCCCCTGAATGTGAATTTACTCCACAAAGCTGATCCTCGCGCTGTTTTATTTAAGTTTGTATAGCGCTTGATTACCCGAGGGTACCTGGCGCTAGCTCCTCGCCTCGGCATTTCCCAGGTATCTACGGGGCTACCTTGATGAATTATAAGAAGCCACTCTTCAATGTAGAAGAGAAGCAAAGAGATGGCATGATTTAAATAAAAAAAAAACTACACTTGAGACACATCAGTAAAGTTTATACAGAAGAAGACGTCCTGGATGCATTGTCAGGCCCACCTTACTCTGTCACCGGACTGGTTTAGTCTGTTTTTACTATCCCTTGGGCTTTAGGGCCGATCTATGCTGCCCCCTCCATTTTTCACGTTTATTCGATAGTATGCCTATAAGGAAGAGGGCCATGGGGAGGAGGGTCTCTCTTGTGGTCGTTTGTATCCCGAGCCCCTGCTTACTTCCCTTATTCCCATTATTTTTACAGCTCTCACTTAGTTCCAACGCGTATCGTAGTTGGCCAACCATCCATCGTCATTCTGTCTACTGTGATTTCCAGAGTCATACCAAGCGACATCCTAGGCAGATTCAGTCTCCTAGTCCTTATCTCCACTTATTAAGGTAACTTTTCACCTCCTTTAGTCAGTCGCATTAGCAGCAGCTTTTAATATGGGCTTGCCATGCATTCCGCCCCCGTTTATCGTTACTCTACTTAGAGGGAGCTGTGTGTCCTGGATACCGACCTACCGGTGTTACTTCAATCTTCTGCTTATTTAGAGGGACTTCAAGTATGTATCCAGCAGTGTGATAGTCCCTCCTATGGTTCCACATTGGTATCCATTCTGACTGGACTCAAAGTAAGTTATTGGGGCGATATGTTTGCTTTTAACCATCTTGGCACCCGTATCTTTCTATAGCAGTCTCTATGGCTTCCTTCTGTGTGCATGGACTTGGTTTGATATATCACTTTGGGTCTCATTTCTTCTCGATTCTATTCACAGGTACCTTGGTGACTTACTCTATTGGAAGAATTAGTGATATAAATCTCACTTTCACCATCTTGCATTCTTCTATGTCCAATTAGGTGCAGACACTGGACCCTCTTATCCTTTCTATTCAAGGTTAGATTTTGGTATTTATCTCCAGGGGAGAAATATATACATTGTTATATCCTCCTATTCTTTCTTTTGTAGCTTGAACTCGGAGCTCCTGACCTAAGAAGTGCCTATTTGCCTCTTAGCCTAGTATGCCATTATTTTCTTTTCTCCTCCCCGTCCTAGTGATCCTTTGCCTGATTATTTATTCACCAATGCCCCCGCGGAAGGTGACGGCTATTATTTAGCCTAGCACCGAAATGCGCGTCGGCACCGTAAAGACAGAAGCCATAGAGTGGTACATACCAAACAATATCAAATGGATGTATTCTTACCAACTTGCTACCCCTACTTGATTATCCTGATTTGGTTTTTGTCTCAGTTTTATTATCTTGTACTCAAATGGTTACATTGGATATGTGAGTATGTGGAATGCATGAGTTGGTTTGACTGTTGGACTTATATGTATATGTTCTGTTTTTGATTTTAATTGAGCTCTATGTCTATGGGGCGGGGGATTATTATATTTATGCATCTGATTATTCTGTGTTATATGATCATCACACATGATTTATTACTTTTTTCCTTTGGTTCCTTTGGCTCCGTATGTAATTTTGAAAAGTAAAAAAGAATGAAAAATATTAAAAGTTTAATAATAAATATTCTTTGTATATCTTGCAATCACTTTCCGATTTTTCAAGTAAATTGTCATGTGTATTTTTGTGTATTCACTTTTGTCAGAACCTTATCCATTGCTTGTGTGCCCCCTTGGATTTATTTGCTTCCCTTATTATGAGTTAGAGACATAGTTTCGTCCATACCTATCCTTTTGGCAGTAGACACCTTCCTTCCTCTGAGGGTTGGCTCTTGCTTGTGAGAAAGTGACCTGTAAGAACGCAGGCATAGTGCCTGCGCTTAGGCATCAGGGAAGCAGTAGGAATCAGGGAACAGGAGAACGGGGTCCTTGCACAGGAACCGACATAAGGGGGCTCATGAAGGGCTCTAACAGATAGGATGCCCTGCTTGCCCAGGTGCATACCTCAGGAAGGCAGTATCAGTTGTAGCTGAAAGGGGCCCCCTGTCGAGGCATGGGCGTATTAAGGGCTGCAAGATTCAAAGGGTATGAGCACCAGAATACATGGGTGGTGGTGGTTAACGTATGAATTGGACTCTTGCCCTTCTGCAGCATCAGAATGCCTTTCTTGCCTAGGCTGATGTCCCTTTGTGGTGCGTGTTTTCCGGCGCTCAGCACGTGTCCCTTTCGGGGCAATCTCTCAGCGCGTAGCTCCTGAGGCTGCTGCAGGTAGAGCGTCTTTGCCCAGGTACACTCATGTATGGACACCATGGAGACCTACAGCCGATAAAGGGAATGGAGAGTTCTTGCACAGGTATGGGCAGCAGCAGCGCTGCAGCAGAATGGGGCACACTGTGTTGCCCCCCATTCTCACGTACACCACCAGGTTGGTGCTTTCTCTGACTGCCCTCAAAAGAGACCTCCCCAGTAGATGTACTACCCTCAGTAAACGCTTGCCCTGCCGAGGCTGCAGCTGACCCTGCACGGGCGGATACGCGCTCGCAGCGCCTGCCTCCTGTGGCTGCCTAGCCGGTCTGAGGTACACTTGGCATGCACCCTCCGGATGCTCGAGCTGTGACAGGGCTGTAAGGAGGAGTCCTGCGGGCGGTGCCACGCGCTGCGAGGAGGGTCTCGGTGCCTCTCTCTAGGTTGCTTGCTCTCTGTAAATAGAACAGGGTGATTGTGAGTGTTGTGTGTGTATGTGGCTCCTGTGTGTTGCCACATGCGTGAGTGAAAGTGCTTGTGCTCATTTCTAAACCTGTGTAAATGTGAAGTTTTTTGTTGTTTTTGAAGTTTCCAAAACATTTATTGTATTTTCAAATTATACATCATAGAATTATCATTAGGCAGTCAATACCCCCTTGGCCGTGGCGCTAATTTTGCTGCGAGGGTGGGGGGGTGAGCGCGGCGCTGTCATGCTCGTGACGGAACCACGCCGTCATGAGTCACGGGCGGCCTGTGCTCATGACGGCGTGGTTCCGCCACGGCCCCGCCCGCTCATTAATTCACCCGCACAGGCGGGGAAATAATGCCGCGTGGGAGGAGCAGCAGCCACATGACGGAACCACGCCGTCATGAGCACACGCCGCCTATGGCTCATGACGGCCTGGTTCCGTCATGAGCAGGCAAGGGGTTACATTTCTAAGTAGCATCAATCAGTTCCTTCTGGGTAATAAATGAGTACAGTACAACAAAACATAAAAGAATACCCCCCTGCCTAGCCCCATACACTTGCACAGCCTCGATAAAATAAAACAAGGAGAAAGTAGAAACCTGGGATTGCGTCACAACTCAAGTCTGAGGCCTGAGGAATATGACTTCTAGTTCTAATGAAGCAGTACGCCCATTCAGAATGTAACGGGGTAAACTTTGCCCCACGTGTACAGATAAGTCTCCACCCCACCCAATATGGATCCCTCACCACTCCACCTCTATCAACCTTCAGGAGTAAACGTTTTAGATTATGATGGTCCTTGGTCCATGGATGTGTGTGAACGTGTATGTGTGCAGTGCAGGTGTGTGTGCGTGAGGTTGGTATAGTATGTGAGAGTGTGTGTGTGAATGCCAGCATCACTGTGCGCATGGTTGTTTTCAAGGAGTGTACGTGGTGAATAAGTGTAAACGCAGGAGAGTGTGCTGCTGTCATGTAAGAGTAGTGAAGTGTGAGAGACGAGTGCCGCAGTGCCCATGGAACACCTTCCCACCTGTCACCGCTGCTCTGTGTCTCCATCACTCACCATACACCTCTATGGCTCGCTACTAGCAGCAGCCACCTGCTGCTGGCCCTTCACGAGGCAGTTGGTCCCTTGATTGGGTACAAGTTACTCCGGCTCACCTGCTCAGACAGGAGTGGGCAACCAGCTGCAGGCTCTGGCTGCTCCGGACTCCGGCCACTCCAAAGGAGTTGGGGCGCAGAGGCAAAGCAGTCCAAATGCAGGGGCACATGCAGGAAACTCAGCCGGGACCAGCATGGACAAGCTCGCCCCTTCATACGTCTGGGCCGCTCGATCTCGCTCTCCCGTTCCCTTGGGGGCAGGTGTTGACTACGAAGGTATTTGAGCGGCTGCCTTGCCCTGCCCTGGTGTCTCCCACTCTATTGGCTGCCCTTGGCGATTCAGCTGCAACGCCCGCTTGGCTACTGTACCATGCCACCTGCTATGCACATCACATCATCATTTCACACGGGGTGTTGTTACAGTGGGTGAAAGGGGCCTACCAAGGGTGTCCATGGCTCCATACAGGATGATGCATGCATTCCATATTGTTGATCTTTGGGGGATACAGTCTTGCATATAGCATTTAGTGCTCCATGCGGGGCAGTAAGTGCTTCCCATAATACACTGGTGCTTTCCCTGTGCATTCTGTGTCTCCTCTGGGATGCTGAGCCCTGTAAGTGTTTCCCACAGTGCACTGGTGCTTCCCCTGGACATTCTGTGCCTCCTCTGATATGCTGAGCTCTGTGGGGCAGTAAGTGCTTCCCACAGTGCGCTGGTGCTTCCCCTCAGCATTCTGTGTCTCCTCTGGGATGCTGAGCCGTGTGGGGCAGTAAGTGCCTCCCACCCACAGTGCACTGGTACCTCCCATGAGCATTCTGTGTCTCCTCTACACCAGCAAGTTAAAGCCGAAATAGTTTGCTTCAATGTTAAAGGGGAGGAAAGAAGTAATACCTTTCCAGGAAAGGTATCTTTGTCATGATGAAACCAATTGCTATTGGACACTTCTCCAAGTAGACGGCCGGTATCTCGAAAGTGCACCCGAAAAGAACCCAAAACGTGTCCAACCTTCGTTTGAAAGGTCGAAGAGCTCAAATCCTAAACGTGTCTCCAAGTGCCACTGTTGCCACACACGCTATACAAATAAATGCACTGAGCTTGGCTGCCTGGGGAGTTATTTCTTAATAAGTGCGATAGAAAGCAACTGTTTATTCGTACATGGCCCCTAGTTTCTGGATTTAAATACATCTTAAACAAGGAAGTTTAAGTAGTTGCCTCTTTAATCAAGATCAAATTAGCCTTAAGTTACATAACATAACCGTTACCCCATAGCTGGGTCTCGATGAGTAAATAAAACCTTTAATTACAGGGCTATTTCCTAAGGAGCGCATGTACTTTGTATACCACTCCACTCTCTCCTGAATGAGGAAATGTAAATGTATTTACATAATAAAGCCAATGCTTATTTCATCGAATGTGCCACATAATTTGAGATTCCATGCTGCATAAATAATTCAAACTCTCCTAGTAATCTTCGAGACGCTTCAGATAGCAACTCATTTCACTTGGTGTGCTCTCAGTAGCTAGTTAAAAAAAATGTATTGTTTCTATACGTAGAATAACCACACAGAAGCAAGAGCGACTGGAAGAAAATGCAATATTCAAATTGTTTCAGACTACTGGTGCTGCACAGCAGTATCTAAAGAGGAGGGGGGGAGGGACCGCATCGTGCACTTCCATACGATGCATCTTTTTATGCGGTTGTACATGTTGAAGCAGTGCATTGATTGATTCAACAAGATAATCTGTGATCTGCCCTGAAACAGTGGCTTCTATTTCCGCACTGTTGTTTATCTCATCAGTACTGGTACCTCGCTCAGGCCGGCAGTTAAATATGTAATCAAACAAATATGCGAAATCTATCGCAATTTTACACTGACTCACTACACTTTGCCTGCCACTACAAAATGATATAAAGAGACCATCATGCTGCAGTAAGGAGAGCCTGAGGCCAGAGCACATTCATCATTTAAGAGTTAAGAGGCATTGATTTGTATAGGTACCATACAGTAGCAGAAAAGACGCAGCCTCATAGACATAACACCGGCCTTACGCGTTGTATTTTCTATCTAACTTTTCAAAACGTTCCCATTACAGTTTGCATTGCATTGCCTGCTCGACAATCTTGTTGCTATCTCTGAATAATTGTAATACTGATCTGTTGAGAATGGGACCAGATTTACCGTACCACACTAAATGCCCACCACTGCGACTCCCCCCCACACACAAGATCACTGAATTGTACTGATAAAGCAGGAGATAATTGTATGTTATGGTTACAAGGCCGATGTCTTGTCTAAAACCCTGTGACGCCATTAAAGCCAGGAAATGCTGGAGAGGAGGGTAAGGAAAGTGGTGAATAATGGAAACTTAGGGGGAGAAAGAAGGGGGAGATAACAAAAAAGACATCCTGTTCACTCATAAGCTTGATAAAGGATCAATTTTTCCCTTTAGGAACAGGTCCATGTACACCATTGCACAGTAACCCAGGTCTGTGAGGTGAAGCACTCGTAGATATTTCGGGCAAGAGTTCTCAAAATGCATTTGTGAGAAAATTTACGCAGGGGCCCAACAGCTTCTCAAACTGTTGCTGCTTGAGGTTTACTGTAGCTGAGATCTTCTCCATGATCGAGGTGTGGTACAGCTTGTGAAGCCATTCAATATCTTCCGGCATGTCGCCCATACCCCAATCACTGTTCACTGTTTGCATGTGAATTACAGATGCGCACATTGTAGGCGTTGAAACCGCTGGGCGGAAAAGGAGAAGCTACAGAAAAAGTCCCATTGCCATTAGCACATGTAAAATGTTTTTTAGATACATATTGTTCATACTGACTGCTGAGACATGGTTAGATAAGTCCCTGTCGGCCTCATTCCTCCAAATTAAAATCCGGTTTCATCTGCTTAATTACACCAAAAAGGCCATTTTTGTTGGCTCTTAGGGCTCAGTGCACTTTACCACCACTAACCAATGCTAAAGTGCTTGCGCTCTTTCCTTTCAAACATGGTAAAATTGGCTTAAACGGAATTGGCAATTTTAATTTACTTGCAAGTCCCTAGAAATGTGGTTCTACATGTACCCAGGGACTGTAAATTAAATGCTGCTAGTGGGCCTGCAACACTTATTGTGCCACCCATTTAAGTAGGCTATTTAAACATGTGTCATGTCAAGGTCAGGGCCTTTGTGTTAATGTTTCATGCTTTCTGGCCAGGGTGCCATTTGAGAAATGTCCATGCCTTCTGTCAGCCTGGGTGCTTATGTGTGACATTTCCATGCTTTCCGGCCTGGGTGCTTAATTATGTGCGCTATTTCCCTAGTTTCTGGCCTCAGTGACCTGGAGCTGGAGGCTCATGTGTGACATTTTCATGCTTATAGCCTGGGTGCTTATGAGTGACGTTTGCATGCTTACTGGTACTAGTAGTGGTTGCTCACTGCGCTTGCTCGCTATACACCATGTGGGGGGCTGGTCTCACTTTTACTTTGTTCTCACTGATTCACTACTTGTGTCTATTTTTGGTGCTCCCTGAAGGAATGTCTATGGGTACATATGACTGGGTGGGTAACCTGGTGCTCTTTAAGGTCATCATCTACTATTTACTGAACTTTGAAAGTTGATACAATTGAATATGTAATGAAAAATGTGCTGTAAAATTCACCATTTTGGTATGTCATTTTCCAAAATTTTCTTGGGGGGAGAACCCCCCCAAACCCCCCTAGTAGTGGTCGAGCTCGCTCGCTGCGCTCGCAAGCTACGCGCCGGACGGGGGCTGGTCTGCTAACATTTGCCAGGGCTGCTTTCAGTTCCCAGTCCGGCCCTGATTGACACCATAAAATCTAAAGACAGATCTCTGATAAAAACCAGGAGGGCCTTATATAGTGATAGTTTAAAATTAGCCAAAAAGGATTGGGAGTCTGAAAGATGGGATGCCGTCAAACAGGCTCTCAGCAATAGAGACATGAGGGCATTTTGGACCCTGGTTCGAACAGTTAGTTGCTCAGAGAACTCACCTAACACCTAACAAGTGCCGAACATCGATGCAGGCACTTGGAAACTTCATTTCCAATTGTTGTATTCCTCCTAGGACATCATAGAGCCCTTACAGGGAATCCTGCCAACTGTTGTGGGGAATTCCCTTGAAGACGATGTAGGGTTCGCTCTGACTGAAGTGCTGAGTGCAATTGGGAAGCTTCCCGATGGAAAGGCCCCTGGATTAGATAATATTCCTGGGGATTTATTTCGGGAACAGCCCAACATCTGTGGCCCATATCTATGTGTAATATTTAACGCCATATGAAACGGCAAGAAAATCCCTGATACCTGGTTAGGGGCAGTAATGTTTCCAGGATACAAGAAGGGCTTTCCTCTCCTCCCCACTAATTACAGGCCAATCAGCCTGATTGACGTAACTCAGAAGCTGTTTGCCAGGATTGTCCTGGGGCGCCTTCAGTCCTGGGTGGACGAGCGTGAGATTCTGAGTGCGCACCAGGCCAGCTTTCGTAAAAATATTTCTACTATTGACCAAATCTTCAGGCTCCAAATATTATATTGGAACACAGTGGAAGCCTTTGATTTGGTACCTCGTGACAAAATGTGGGCAGTTCTAGAGCAAATGGGCATTCCGCCCTATTTGCTCTCTTTGATCAAACAACTGCACACTGTAAATTTTGCCCAGGTGAGATAAAGGCAATATGGTGAATTGACCCCACGCTTCCCAGTGAATAGGAGTGTAAGGCAGGGTTGCTTTCTGGCCTCCACACTGTTTTGTCTTTTCATTAACGCTCTGGTGGATCAATTAAATGTGGTAGCCAATATCGATGCCTCAAAGCTTGCCCGTGACAAGGTACCAGCAATGATGTTTGCGGATGATACCTTGTTACTATCTAAGTAGCCCATGGGCATCCAAAGGACCCTTGAAAGCTTCTCTTTATTTTGCAAAGACAGGGAGCTAGAGATTAATACATTAAAAACCAGTGAAAACAGGAAATGGAAGGAGAGTCAGTATTCAAAAACAATAAATCAAATATTAAAGTCCATATGAATTTCTTTCTTCTTTATTCGTCAATTTTTAATATTCAATGTTCCAATGCAAATGAAGTCCGGAAATACAAATACAAATTCCAACAAAAAAGTTCATTAATACTTGAATCCAATCAATATGACAATTACTCCATTCTGCTCATTAACAACTTTTGTTATGCACAGCCTATGCGTTTCGTCCTCCTAGGACATCATCAGGGCTCATTCAATTATAGCTTTTCAATGTCGGAGTTATATCCTACTCATTAAAATTCGTTGCTTATTCTTCATCAATTATACCTATCCATCACTTTAGACAAGAAATTCTTTTAGACAGGAATTCTCATTTCATGCTCCAAAAAATCCAAGTCCTGAGTGCAGTAACTGAGTGTATTATTAATTTGCATATTCAGTAGTTCCACAATGAGAAATTTCTCTGCCCAAGTTCCGTTAGTTATAATCCTGAGCACCAAAGCCCAAATTCTAGCCGTCTGTGTCAGCGGGTCCTGATGAATCAGCTGATATTTGATTTATTGGTTTTCAATACTGACGCTCCTTCCATTTACTTTTTCATTGTTATTACATCTTAACGGTGGACCATAGGAAGTGGAGCGCCACAACTAAGAAATATAAAATTGGACTACTATCTAATATCTCACCAGTGCATACTAAGTGTTTCCCTCAGCGTTGTTGATGTGTGTACATTAAAAACCAGGTACATGGTTTTCAATCCCAATAAAACATCTCTCTGTAACCCCACCCTAAAGGGTAGCTGTCTTTGACTACCTGGGTGTCAGAAACCTTTGGGTGGAGCCCGCAGCAAGAAAAGTCAGGCTTAAGGCTAGCACAGATGGCCGGGGGAATAGCAAAACTGTATAGGAACTCAACATGTAGACAACTGGGTCCGCAGACTGAGATATATAAAGTCCAAATCTGGAGTGCTATAATGTATGGGCAGAACTTTGGGGACACCTCCCTGTAGGTGGACTGGTTAAATCCAAGAACAAGTTTATGAGACAGCTCGTGGGTCTACTACCAAGCACTCCTCTTATCCCCCTACGTATGGACCTCGGGATTAGATCCACAGATGTGGAGAACGGGCTGCGACCCTTGACTTTTTGGCATAGAATATGGGCGACAACCAAACTAACAGTCTACCAGTCGGAACGCAATGTGATTTTGGGGCTACCAGGGGTGGGAAAACTATCCTAGTTCGCACACATAAAAGACCGGTGCCTTAGACTAGGTTGGCCAAACCTACGGACCCACCCTGAGGAAGTGTCACCGAGAATATCGTGGCTCGAACTAGTCAAAGTTTACAGACTGTTAAATTGGCTGAAATTCAAGGGAGTACAAAACCAGGCCTTTTAACTTGTGACTGCCTCAATTTTAAAGATCAGTATTTATTTGAGGCTTTCCTTGATGCTGTTCATCCGTTCATGGCAAGGAAATTCTATGTCCAGTTTAGATTGGGTTGCTTGCCGGTCCATGCATTTACAAACAAATGGTCAAAAGATTCCCCTGTTGGATGTCCTGCCTGTAATAGTCAAGAAGAGTCATCTATTCATTTTTTTTCTTTTGTCCTGGATATAATGTAGCCAGGAGGTACTGGCTCTTACCGATATGCAGGAACCTAGGTTCTAGACAGTCGCGGGAGACCATTATAGTTTTGAGAACTGACACCCATCCCCCAATTGTTTTTGCTGTGTCGTATTTCCTTAACTCTATGTGGCATAGGCGCCGCAAGTATTTAAACTCCCCCGTACATGTTAAATGTCCCTTAATAATTTATGAAATCATTGTTTTTTCCTCTTTTAAATTTAAATTATTTTTCACTGCTATGAAATGTGTTCAAATCACTGTATATGGCTATATTCTGTAACGTTTACTGATGTTTTTATTGTCGAAATTCAGTGATGTATGTATTGTATCTTTTGCTTTTATGGTCTATAATAATCGAAATAAAGCTTGGCAATGGTAAAAAAAATGGTTTTACTAATTACTAAAGTGCCTTTTGACAAATCTTCACTATACTTAGCAAATAAAGACGATCCGCATCAGCGCCTTCCTTGGGTAATCTGTCAAGTAAAGCAGAGGGAAAGGCAAGGGTCCCAAAATGCAAATGTTCCACAAAATTCCTATTGGAATTTTTGAGTTGTGCTACAGCAAAAACGGCTCAACACAATTACACCAAATTTGGCAGAAAGCTAGATCTTTACACAGAAAATAGGTATCTGTGGTTTGGTGAGGATTTGTTCAATAGTCTTTGAGAAATTAATGTTCACATTTTATAGATATCTGGATGGGAGGTTCACTAAATGCTTACAGGACTCTCACAGTCATGCTCAATCTAAAAATAGAGTGATCTTATTGGTTGACAGGATTTTATTTCCATCAGCTGTCTTGCAGGTGCGGCACTCCTTGAAAGCACATGCTCAAATTAGCTGTCAGGCCAGATCCTGCGACCATCCGCATACCGCACACATCATTCGTTTTTTCAGTGTATTTGTGCTTTTTCATTTGATTTCTTTGTTTTTGTTTTAACATTAACTAAGATATCATACCTAATGATAACATTACTTTAACCTTTGGTTATTGCATTCAATCTATACATCTTTTAATACTATCTCATATTGCCATTTCAAATGATAACATAAACCACAAGGCTGAAGCTAAGTGGTTCGTAAAAGTCACCAGAACCCCAAGCTGGCACTACAGTACCATATAATACTTTACCCTTTATGTATTTTATATATTCATGTTTAATTTGGGGAAGCTAGCTTTAAAAGACCATTGTTTTCAAAGTGCAGCTAACAATGAGCAATAATTTCAATTACAATTTATTTAATTAATTTAGGTTGTGTTTATGTTTCTAGAAATAAATGCAATAACACAATTGACAAGGGTATTGGTCAGTGCATTTATGTGATGCTGTGGCTGCAGCATTTCCCACATAATTGTGGTTTGACCATATGTGGCACATAATTTTCTGGTTTCTCAAAAAACACTTCTAGCACAATGAAATAAACAATAATGGTAGATAATAAGTCACACATTTTGTACTGAAAAACCGAATTTGCACTGATTTGCACTGGAAAATACCAAAGGAAAAAGTTTAAAGTGGCATTATAGTAAGGTGAAAATTTCAGTTACAATGTAACATTTTAACCTTAAAAGCACACACGATTCCAGTTATAGCTAGGCCAGCTGAAATTATACAACTGTACAGGTCCAGTGCGATTTTGCATAATTTTATATTTGCTGCATTTAGTACATAATCCATCATCTGCTGCATAATCTGTGTATTTTAACAAAAAAAATATTTCGAGCTCAAACTGTTTAAAAGTTACTGAAAAATAAGTGGCATGTGTTGCTGTGCAGTGAAAGACTTTTTGAGAAGCTGGACTGGTCATATTTCTGTTACTAATTACTATATGTGAGTATTAAACTGGTATAAATGAGGTGCAACCAATGCCCAGACAGTGTTACTGAGTGTAACAATTATGGAATAATCCAGTAGTACTATTACAAACTCTGCTTTATTATGCTGCATAATTTGCCTTTTATTGAAACAAAACAATAAAAGCTGCCACATAATTTAGCCCTTTCCTGCAACATAATTCCAGTGGCCCTGATTATAGTTATGTCCAGTAACTATAACTTTCTTTGCCGACCACAGTCTTGTCATTAAAGATGTTATTTCAATTATTGCAGTGATGTTATCAATGATGAACATAATATGAGTTTTGCATTATGTACTGTTATTAGCAGTACATGCTGAGAGCACACATTATTATTTTAGGGCACTAATATATGGGGCTGATTAGGATGGCGGTCAGCACCGTTTTGTAAATGGGACCGCCCAAGGTCTTAGGATGCGACTGCTACCAATGCGGTCGCAATGCCTATGTTTGACATTGTGGAGGGTGCTGCTGGATGCAGCACACACTGCAGTGTAAAAAGGAGACAATTAACATATCACTCTACCACGTGGCAGGCACCATGCTGTGCCTGCACAAGGTGCAGGGATATGCACCAACACCCACAGCTGGGGGAAGGGGGCCCTCTATGGGCCACCAAAGTCCCTATTCGCCTGCAGGCGGAAAGGGACATTGTAATCCCTATGGAGGTATCTGGCAGGCACCACCACCATTGTAGGGGATGCAACCACTCCACCGCACCAGTGGGCTCAAGGAGCCCGTCGGATGCATGGCGGTCGGTCTTTCCAACCTCCAACCATCCACCCGCCATTGTGATATGGTGAGCGTAGAACATGGTTACGATGGCCACAGGGCTGTCGGTGGCGGTCCCACTTTCACTATAATCAACCCCATCGTTACTAGAGATAACTGCAACTGGTGAATTTCTGTGATTTTTTTTCGGTTGAAAATGTTATATTATCACTAACATTTTCATTTAACCCCTTGGCTGCTGGGGTAATTTTCCTGCTGTGCTGGGGGCGGGGGGAGCGCACAGCGCCCCGGTGCTCATGACGAGCTCAGCTCGTTATGAGCTACAGTGCTCCTGTGCTCATGACGAGCTGAGCTCATCACGGCCACACCCGTTTCAATAGAACGTTCAGCACAGCAGGGGAATTATCCCAGCGTGCGAGCGTTCTAATGGCCATGACGAGCTGAGCTCGCCATGAGCACCGGAGCACTGTAGCTCATGACGAGCTGAGCTCGTCATGAGCATACAAGGGGTTAACCACACCATCATTTTAACCTTTGGGTTTTTCAGTGAATGTCTAGGTTTTAACATAAAGTAATATTTTATTACTATACATAAAGCCAAGCCCTGCAACCAACCTCACATGAGCAGCCAACCTCGGTGAGCAGCGTCGGTTGCCTGAAAAACCTGACCTACTAGCATCCATCCCTACTTCAGGCAATTCATAGGCGGCCCCCTTACCCACACCTTAATAGTTCCCATCTCCCGGGACAAATTATATTTATAAAGGGAGAGAGAAATGCAGACCCCCTCCACGAGCATTAATAGTACCCAGGGACCCCATCTCCTGGAGCCAAATTCTATTAGTACGAGGATAGGAGGAAGCAACCCCACTCACGAGCCTTAATAAGCCTGGGGAAGCCCCTCCCCCCGGGGCTTAATTCTATTTATAAGGAAAGGGAGGTGCATGGGCCCCCTCCCTGATCCTTAACAGGTTCCAGAGATCTTATCCCCTGGCCCCAATGGTATATTTAAGGTGAGAGGCACACAACCCACTCATTGAGCCTTAATGGGCCTGGAGACCCCAGCTGCTGCCTTAATAGGCTCTGGGGACCCTATACCCCAGGGCTGAAGGAACCTTCTGCGTTGGTGCCCTGAAGCCCATCCAGGAAACACCCACAAAAAAATACATTAGCGGCCTTCCACCGTCTGAAGCAATGTGTGTTTGCCTGCCCGCAAGAACTCTGGCAGGGAAACAAAAGTTTGCCCCCATCCGACAGGAGCATTTTTTAAATTCCTGCAGAGCGACAGAAGATATGACTTCTCTGCCCGCATTCTTGTGGGCAGGGATGGTATGTCTGCTCCCAACCGAGGGTAATTTAAAAATGCTTCTGCTGGGTAGGAGCAGACATATGTTACACTACTGTGCCCCGAAGTTGGCTCCCTGGAACACAGTACTTAAACTGGCCCCAGGAGATGCACTCCCCAGGGCTCTACAGGCTCAGAGAGAGTAGCTGTCCGGCCTGCCTCCCCTTTTTTGACATTCAATACTGAAGTATAGGGTTGCCTTTCAAGGCTTGGGGATGGGGGCCCACGTCCCTCATAAGGGCCTATAGAGAAACTGTTGTGAAAAGTGATATTAGAGAACTATGGGGCTTACCTGATGTGCTAGGCCACTAGAGATGTGGTGGATGCCCTACCTGCAATTTTACTTTTGACACTAAAACTCTTGCAATCAAAAATAGAATTTTCGATTTACGATATTTTTCAAACTTTAATACTCATAATGCTGTATATTTCATTATAGAGAACAACAAAACTGGGTTCTGGCTTCATCTCAGTAAGGCTAAGCCAAATATAACAAAGCAACAAAACAAAGGCCAATACTGGACCTGCTGTCAAATATTTAAATGAAAACCTCTATGAATAAAACATTTTGGTCCGTTTTTTACTTACGTCACTAGTTATTTATTTATTTTTCACTAGTTATACATTTAAATTTTAAAAAAAATTAGGATATTTATGCATGTACAAACACTTAGACATATCAAAAAAACAATGAATTTACATATATACACATATCTACAAATACTACACATCCTCCCTACAACAATCATACTTCACTCACACATATGTACAAAAAAACAGCAACATTGTGGACCATCAGTTACTGATGGTTACCAACTGCGATGTTTGTGGTCAATGGTGCTAGACCATAATTACAAGGTATGGTGGTTTTGCCGACTGGTGGCTTGTTTTCTGTTTTCTGACTGAGTTCCAATTGGGTTTTAATTTCCTGTTTGATTTCTGTTGTAGAAAACATATTGGTCCTGATGAGAACCCCACAATCAGGGGTTTGAAACGCGTCGACCTGACTTGACCTAATTTTGACTGGACTCTTTGTCAAATTTTGAAAAATTCTTTCAAAATCCACTTTATAAAACAATGAATTTGTTTTCTGTGTATATAATTCAAAAATTCGATTAAAAATTCAGCCTAACATTTCCATCTAGTTGGCTTAGGGACTTATAGATATTTTTTTGACAAAGGTCCACATTGTTGCTGTTTTTTTGTACATATGTGTGAGTGAAGTATGAATGTTGTAGGGAGGATGTTTAGTATTTGTAGATATGTGTAAATATGTAAATTCATTGATTTTTTGATATGTCTAAGTGTTTGTACATGCATAAATATCCTAAAAAAAATTACAATTGAAATGTATAACTAGTGAAAAATAAATAAATAACTAGTGACGTAAGTAAAAAACGGACCGACATGTTTTATTCATAGAGGTTTTCATCTAAATATTTGACAGCAGGTCCAGTATTGGCCTTTGTTTTGTTGCTTTGGTATATTTCATTATATGCCCTGTATGAAGATATATGTGGGAAAGACAACACAAATGATGAAATAGCGTATAGGCAAACGCAGAAGTTAGAGTAAATTGTGAGAGGTGCGCAAAAGTTATAACTTTGTCGTTTGTATTGTTTAAGCTGGTTTTGGTTAGAAACAATAAAATTAAGTTTTCCTAACTACAATTAAGCTTTAGTCTCTGGCTTTTTCTTGAATACATATCTATATATATCCATATACATCCATGTAGATATATATAGATATATATGGAGAGAGAGAGAGAATACAAAATGGGCAATTTTGGAAAATGCCATTGAGGGGTTTTGGTGATATTTACAAACAATGAGGCCAAACGCACCCTAGATGGCAATGTAGGACTACATTCCATGTTACTCATTATGCATTTTGTTTTATATTAAATGCTTTAATAGTTGATTTTAGAACTCTTTTGAAATATTTGAGTATCATACATTTAGGGCCCCATTAGGATGGCGGGCGGAAAACCATCCCGTCCGCCATGGAGTCGGAAAACAACCACTCGCCATGACCGCGGAAAAACCGGCATGCGAATTAGGATCAACCGCCACAAAAAACTGACCGCGGCGGTAGCGGGCAAAAGAAAAACGCCCGACGCGTGCGGTGATGGCAAAACTCCGACCGCGGCGGCTGGAAAAGCTGCGGATAACATAAAACTGTCCACAGGTACAGCGGAGACACCGCACAGGAAATGACGATATCCCCGAGGGTGTTGCGGCCGGAACCGCCCACACCGACCGCCGCGGTCGCACCCAGGAGTGAATGGGAGAAATGGCAGACAAGGAGCAGCAAAGCCACCACTGCAGACAAACATGATAAACATGGCGGACAATGTGAAAACACCGCAGTGATGCCTAACACTGCATAAACAAAGTAGCCCGGCACCCAAAATATACAAAACACATACACAGAAACATAAATGACCAAAATCAATACACAGAACCACAGAACCACTCCCACAACACACCTGACCACCTAAATCCTATTGGACACACCCACACAGCTGAGTACAAAGCCACCCCCTGCACTGACCACAATCCTTTGCATCACTCCAGAAGACAAGGCCATACACCACATCTGACAGGAGAGGCAAAAGAGCACAGCACACCCACCCACCAACCACCACCACCACCACCACCACCATCACACCATCACAAACAAACCCCCACCACACAACACCCCACACACATCATCACCACACCCCTGCACCCACACACCCCTGCACCCACAAACACCTCAACCCCCCCACACCATGACATCACAAAAAATGCCCAAATTCACCGAGAGTGAGTTGACAGTCATGGTCAACGAGATTGTAAGAGTAGAGCCACAACTATTTGGTAGCCTGGTCCAACAGACACCATTAGCCACCAGGACACAAATGTGGGAAAGGATAGTCCAAAGGGTGAATGCAGTAGGGGCCACCCCAAGATCCAAGAAGGAGATCATGAAGCGGTGGCATGATCTGAAGAGGGTTATCAAGGAGAAGAGGAGCAAGAACTGGACCCTGGCAAACGTGACTGGCTGTGGCTCTCCCATCCCACAAAAGACATTCACACCATGGGAGGAGAAGGTGCTTGCCATCCTTCTACCTGAGAGTCTCACAGGAGTAGCCGGGGGAGCGGAGGCTGGTAAGTACAGAAAATGTCCAACACCACAATGAGAATTACCTCCTTGCAATACCCAAACACCATTTTACTGTCCATCCCCACCCAACATGTAGCCAGCCACCCTGCTTAGGAGGCCTGTATGGGGGAGGGAGGTCTGTACAACAACTCACACCATACCCCCTGTATCAAAGCTGAGCAGTATGGAGGCCTCCCCCACCCAGGAGCATGTGTCAGCCATTGCACTGTTTAACAAACAGACTTACAGGTTGGTAGCCATCATCACTGGGAGTGTGTGGGAGGGAGGGAGGGAGGCCTGCACTACTACTCCCACCATCCCCCCTGTCCCACACCCCAGCAGCATGGAGGCCTCCCCCACCTAGGAGCATGTGTCAGCCATTGCACTGTTTAACAAACAGACTTACAGGTAGGTAGCCATCTTCACTGGGAGTGTGTGGGAGGGAGGGAGGCCTGTACTACTACTCCCACCATCCCCCCCTGTCCCACACCCCAGCAGCATGGAGGCCTCCCCCACCCAGGAGCATGTGTCAGCCATTGCACTGTTTAGCAAACAGACTTACAGGTAGGTAGCCATCTTCACTGGGAGTGTGTGGGAGGGAGGGAGGCCTGCACTACTACTCCCACCATCCCCCCTGTTCCACACCCCAGCAGCATGGAGACCTCCCCCACCCAGGAGCATGTCTCAGCCATTGCACTTTTTAACAAACAGACTTACAGGTTGGTAGCCATCTTCACTGGGAGTGTGTGGGAGGGAGGGAGGGAGGCCTACACTACTACTCCCGCCATCCCCCCTGTCCCACACCCCAGCAGCATGGAGGCCTCCCCCACCCAGGAGCATGTGTCAGCCATTGCACTGTTTAACAAACAGACTTACAGGTAGGTAGCCATCTTCACTGGGAGTGTGTGGGAGGGAGGCCTGCACTACTACTCCCACCATCCCCCCTGTTCCACACCCCAGCAGCATGGAGGCCTCCCCCACCCAGGAGCATGTCTCAGCCATTGCACTGTTTAACAAACAGACTTACAGGTTGGTAGCCATCATCACTGGGAGTGTGTGGGAGGGAGGGAGGGAAGGAGGCCTGCACTACTACTCCCACCATCCCCCCTGTCCCACACCCCAGCAGCATGGAGGCCTCCCCCACCCAGGAGCACGTGTCAGCCATTGCACTGTTTAACAAACAGACTTACAGGTAGGTAGCCATCTTCACTGGGAGTGTGTGGGAGGGAGGGAGGCCTGCACTACTACTCCCACCATCCCCCCTGGCCCACACCCCAGCTGCATGGAGGCCTCCCCCACCCAGGTGCATGTGTCAGCCATTGCACCCTGCACACTCACCTAACAGGTACGTACCTACCGTAATCCTACATGAAGTGTGTGTGGTGGTCCTGCATCTAGAAACCCAATGAGAACTGCATGCAATGCATTGCCATTCAACATGTATGACTCCATGTGGTCCCTCTGCACAATGAAATGTTACACGGTGTTGCCATACATTGTACTACAGATGACTGCATATATAACTAGTGTACAGACAGATGATGACATGCAGATGACATAAACACTGACCACTCCCCATATATTCCACAGGTGATGATAAACTCACTGCTGAGGACCACACCAACGACCAGCAGAGCCAGTCTCCACCCCCGGCACATGGACTCTCAGATCTGGACTCCCAGGACAGTATGGATGATGAGCTCCAGCCCGGCACATCTGGTGTGCCACGGACCCAGAGGTCCCAGGCCCCCATCCGCCCCACCACCACCTCTGCTGCAACAACAACGCAGCAGGCCCCTGCTGTCATGGCTTCTGCCTCCAACATAACAACCACCGCCACCACCGCCACTGCCACTGCCACCAACACCACCAGTACCACCAGTACCACCTGCAGCACCCTCCCTGTCCCTAGGGATGACCATCACACAGCAACACCTGTGGTGGGCAGGGAGGTAGTGCGTCGCCCCGCAGTGGCGAGGGAAGATGTCCGTGGCAGCAGAGCACGTGGGAGGGCCAGGGACAACACCAGACCTCTGGAGGAGTGGACACCATCCCTGGACCACTTCACCAGAGTTGTGCAGGCCTATCAAGACGTCCAGAGACAAAGTGGCCGGTCAGATGAACTATTAAGGGAGCTTATCGTGCTGATGAGGTCCATCGATAACCGGCTGGGACAGATGGTGGACCTCATGGGCCAGCAAGTGGCGTTGCAGAGGGACAGGCCTGTGTCCCAACCACCACCGCCGTCCCCTCCTGTTGTGCCGCAGGATGACAGTGCACCATCCTCCCCTGCGCCAACAGAGATGGGCGAGTCCTCTGACGCCGCGGCCCACTCAGCAGGCCCCCCACCACCAAAAAGATTGAGGAGGCGTCCAAAGAAGAGCCTGGGAGTCTCTGGAGGTAAAGCACCTGCCACACACCAGTCACGGAGCCAGCCGTGAAGACAACCCTCTCCCCAACTGCATTCACTGTTTGGACTGTCTTTCCCCACATTGCCTTGGCAATGGCACATCCCTGTTGGACTGGGTCACCACATCCATGTGGTGTCTACTCTTGCATCTCTGCGACTATGACTGTCAACTCACTGCTCATTCCCCACCTTCATGTAAATATTCCCGCACAATTCACATGTCCACTCCCAAAATAAAATACCTGACACTCCAGATTTTGTGTAGTGAATTCATTACTGCATTATTTACATAGTTGATAATGTCCATGATGTGTAAAAATGTTGTACAGTATGCAGGGCAGGAACACTCTGTAGCACCTAGGGAGACACAACAGAACAACAGTCACTGCTCTCATTGTGGCAACACACACAGATCACTGCACAATAAATATCCTAGACATCAGACACATACTACACAATGTCTAGCAGATGTGCACAAATACGGTCCAGCATGCATCTCCGTACGGAAAATCTATTTCACCAATACCACACATAGGTGACAGAACATGTGCCCATTAGTTACATCCACGCATAGCCATTCACAACAAAAGCAACCACACCAGACAATGTACCCGTTGTACCTAGTCACCCACCTTCAAGTGAAGTAGTGTTCGATGAGCTGCTGGCGCTGGTCAACTCCTTCCTCCTCTCCACTGTCCTCATCACTGGATTCTGGTCCCTGAGCAGGTTGTGGCCTTGGGTCATCACCATCATCCAGGAGCAGGGGGACCCTCCTGTGGATGGCCAGGTTGTGCAGCATACAGCATGCCATAACGATCTTGCACACCTTCCCAGGTGAATATGCCAGTGCGCCTCCGGTCCTGTGAAGGCACCGGAACCTTGACTTAAGCAGTCCGAAAGTCCGCTCGATCACCCCTCGGGTCCTGCCATGGGCATCATTGTAGCGGATATCTGCTGGTGTCCGGGGATTCCGTAGTGGGCTCAACAGCCATGGGCGACTGGGATATGCTGAGTCACCTGTGAACGGCAAACACACATTGCAATGTTGTACAGCCAGAGTGCAGCAAGTGACATACAGCACACCATTGCAGTAGTGAAACTCACCCACAATCCAGGCACGTTCGGGATGCAGATTCTCCATCATCCGTGGCACCATGCTGTTCCTCATGATGTACGAATCATGGGCCGAACCGGGATACTTTGCACACACATGTGAAATTGTCATGTCCGCAAGGCACACCACCTGCACATTCATGGAGTGGTAGTGTTTGCGGTTCTGATAAATGTGCTCCGTCGCCTGCGGTGGCAACAGACCTACATGTGTGCAATCGATGGCACCGACTACACGTGGGATGCCCCCAAGGGCATAGAAGTCACCTTTCACAGCAGCCAATTCACGTCCCCTGGGGAAATGTATGTATTGATTGCGATATGGCATCATGGCCGCAAGAACATCTCTCAGCACCATGCTGAACATGGGCTGCGACATCCCCCCAGTGTTCGCCACGGTCTCCTGGAAGGAACCAGTCGCAAAAAAAGTGGAGTGCCGCCATCACCTTGTAGGTGGGTGTGAATGCCGTAGGATAGTGACGGCGAGGCTGCAGGTGGGGCTCCAATAGATCACACAGGATCTTCAGTGTTGGTCTGTCCAGCCTGAATTTTCTGATGATTGCCTCATCCTCCATGTCCTGCAGCACTGTCAGGTGACGGAGTAGATTTGGCCTCCTCCTAGTCAAGGAGTGAAATGAATATGTCAGTGACAACCAACATAAGATGAGCATGGCACAGAGCATCAATGATGTAATGTGAAACAAAGGAGTACCAGAGAGATGCATGGCACTTCAGGTGATATGGCTGGCCAATAGCTACACACAGAGGGCACGCCTCTCCAGTGACAATACACAAGTGCCACAAACACATCTGGGACAGTGGAAGTGGAAATAATGGATGAACAATTCACATGTGCATACAAGGTGCAGCAAGACCCGCCAATTTATTGTGATTCGCCATGTCTATCATACCCATCTGGTGTACCTGCCACACCTCAATGCATCATGTAAAGTCGGAACACATGCATCAACACAATGATCACAGTAGCAGGGACACTTCCGGTTGTGTGCATGAGCAGTTGTGAATGCAGAAGTCTTGTCTGATACAATGCAGTGACAACATCCAGGTGAAGGTCTGAAATGACCCACAACACATTACACGTCACAACCTCATTTACACCAGCTGGAGTCTGTCAATCATCATCAGCCATCAAATTCCTCACTAATATGGATGTATAACAGACCAAAGTGTCTCACACTGAACGTGCGTCCACCTGTGGATGACATGGCTGTGTGGCATCGTGTGTACAATGATGTGCCTTTCACCATGTTGCTGCAGGGTGCTGATGCAGTGGCCTTGATTGAAATACACAGCAATGTGTACGAACATGGCAGTAACTACCGCCGGTCCCCGGCGGTGTGACCCCAGCACCACCCCCTTCAGGAGTGTGTTAGCCATTGGCATATGGACATGTGTATATGGCGCTGGTATGCTCCGCCGCATGATTCGCGGAGCCTACCATTGGTCCCCGGCGGTGTGACCCCAGCACCACCCCCTTCAGGAGTGTGTTAGCCATTGGCATATGGACATGTGTATATGGCGCTGGTATGCTCCGCCGCATGATTCGCGGAACCGTGCATCACCGCCATGGGGCATTGCATACAGCCAATGGCATCGATGATGGCGTTGGCATGATGCAAATTTGAAAGTCGTGGAAGGTGTGCTCCACTACCGCGGAGGTGGTCATTGGATACTTTTAAATGATGCACCATCACGGAAGCGCACCCCGGGCGCCCGCGGTGCGTCATCGCCGTGGAGCATTGCATACAGCCAATGGCATTGATGATGGCGTTGGCATGATGCATATTTGAAAGTCGCCGAAGGTGTGCTCCGCTACCGCGGAGGCGGTCATTGGATGCTTTTGAATGAGGCAGACCCGGACAACCAATTGAAGCAGCTTTCCAGCTTCCTAACGACCACAGGGGGCTATAAATCTGTGGGAGTGAGCCTCACATTCCCACTGCTCACAGAGCCTGCTGCCTGCGACACTCTCCTGCTGCTGCTGCTTCAAGAGCCTGCTGCCTGAGACCCTGTCCTGGTGCCTGGGACCCTGTCCTGCTGCTTCAAGAGTCTGGTGCCTGGGACCCTGTCCTGCAGCCTGGGACCCTGTCCCGCTGCTTCAAGAGCCTGCTGCCTGGGACCCTGCCCTGCTGCTTCAAGAGTCTGCTGCCTGGGACCCTGTCCTGCTGCCTGAGACCCTGTCCTGCTGCCTGGGACCCTGTCTGCTGCCTGGGACCCTGTCCTGCTGTCTGGGACCCTGTCCTGCTGCTTCAAGAGTCTGCTGCCTGGGACCCTGTCCTGCTGCCTGGGACCCTGTCCTGCTGCTTCAAGAGCCTGCTGCCTGGGACCCCTCACAACTCACTTCGGCCACAGGTCTGCCATATCCACAGTGATGTCAAAAACAGAGAAGATCCGTGCCAGTCCATTCACGAGTGAGGAGCTGTATGTCCTTGTGGACGAGGCGCTGGCACAGTACCCACGGCTGTTTGGTGGTCCCAATGTTGTGGTAAGTCGCCATGAAGGGAGCTGCAGGGCAGGGTGGTGTCAGACGTGTAGTCGTGATGCTGCAGTACATGCTTGGGGATGTGGGGTGATGACATACACTGACAGACAGGCTGTTTCCTGCTCGAGGTAGTGTGTGTGTTGCAATGTGAGTCTTTCCTAGGCCTGTACTCGTATGTGTGAGTGGGGGGTGTTACATTGCCGGCCATACAGAACCAACGGTTGTTAGCCTTTTAGATGCCAGGACAGTGAACGCTTGTGAGGACATTTCAGGGTGCCCCTGTAGTCAGAGTCAGTGTGAGCCACAGAGTGGGTTCAGTGGCAGCATAGGCAAACCTTGAACATCAGCCAACTTATATGCTACAGTTACTTCTCACTCATTAGTAGATATACCCCATCGGTGCCCTGTGCAATTTCCGATTTACACACTGCTGTCGATGCATTTGTGTGGAGGCATTATGCCTTTGTGTGCATATCATGGAGACTAGGGACCACAATGTGTGCATGCATACACTAATGTTTATGCCATGCAGAGGGTACGCCCAGTTCTGGAGGGAGGGAGGTTACTGTGAGTCCAGAGTCTGTGTCTGGCTGCTGTAATGATAGATGCTGACATCTTAAATTGTGTAAATGTTCTTTTGCCCTTCTTTACTCTCATGCCTGCAGCTCAAGGTACACCAACGTAAGACCGTGTGAAGGGCCATCGCAGCAAAGGTGCGAGCCCTGGGGGTATCAAACAGATGACACACACACTGTCACAAGAGGTGGGACGACATCAGCCGACTGGCTAAGCAAGTGGCAGAGATGACCTTGGGTATGGTACCACGCACAGGACGTTTGGAACGTCGCACCATGACTCAGCTGATGGGACGCATACTGGCAGTGACCAATCCAGACCTGGATGCACGTCTGAAGGGGAATCAGCAGCAAGACAGAGATGGTGAGTATCTGGGGAGGGAGAGTTTGTCTGGGAGTGGATGCATGTGTACAGGGCCGGTGCCAGCGGTGACACATGTGATGTGCGTGTGTTGCCATGCTGTGTCATGTGATGTGAGTGGCGACTGTGATGTGTGCCTGTATGAGGCATTGGGCCACCATGGCCTTACTGTTCTGCCCATGCATGCAGTTCTCAGTCCTTGGCAGATTTTTGTGTCCACATGGTCTCTCTGCTCTGTGATGGTGTGGGGAGTCCATATTGTGCCGAACTGCAGTGTCCATTTGATGAGTGTCACACCATGTCTGTCTACTTTGCATGCATCCATGATGTTTGAGGCCCACACATCCGACGATAATGTGTAGCCTGATTGCCACATGGTGTTTGCTATGGCCCAGTTGGCATTTTGGCATGTGTAGTCAATACAGGTGTGTGTGGTCCCCTCTGGTTCCCTGTAGGGGTGTAAGTGGTGATGTGTGTTGTGGCTACATCAATGTGGGCTGGGGGAAGACCATCCATGGGCAGGGTGTGGTGCTGTGTGGCATCGACATGCCTCACTCCTGGAAGTTTGTCTGCATGACAGGCACTGTTGTGGTCTATATCGTGTGTAGATGCACAGTGTTTGCAGGGTGTGGTGGTTATCATGTAGCTCTAGGCATCTACTGTGCTGAATTGATCTGCAATGGTGTGTACAGATGATGACACTCACACAAACCTGTTTCTCTCACTAATGCAGATTCACAAGACACCACAGCGGTACATGATCCTGAAACAAGTGGTGACGAGACCAGCACGACAGCGGAAGCGGAGGCAAGTGAGACTGAGCCAAGTGACACTGAGAACACCAGCGCTCCTGAGGGTGACAGGAGTATGCATGAGGAATCCGTAGCAGAGACACAAAGTACCACTTCATCTGATGCCGGCGGGGATACATCCCTGTTTGCAGGCACGGGGGATGTGGAGTGTGCTCCAGCATCTGACACCTAGCGGCTAGTGCCCAGCCTCCCATCCACTTCCTCTGGTGCTGCCCAAATCCGTGTTACTAAGAGGGGGCGTGTGACATTCACACATGGCACCGCTGCCCCTACACCTGTCCCCCCTGCTGCGCTCAGTGCAGAGTGCGTAGAGCTCCTGCGGCAACTTTGCATGGGCCAGACTGCCCTGCTCAATGGCTTCAGTGCCGAAGAGAACAAATTAGGCCAGGTTCTAGCATTCATGGAGGGCATACACTTTGACGTGGGTGGGCTACACCGCACAGACCAGTCATTGCCAGCCACAGTCACAACAGCCCTCCAACAGGCACATGGTCCCATTGCAGCTCAGGTGCCAGTGACGACCACCCATTCAGTGGCCACATCAGATGACAGTGTCCACTTGGGACCTATGTCTACTAAACGGTACAACACTAGGAGCACAGGTCAGACACAAAGCAAACAATCCCGTCCACAGAGTCCATCCCCAAAGAAGAGCAATATGCACGGACAAGGTGAAGTCACAGAAGAGTAAGGCCACAAGATTATTGTCCCAAACATCAGGCTCACATGCTGCGGAGGCATCGCCAGAATATGACTCGCCTATGCCCACAGAGGATGTGTGGCATGTCATGGCTACACCTGGGGAGAGCACAGAGACACAACCACCCACCACATCGACACCAAAACAAAGTACATCGAGGCAGGTGGAGGAGGGCCCTGTTGGGACCAGCACAATCATTGAGGCAGAGGAGAGAACTGTTGTGACCAGCCCAATGGTTAAGGCAGGGGAGCCCAGTGTTGTGACCATCCCTGGCAAGGAGGGACAGGAGGGCACTGTGGACACCACCCCTGGGGGAAGTGGTAAGGTGGTCACTGTGAGGGGTACACCTTCCGGAGAGGGTGAGGTGGTCCGGAGGTGTAGCCAGCCAAAGCGTTATGCAGGATCAAGCACATCACCTGAGGGAGTGCCAGTGTCTGCCCCTGATGTGGGACAGTTGGTGTGTGTGCCTATTGTGCCATCTCCACTTCCCATCAACCCCAAGACAGGCAAGCCATTTCATGTACCAAAAAAGTGGGAGGGCACCCCTCCAACCTCTCCCACCCACACTGTGTCAAGGGTGTGCATGACTCCACCTCCGCCCATGTGCCACGGTGCCACCTGGTCCATACAGCCCTCCACCTTGCAGGCCTTCTGTTATTGCCACATCACATGGCCCTCTGTCACACCAGTCAAGTAGACCTGCTGTCCATGACACGCAGCCAGGTCCCAGTCTGCATGACAGCCAGGAGTGAGTTGACAACCCCCTCATATGCTTGTGCCACACACAGGTGTAATAGTCAGGACCATTGTTTGCAACCTGGGTGTGTTGCTAACCCTGTTGCTCTGATGTGCTGTGCTCTCCCCTGCCAAGGACTCTGGGCCTGTTGCTCTGATGTGCTGTGCTCTCCCCTGCCAAGGACTCTGGGCCTGTTGCTCTGATGTGCTGTGCTCTACCCTGTGCAGCCTCTCATGTACTTGCTGTCTCCCCTGCCAAGGACTCTGGGCCTGTTGCTCTGATGTGCTGTGCTCTCCCCTGTGCAGCCTCTCATGTACTTGCTGTCTCCCCTGCCAAGGACTCTGAGCCTGTTTGTCTGATGTGCTGTGCTCTCCCCTGTGCAGCCTCTCATGTACTTGCTGTCTCCCCTGCCAAGGACTCTGGGCCTGTTGATCTGATGTGCTGTGCTCTCCCCTGTGCAGCCTCTCATGTACTTGCTGTCTCCCCTGCCAAGGACTCTGGGCCTGTTGCTCTGATGTGCTGTGCTCTCCCCTGTGCAGCCTCTCATGTACTTGCTGTCTCCCCTGCCAAGGACTCTGGGCCTGTTGCCCTGATGTGCTGTGCTCTCCCCTGTGCAGCCTCTCATGTACTTGCTGTCTCCCCTGCCAAGGACTCTGGGCCTGTTGCTCTGATGTGCTGTGCTCTCCCCTGCCAAGGACTCTGGGCCTGTTGCTCTGATGTGCTGTGCTCTACCCTGTGCAGCCTCTAATGTACTTGCTGTCTCCCCTGCCAAGGACTCTGGGCCTGTTGCTCTGATGTGCTGTGCTCTCCCCTGTGCAGCCTCTCATGTACTTGCTGTCTCCCCTGCCAAGGACTCTGGGCCTGTTGCTCTGATGTGCTGTGCTCTCCCCTGCCAAGGACTCTGGGCCTGTTGCTCTGATGTGCTGTGCTCTACCCTGTGCAGCCTCTCATGTACTTGCTGTCTCCCCTGCCAAGGACTCTGGGCCTGTTGCTCTGATGTGCTGTGCTCTCCCCTGCCAAGGACTCTGGGCCTGTTGCTCTGATGTGCTGTGCTCTCCCCTGTGCAGCCTCTCATGTACTTGCTGTCTCCCCTGCCAAGGACTCTGGGCCTGTTGCCCTGATGTGCTGTGCTCTCCCCTGTGCAGCCTCTCATGTACTTGCTGTCTCCCCTGCCAAGGACTCTGGGCCTGTTGCTCTGATGTGCTGTGCTCTCCCCTATGCAGCCTCTCATGTACTTGCTGTCTCCCCTGCCAAGGACTCTGGGCCTGTTGCTCTGATGTGCTGTGCTCTCCCCTGTGCAGCCTCTCATGTACTTGCTGTCTCCCCTGCCAAGGACTCTGGGCCTGTTGCTCTGATGTGCTGTGCTCTCCCCTGCTAAGGACTCTGGGCCTGTTGCTCTGATGTGCTGTGCTCTACCCTGTGCAGCCTCTCATGTACTTGCTGTATCCCCTGCCAAGGACTCTGGGCCTGTTGCTCTGATGTGCTGTTGCTCTGATGTGCTGTGCTCTCCCCTGCCAAGGACTCTGGGCCTGTTGCTCTGATGTGCTGTGCTCTCCCTGTGCAGCCTCTCATGTACTTGCTGTCTCCCCTGCCATGGACTCTGCAGTTCCTGTTTATGTATGACCTCTGCATAGTCTCTGCCATTTGTACATGATTGTGTGGCTTGCTGTTGTCTACTAATGTTGTATTGCTACATCTGTGCAATATATGAATAAATACAGAAACCTCTGGTGTGTGTTTTCTCAGTCTCCTTGCTGATTGAAATCCTTTTCTTGTTTGCATTTGCTTGACTGTGTACCAAGCTCTATTTTTAAGTTCACCATTGCTAGGCTCTTTGTGGCCATCTTATTTTTATGCAGGAGTGACGGGGTCTTCCGTCCGTTCTGGCCCAGCTGATGATGTACTCTGTAATGGCTATTTCACAGACAATGCGATTTTCCTGTTGGTGATTTGCTATTGCTGCATACACTGTTCACAGGTCACCTTGGGAGGATTCTGGCAGCACAGGGTGTGCAGCTGTTCAGTGGTTTTGTAGCTGTCTGTGATGTCATGGGGTGATGTGTGTGTTTTCCTTTCTGTGTGCCCAGGCGTGTATGTGTATGGTCATCTTGTGTTGGCCCTTAGTCCAGGCGGCATGGCTTACATGGCATGTGTGGTGTTGGGTGTGGCAGAGGTGTGCAGTGTGAAGGGTGTTAGTTTGTGGTGTATGTATGTGTGCCCCTGTATAGTGTGAGACACACATGTGTGAGCCAGGAGTTGTATGCCTGTTTTTGGTTTTGTCTTGCCCTGTGTGGATGATTGTATGCAATTGTGTGGGCTATGGGGAGTGCACTGGTGTTGTGTGTTAATTCTCAGCCACTCCTGCAGTGCCTGTGTCCCTGGTTGTGTGTTGTGTGTTGCAGTGTGTGTGTATTGTGCTTGTTGTTACTGTGCTTGTTGGTGTGCATGGGGGTGCACGGGATTAGTATCTGGCCTGTGGCAAGCTCGGGTGGTATGCAGTGTGGTTTGGGGTGGTGTGTTCCTGTAATGTTGGTTCCCTGCCCATGCCTTGGTGTGGCCCTGCCTTCTGCATTGTGCGCATGTGTTGACCGCGGCGGTGACGTGACCGTGACCGGGGCGTTGCTGCTGGTTGGCGGACGTTCTGTGTTCCGGATGGTGTGGAATGCCTTGTTGTGAGGTGGGTGATGTGTGGGTGCCCATGTGGATGTGTTGTGTCCCCTAGCAGGATGCCAGTGTGGCGCTGGGGCCCTGTGTCGGCATGTGTGTTGTGCGGTGCATATGTGTAGTGGCGTACCTGCGGCAGCGTCTGTGGCGGCCCATCTGGTGATAGTGTTGCAGCAGGTACATGACCGGATGCATGTGGAGGGCTGGGTCCATGGGGTTCATGTTGGGTCTCGGCGTTCGTGCTCCGCTGTCGACTTTCCGCCTGCTTCAGCTGTGCGGTGTCCCCGCTGCGATGCGTCTGCTTGTTTGGCCCATCCTAATTTGTCGGACGGGGCGGACGTCATCGGGCGCGGCGGAGGGTTTTGTTTGGCTCCCGCCGCCGCGGTGGCGGGCGCACTTTGATGGCGGTGCGCGGCGCGCCGCGGCGGATGGGAAATGACCTGTGTTTACCTATCCTAATGGTGCGGACAAGAGTTCCGCAGCTCGCGGGCAGAAAAAGGTGTTTTTCCGCCCCACCACCACCGCGGTGGTGCCACCGCCCGCCATCCTAATGGGCCCCTTAGTATTCATGTTTGCCTGAAACGGTAGCTACTTTACTCAAGGAAATGTGTTTTATTGGGTTTTTGTCAATCAAGAGATACATATCTAGGGCCCGATTCACAGAACTAACTTAAGACAAAATCCTAAACTTACTACTTTTGGTATTCACAGAAGTTAGGATTTTGTCTTAAGTTTGTCTTAAGACAGACTTAAGACAGACTTAAGTTAGGATTTTGTCTTAAGTCTGTCTTAAGTCTGTCTTAAGACAAACTTAAGACAAAATCCTAACTTCTGTGAATACCAAAAGTAGTAAGTTTAGGATTTTGTCTTAAGTTAGTTCTGTGAATCGGGCCCCTAGACTCTAACTATATGGATGGTCTGCTAAGGCAGGTAATTGGACCTGTTCATATGAAAAAACATAATAAAGAAACAAATCTGTTTGGAAGAGGGACCTTTTAGGTCACCCATTTTGAGTCCCCCAAAACTGGTTCATAGACCTAAAGCTTTCCAAATGATTTCCCACAGCTCACACAATAATGTTACAGTCACCACTACAGGACTAAGTTCCTATCTCCTAAAAAAACATTGAAGGGGCCATAAGTGTGCAAAGGTAGCGTCCCTGACACCCGAAAGCGTAGGAGCCCCAAAGGTTAAAATTTAAAAAAAAAGTCTATTTTGCCGCAGAGTTCACAGATCCCAGTACTGGGCTGGAAGTTTCCAGCTCAAATCCAGAGGGATGCTCAACAAGGGCAGATGAGTTTGCGGATCCACAGACCACAAAACAACGTCCATAAACCCATAAAAGATTAACAAAAAACATACAAGGCCACGCCAGGCACTGGTGCCATCCCAATGGCAGTGCACTGTGGGAGTTGGCCACCTGGGAAGGGTTGTGGTCTAACCCCATGCATAATCTGAGAAATTCACTTAAGAGCAAAGTTAACCTGTATTTATAGTTACTGATGAAAACCAAAAAACACAGACGTTTCTAAATGATGGGTAGGATTGAAATCTGCAACTTGCACAACTGCCATGCAACTATAACCAAATGCAATGCTTATGATCGCACAATAGTTATATCAGTAATTAATAACATGTAAGAGCAACTCAAACCATTACCTAATAATACATTCACAGTCGTCTATTTTACATGCCATCTGTCTCACCAAGGCTGATGTATATTTATGCTCCCTACTGCCTGCATAAATAAGGCGACCCATCATGTTGTGATCAAATAACTCCTCACTTGACGTTAAGGACTCTTGTCAATCCTCCAACAGAACCAGGTCCTTGAAAGATTGAAATGCCTCCTACAGGAAACACTCAGAGAAACCTTTTAGCAGTGCTCACTTACACCCAGAGGTTGATCACAACTGAGATCCAACTGAAAAACAACATAGTGCCAACAGCCTCATTAGCCTTGAAGAACCATGACATATACACATTGATTACAGCTGAATTTCTGTCAAATAAGCAATTTAGTTATGCAGCTGAATATCACATAATACAACATCTGTGTTACCATAACTCTCGAACGTGTGTAATGCTATTGCAGCTGAACGTCCATCAAATGCACCATTTCATTACATCACAACCCCTCTAATACAGAATCTGATTTGTTCCAGTCACATGGCCCTAGTCAGCACTCAGACAGCTCTCGCCAGCACTTAAAGAACTAATTTGAAAATTTTGACAGCTCTCTATAACACCCTCTCATCTCTCACAAATGCTCATTAAGCTGTATGCAGCATTAACATGCACCTCTTCGACACTCATGTGGTTGTATGGCAGAAGCATGCATAGCTGGATCACGTGTGCCTCTGCAATGCCCTCCTAACCACAAATGCGTCTACACCACGCATTCCTTTCCCACGCATTCCTTTCCCACGCATGCCTTTACCATACATGCCTTTACCACACAATTTCGTGGTAAAAGCATGATTGGTAAAGATTACCATTAGCCCATTCCCCCTTCCTGCCCTAAACCCTAAAATCCTATCCCCCACCTAGCCCCTCCACCATGAGCCCTAAAACATACCCCGCCCTGCCCTTAAAATTACCCCTTTCCTTCCTCCTGCCCTGAGGCCTAAAGCCCTGCCCCCCATTAAATAAACTACCTGGACCCCCCTGCCCTGAGCCCTAAAACTGTCCCCTGCCCTAAAAACTGTCCCTCGCCTGAGCCCTAAACTTGGTGCCCAGTCCTAAAACATGCCCTCACCCCAACCCTCCGACCTGAGCCCCAAAAGCGGGCTCCTCTCATAAAGCCTACCCCTCCCACCCAGCCCGGCCCAAGCCCAAACATACCTCGCTGCGTCCCACTCCTTCCTGCAGCGATCGTTATGGTTCTTCTCCCCAGTCCACTTAGACATCTAGAACGCTGACTGCTTTAATGTGGTTAATGCATATGCATGGTTAAGGCAAGCGTTCTTGAGCTTGCGGGGTAACGGCAGTGTGCTACGTTCTGCAATAACACTCTGGCTCTGTTTTACCAACTGTTTTCAGACCTGAAATTGCTTTGTTCAGTGCTCACTGAACTCTAGTCATCCATCACTTCTCCAGTTCTCTACAGCAGTCACAAGCCTCTTCAGCGCCATTCAGGCTCAATACAGTTCTAGTCTATAGCAGGATCAGAAGCACATAAAAAGCTGTTGTAGAACTTGTATGACTCTCTTGAGCAGCTATGCAGCTATCAAACAGCTCCTCCAGTTTTTGCATAATTTCCCCCGTGTGTAATGTTTTGGAGACCGCATGCGTGCAGGAGAGTTGTCACGTACGCATCAGTGCGTTAGCGCGACCGTGATACGTCACGGCCGCGCAGGCTATAAATAAAGAAAGGCGTGGCCACGGGGCTAGTCCGGACCACGCGGAGAGCAACAGCATGTCCTGAGTCCTTAATTGCGCGCCCCTGCTGTTCGCGCTGCGCAGCTAGAGCTAGGACTCAACAATGGCGACGAGGGTCTGAAGAACTCACGAGGTGCTGTGGCACTGACTCTGCCCTGTCAGGGAAGTATCCCGGTCCTGTGACCCTCCTCCCGGTGCACCTCCGGCGGTGAGGATTCTTGCTTCCGACCACCATGGCATCCATTCCGCCCATCGAGCCCTTCTCGGTTGATGGCGCGCCGGCGGCCCTTGCCCCGAGATGGAAAGACTGGGTTGAGAGGCTGCAATTCTACTTTGAAGGTGCCGGCACGGCGAGGGAGAGACGCAGGGCACTACTCCTGCATCTTGGCGGGAAGGATATCTATCGAATCTACAAGACCCTGACGGAGGCCACCCCTCACACGTACGTCACTCTCCTCAACGCGCTCAACGCCCATTTTGAGCCAATGCAGAGCAAAGATTACGAGCGGTTCATATTCCGACAGGCACGACAGGAAGCGGAGGAATCCCTCGACGCCTTCCATGGCCGCCTAAAAGAGCTCGCAAGCACGTGCGGATTCCGCGACGAGCAAGAGGAAATCCGTGGGAAAATCATCCAAGGCAGTTACTCCTCCGAATTGAGAGTGAAGATCCTCCAAGAGGATGGCAAACCACTGGTAGAGATCCTCAAACTGGGGCGCTCAAAAGAACTATCCCAAGCGAGGGCATCCCATATGGAGGCAGCACTACACAGACCCGCAAAAACGGAACAGGTGCACGTGGCAGTACACGTCAACGTAGTGCGGCCCAAGCAACGCCAGGCGGGGAGAGGTAGGCCGCAAGACCGTCGGAAGGACTGCGGGTACTGTGGCGGCATACCGCACAGAGCACAAGACTGCCCAGCTCGAGGAAAGAAATGCGGATCATGCGGGCGCATGAACCACTTCGCCTCAGTGTGCAGGTCGTCCAAACCCAAACCGGAGGCGGCTCACGCAGTGCTAGAAGATCCCGAGAGTGGAGATATGGACGACGATAACCTCAGCTACCCGGTACACTATGTATTTGCTGTAAACCAGCCGCTGAGGAAGAAACGACGATTACCGAAGTGCAGGATTACAATACAGAACCAGGAAGTGAGAGCGACCATTGATACCGGCGCATCCATCGAACTCATGGCAGCAAATGTCTACGCGCAACTGCGAGGAAAAACCTAGTCTACAACCCGCGAAAATCAGGGTTTTCGCCTATGGCCAAAAAACGCCCATACCATTGATCGGGTGCTTCCAATCAGACATACACCACCAGGACAAAAAGGCATCCTCCACAATCTATGTCACCAGAGAGGGTAATGGAATGTTACTGAGTGGTCAAACGGCAGAAGAACTCCATCTAATATCCTTCGCCATGGCTGTGCTAGAGGAAGAGCTCGAAACGATCATCGAGGAATTCGAAGATGTTTTTAGAGGCATCGGATGCCTCCGAGGTAAGGAAGTATCCCTACATATCGAGCAGTCCATTCAGCCAGTGGCCCTACGTCATCGAAGGATTGCCTTCCACCTCAGGAAGAAAGTAGAACAGGAATTGGAGAACCTCGAAAAGCAAGGAATCATCGAGAAGGTCAGTGGCCCCACCCCCTGGGTGTCGCCGATCGTGGTGGCGTGAAAACCCAAGCAACCAGGCCAAGTGCGCATCTGCGTAGACATGCGCTTACCGAACGCCGCAGTCAAACGAGAGAGACATCTGACGCCCACAATAGACAACATTCTAGGAGAAATGAATGGGGCGAAATGGTTTTCCAAAGTAGATCTGAGGTCCGGCTACCATCAGCTACCCCTACACCCAGACTCAAGATATATCACCACGTTCTCCACTCACGTCGGCTCCGTCGGACTCCGTCTCAACTTTGGAATCTCAAGTGCGGCCGAAGTATTTCAAAACACCATTCGGGAAGTACTGAGTGGAATAACAGGCGTCCTCACCGTCAGTGATGATCTGCTGATCTACGCCGATACCATGGAGGAGCACCACCGGAGACTCAGGAGCGTGCTGCAGAGGATCAGAGACTCGGGTCTCACCCTACACAGGGAGGAATGCCAATTCCTGAGGAACACCATCAGTTTCTTCGGGTACACCTTTTCAGACAAGGGAGTAGCGCCGGACCCTGAAAAAGTGAAAGACGTACAAGCCACACCCGCCCCAACCAACATGTCGGAAGTGCGGAGTTTTCTTGAAATGGTGAATTTCTGCGGGAGGTTCATTCCGGACCTCTCCAACCTCACAAGACCACTAAGAGAACTCACTAAAACCACCACCCCATGGCACTGGGGAGAAGAACAAGAGCTGGCATTCCAGAACACCAAGGCCGCCTTGTCCGCCGACACCACCCTGTCATACTTTGACCCCACAAAGTCAACGAACATCGCGGTGGACGCCAGCCCATACGGACTGGGGGCGGTACTGACACAGAGCCGAAATGGAGAGGACTGGGTGCCGATAGCCTATGCCAGCCACTCCCTAACAGAGACAGAACAGCCGTACTCTCAAATTGAAAGAGAAGCAATTACAATACATTGGGCATGCCGGCACTTTCACGTATACGTGTATGGTCACCCTTTCACCGTGTCCACTGACCATAAACCCCTGCTCCCCCTGTTCAGGGGTTCGGTCTCCAAGCCTCCCCCGAGGATTGAAAAGTGGATTTTGCAGCTCCAGGAATATGACTACAGGCTAGAGTTCAAGCCCGGAGTGAACAACCCGGCCGACTACCTGTCCTGGCACCCCCGAGCGGCCACCACGCAGGAGAGGGAAGACGCCGAGGATACGGAAGAATACGTAAGGATCATTCTGGAACGCTCAAGACCTCTGCCCATCAGCATCGACCAAATTGTGAAAGCAACCTAAAATGATGAGGTCCTCCAATTGGCAATTGAAGCGTCCAGGAACAGTGACTGGAAGTCACTACATAACTCCCTGAGTCAAAGAACCCCCGAGGCACGGAGAATCATTGAGGCGATCCTCAGAGTGAAAGACGAACTATCAGTGGACACCCAGGGATGTCTCCTTCGTGGACCCAGGATTGTTATGCCAGCAAGTCTGTCGCAACAGGCCGTGGAGCTGGCCCATCGCGGCCACCAAGGGATCGTAAAAACGAAGAGCAGGCTCCGGGCCAAAGTCTGGTTCCCGGGAATGGATGAGAAGGTCGAACAGTAGGTGAAGGCATGCCACTGGTGCCAAGCAGCAGGTCCATCGGAACCCCCGGCACCGATCATCACGGAGGACGAGCCAACAAAACCCTGGGAGCGAGTGAGCGTTGATTTTGGACACCTTCCGGACGGCCGACACATGCTCGTCGTCATTGATGACCTGACGAGATACCCTGAAGTCGAAATCATATCGTCGCTAGCCGCCAGAGAAGTGATCACCAAACTAGAAAAGATAATCGCCACACACGGCATTTTTGAACACATGAAGACAGACAACGGGCCCCCGTTTCAAAGCCAAGAGTTTGCCGACTACCTCTAGGAGTGGGGGATTCAACACAGGAAAATCACCCCCAGATGGCCCCAAGCCAACGGGGAAGTAGAGCGATTCATGAAGACACTTAACAAAGTTATCCGAATCGCTCAGGCTGAGGAGACACCGGTCGAGAGGGCCCTATACACATTCCTGCGAGAATACAGGCTGACACCCCACTGCACAACCACAGCTGCCCCGGGGCCATCCACCATGAGTCGGATCGTCCGAGACACCATTCCTCACCACCGCACATGGACCCCCAAGAAGACCAACCCCCGGCAGTCCCAGGACAATCGAAGGCGCTCAAACGAATATGCCAGCTTCAGGCGCCGGAGCAAGAACTCACCTATCGAAGAACGAGACTGGGTCTATGTACGAGACCGTTTCCCTGGAAGCAAGTTCAGGCTCCCCTTTGAGCCCTATCCATGGACTGTCACACGTCGGTCTGGCACGATGGTGACCGCCCAGAGAGAGGGCGAGAGTGTCACACGGAACATATCATTCTTCAAGCGAGCAGTCGCCCAGGCGGGAGACCGCCCAAGACAAGATCAAGACCCAGCCAGGCCGAGCCCCACAACATCCGACACCCCGGCACCATCGACCGTGCCAGGGGGCCCCGGAGAGAGAGCGGAGGCAAGCTCTCCGAGCCCGGGGATAGCTGATGCCGAGAGCCCTCGAACCCCCAGCGGAGGGCTGTCGCCTATCCCGGTCCGACAGAGTGCACCCAGGAGGGTCCTATTCAGAGGAGAGGCGGCGGGCTATGGTTTGAGAAGAAATCCCGCGCCCTCCTCACAACTGGCAGTCTTTGCTGTGAGCTGAGACGGGGGTGCCTGCGACTTGAACTGGTAACAGGCCTGCCGGCTATTTTGACTTTTGTTTCAGTACCCACGATGTCCGTTATAACTGTTTGACTTCCTAAGACTTTATTTTGGTTTTCGTCTGTTCTATAAAATTTTCGAACTTAATGAAGGTTGAAAGGAATGTAATGTTTTGGAGATCGCATGCGTGCAGGAGAGTTGTCACGTACGCAGCAGTGCGTTAGCGCGACCGTGATACGTCACGGCCGCGCAGGCTATAAATAAAGAAAGGCGTGGCCACTGGGCTAGTCCGGACCATGCGGAGAGCAACAGCGTGTCCTGAGTCCTTAATTGCGCGCCCCTGCTGTTCGTGCTGCGCAGCTAGAGCTAGGACTCAACACCGTGTTAAACTTAGGTGGCAGACACCAGGGCTGGCGTTACAGAAACCCTCTTGTACCCCCACTGCCCCCACCCTCCATCCACGCGTTATTTCATGGACCTGAACTGAGGAAATCATTGCAGACCCTTTGCTGATGTTCATTTACATGAGTTTACATGATTGGATGACACCCGCCAAAACTGTTGTCAAAACCCAAAAATTCCGGCTGTGGGCATCTTTACAAGTTGTTCAAGAACAGCAATATTGAAGGCAGATATTACCTTCACCTGATCACAAGTTTCTTACGTGTGTGATATCACACTCCTGATTGTTATCCCTGTAAACATTGTGTCAGTTAAATTTGCCTGGGTAATAGTATCACACAGAATTGCCTGTTACTTGAAATGAGGATATATGTGAGCTTCCCATTGTTTTCTATCGCTAGGACCCTTTCTCTTCCCCTTGCTTTCCATCTGTTTATCCTTTCTGAATGTAATCAAATGGAGATTTTTTATTTTTTATTATGTTTTTTTTTTTTATTTTTATTTAAAAAGGTTATATATAGCGCTGCTAGACCCAAGAGTATCAGAGCGCTTTACAAGGTAGGTAAACATATTGAGATATAATATACAATTGACAATGTTCCGAAAAATTAACAAAAGATAAAACATTGCATTAAATGAGTGATGGGTACAAAGAAACAAAGGGATAATTAAAGGGATAAAGGGAGTTGAAATTAGAGAGAGAGAAGGGGGTGTAGAGAAGGAGAGAGAGAAGATGGAAAGAGGGAGAGGGGAATGGGTAAAAGTATGAATCATAGCAGAGCAGGGTCAAAGTCAGTAACATTAGGAACCCCAATATTTGTTGAGGAGAAGTACTTTGAGTCTTTTTTTGAAGAGAGGGTAGGAGGGGTTGCGGCGAAGGTCTTTGGGGAGAGAGTTCCAAATAGTGGGAGCATTACCAGAGAATGCACGTGATTAGGTCTTTTTACATTTTAGTCTAGGAGGGATTAGGACAAGGGAGTTAGTGCTCCTCAGGGACCTGGAGCACCCTGCTTTTTGTAGTTTGCTTGCGAGGTAAGAGGGGGTGTTTTGGTGAAGAGCTTTGTGCGTGATACAAGCAGTCTTGTAGGTGTATCGTCCTTCAATTGGAATCCAGTTTAGGTTTTTGAGAACAGAAGAGATGTGGTCAAATATTTTACAGTCAGAATTAAGTCTGGCAGCTAGGTTGAGAACAGATTTGATTGGTGCTAGGTGGATTTTAGGGGTGCCAGCAAGAGTGGCATTACCATAGTCAATCCTGGAAAGGACAATAGATTGGACAACAATTTTGAAATCATCAGCTGGAATAAAAGGTTTAATTTTTTTGAGGTGGTGAAGGGTAAAAAGAGCACTTTTGGCTGCATTTTTTTATGTGGGGGATGAGATGAAGATTCTGATTGATGCTGATGCCTAGGGATTTGACAGAATTAGACGTGGAGAGGGGGCAATTAAGTGCTTTGATGTCATTGATCCACAGTTGAATGGGAAGGGGATTGTTTTTGGGAGTGAAAAGGATGATTTCGTTTTTTTAAGGATTAAGTTTGAGATGATTGAGATGGAACCAGGTTTGAACTTTAATCAGAGTATCATTGAGGTGAAGGATGTCATTGTGGGATTTGATCTTGTAATAAAGTTGAGTATCGTTGGCATAGAGGTGGTAACTGATTTTGGCTTGTTTGAGAATGAAGGTGAGTAGTTCCATGAACAGGTTGAATAGGGTTGGGGAGAGGATAGACCCTTGGGGGACACCAACTGAGACAGGTTGCGGTTTGGAGAGGCAGTGACTAAGCTTAATTTGTTGAGATCTATTTTGGAGGAACGAGGAGAAACAATTCAATACAGTGCTTTCAAAACCAAAGCGATCTTTGAGGATGTTAAGAAGGGTGGGATGGTGGACAGTATCAAATGCAGCCGAGAGATCAAGGAGGATTAGTAGTAAGGATTCACCTTTGTCTAAAGAGCGATGAATGTCATCTGTAATATTGAGCATAGCAGTTTCGGTACTGCATCCCTTTCTAAAGCCAGATTGGAAAGTGTCAAGGAGATTGAAGGAGATGATATGGTTATCTAATTGAGATAGGACACAGTTTTCAAGTGCTTTGGAGAGGAAGGGAAGGTAGAGATAGGGCGTAGATTGTTCAGGTCATTAGGGTCAGCGGAGGGGTTTGTAAGAATGGGGGAGATTTGACCAAGCTGAAGGGAGGCAGGAACACAGCCAGTGGAAAGTGAGGAGTTGATGATATCGGTCCAAATTGGGGCTATGATATATGTGAGTTCTTGAACTAAATGGGCAGGAAGAGGATCTTTGGAGTGTGAGGATGGTTTGAGTTTAGATATGATGTTGATGATAGTGGTTTCTGATACTAGACTAAATTCGCTCCATGAAGCCTTGATTTTAGAAAGGTGACCTGTCCAGGATAAGTCAGGGTGGGGAATAGCGGGGAGGGGTTGGGAGGGGTCGAGAAGAGGTGGAGAGGAGGACAAAAGTGAATTAGGAATATTAGGGAGGGTGTGTTGGTTGAGGGGAGGTTGGAGAGAGAGGGGGGGGGAGAGAAGGAAAGTTCGATGTTGTTGACTTTATTCGTAAAGAAGCTGGCAATTTCTTCGCATCTCTCCACAGAGGCTACTAATTTAGGAGGGCCAGAGGAAGTTTGTTTTTTAATGATGTTAAAGAGCTCTCTGGGGCGGTTTCTAGCTTGGTCAAGTTGTGACCGGTGAAAGGATGCTTTTTCGTTGCAGATATGTTTTTTATAATGGGCTCTGGTAGTTCTCAGGAGAGCCAGGTTATCCGAGGTGGGATGATTCCGCCAGGCAAATCTGATTGCCTGAGGGCCCGCCTTTCATTATTGAGTTCGGTACTGAACCAGGACTTGGGAGGGTTGCTTCTTTGTTTTTTGAGTTTGATTGGGGCAATTAGGTCGAGGGCTTCAAGAATGGAATTATTGTAATGGTCAGTAAGGTCGTTGGTGCTATGAGAGTGAGGGGGGAGAAGTAAGCGAGTTTTAATTGTGGATTCCAATTCGCCAGATGGGATAAGGTGAAGGTTGCGAGTAGGTTTCATAGGTAAAGTATTAATGGGGGCAGGGCGGGTAATGGGGCTATTCAAGGAGAAGAGGATAAGGTGGTGATCAGACCAGTCTACAGGAAGTATATTAGAGAGAGAGGCCAGATCCTTGCTCGTCAAAATAGCATCAAGGGTGGCACCTTTGGTGTGAGTTGGGGCATGGCAGAGTTGGGTCAGGTCAGTGATGTCTAAGGTTTCTTTAAATAGGATGACAGCAGGGTCATCATTTATGTTCCATTGGGTGTTCTAGTCACCAAGAAAGCAATTTTTGGAGTGGGAGAGCGAAGCCTGAATATTAAGATCAGTCATTTCTTTGGTAAAGGGGAGACAATTTCCGGGGGGGGGGGGGGGGGTAAATAGTGTGTAGCCGAGTTGTGGGAATGCCAGGAAAGGTGAGGTCGGCGCAAAGGTATTCAAAGGATGAGGGGTCTAGGAGCTGGACAAGTGAGATGTCAAGTTCATCTTTAAAGATTAGGGCAAGGCCTCCTCCTATTTGATCGATTTTATCTTTCTTAATGATAGAGTAGCCTGGTGGGATGAGCAAGTCGAGGAGGATAGGAGTGGAGTGGGCGTTAATCCAGGTTTCAGTTAGGATTGCGATGTCTATGTTTTCATTAAGAATGGTTTCCGCAATCTCAGATGTGTGGCAGGCGGCGGATCTGCAGTTTATCAACATGCAGCAGAGGGGAGAGGGGACAGGTAATGGGGTGGGGGGACAGGGGCCAATAGGTCTAAGTAGTTGGGGAGGTTTAGGTGAAGTCGGATGAGGCGGGAGTCTGTTTGTTCCTAATAGAACTGAGATAGTAGATTGACAGATAGGGGGGATAGTGGACGAGGCTGGAGAGGGAGAGACAGAGACAGGGGAGTTCCTAGAAGAGTTAGCTCCCGAGGTTATAGGGCAAGCATCACTGTGAGGAGGGGAGGTCGTGTTGGCATTGTAGGGTGGGACGCTTAAGGAGGGTTCAGTGTGTTTTGATCGGTTGGCATAGTTACAAGGGAGGGGAGGAGTGTCGGTGTTGGTAGTAACAGTAGGTTGTTTGTTTGTGGGTGGATTGAGAAGAGTGTTGATGTGCGACGGTAAGGTGTATTGAGAGGCGGTCGATGTGTGGGCAAGATCTGGGGGGTGGGCTTTAACAAGGAGTGAGATATCGCTTCTGAGTGAGAAAAGTTCTAAAACGAGGGAAGAAAGGAGCAGTTCAACCTTAAGGAGTGATTGAGTAGGAATTGAGGGGTAAAGTGAATCAGTAGTTTTTAGGAGATTGGTAAGGTTAGAGTTATCACGGGGGGATAGTTGGGGCGGAATGGGGGGAAAACCTGTAGGAGCGAGGAGGGGGGAATTGTGATGGGGGGAAGAACATTTTATGGGGTAGTGGGTATACAGGGGGTAGACTTAAGAGTAGCATTCGTTTTAGGAGGACAGATAGGTGAATGAGGTATATAGACAGTTAGGGTTGGCGTATCTGGGATATTGTGGGTTGCTAGAGGGAACAAGGGAGTTTGAGAAGGGGGTATCGGTCGAGGATATGGTGGAGCTGTTGGTGAGGTGTGTGAGACAGTTAAGCGAGGGGGAGAGGATGAAGTGCAACAGAGGGTGAGGTGGTGTGGGAGTCAGAGGGAGGGAGGAGAATAGAAGAGGGAGAATTATTAGGATGGGGGATATAAGGGGGTAAGTGGGGGAGGCTGGAGGCGTCATTGAGGTGTTGTATAGGGTGGAAGATAAGGGGGGGTTGTTCAGGAGGAGAGCAACTGGAGGGGAGCGTTTAGTCGAGCATAGGGAATTCAGGGTTAAAGAGGGAGCCCAAGTAGGAGTTAGGGGACCGGGAGACGAGGGTGTCATAACAAGTTATAATGTTGAGAGCGAGGGTGGTAAGTAGAGATTGAGAATAATAAACTTGATTGGGGGAAGAGGAGTGTGAAATGGTGAGAGGGGATAAAGGTGGAAGAAGGTGAAGGGATTCAGTATTTGGAAAAGTGATGGGGCAGGGGAGGTCAAATGATGTTGGGAAAGGGTAACGATGTTGGGAGTACCAGAGAAGGAGGGTAAGTCGGGGAGAAGAGATAGGGGGTAGGAGAGACGATGGGAGATGATGGCACTGAGAGTTGGGGTAAGTCCAAGAGTGGAGACAGGGGGGCCGGGGGACAAGATGGAAGGAGTTTGGTCTAGGGGTTGAGGAGGTGAGAGGGTAGGATTCAAGGATTGTGTGAGGGATTGGGATAGAGAGCTAAAGTGGTCTTCAAAGATATGGACCTGGCTTTCAGGCGCTTGGATGAGAATGTTTCTGGATTTGAAGATGGAGATATCAATTTCGCCCGGAAAGGAAGGGGAGGGAGTGGTGGAAAGTTTCAGACCATATGGGATATTGCGGGAATTAGTGATAGGGAGGTGTCGAAGGAATAGGCTTTTCCATTTAGAAGTGCGCTTGGTGAAGAAGATGTAGTTGGTGATAATGGAGGAGTTAAGGCTATTATGGTGATCAGAAAATAAGGTTTCTGGGTGGAGACAAAGAAGTTTGTGCTTGAAGTTTTTCTTTCCATTTTGGAGAGATGGGAGGGGTAGAGGATAGACCAAGAGTTAGGGCCAAGTTTAGAGATGGGAGAATCTGAGATAGAGGGGGGAAGCGAGAGGGGGGACATGATTAGGAGTATAGGGAGAGAGAGTAGGAGCAAACCGTTTAGACCTTACAAACTCGCAAAACAAGACTATAAAAAGCGGAAGTGGGGGAGTCAGGTAGTGTTTAGCCGAAGCAGACTCAGACAGTAAGAGGTGTGAGTGAAGCCAGACAGAGGGACATCATGTGGAGGGGCAGCGTATTCAAATAAAATATACAGAACAATCTAAGAAATGTTTGGTGTGCAGGAATCCCTTCCCAGTTGACTAAGTGAAAATCTGATCAAAAATCCAGATCTGTGAAGTTGAAGAGATCAACATTTGTATGTCTTCACCTAAAACATGGGGGTGCAAGAAAGTTAAAGGAGTTTCCCCTACATGCCTACTGTACTGTTGACCTATCACAACTGTAGAACAAAGTAATTGAAGAAGATAGAGTTAGTAATCTGCATTCATAACCCTCTCAAAATTATTCATATTGCTGAGTATTTGTATTAATTTCTTTATTTTCTAGCTATCACACAAAGAGGCAGCCTTTCTCCGAGTAAGAAAGCGCAAACTTTGCAAGGGATGGATGAAGCTTTCAGTCACATTAAACAGAATTTGTAATTTGAAGATGTTTCTATTTGACAGAAACCACATCTGATTCTAATAAAAGTGTTAAATAATTACTTTTCAAAGCCTATTTTGAAAGAATGCAGCATGGCTAGCTCAAGCAGAGATGTGTGTATGCTTGCATAACCATTCGCTTTTCATCAAGCCCACAACAATAAAGCACACACAACGTATATCAGTAAAAAAGTAGGAACAAAGAACCAATGAAAGTAAGCAGGGATTAGCGAACCGAGACCGCCTGGTTCTTTTCTTGTTGCATCAGACACTTTTTTTTTACCTTGACACAAGACTGACATTTCAGCAGAGAATCACAGAGACCTGGCTAGATCTTTTCTTTGAATAGAGTATTGTGCGATGCTGCTTTTTCTAAGCTAAGAAGGCTCTCACAAATATAATTGGCAGTCATGCAGATATTCACAGCTGTGTACAAGATGTTATTGAATGCACAATAGCAGCTATGTGCATGCCCTTGAACAGTTCAACTTATTTCATTCTCGGGAAGTCCAGTTGTGTAACATGACCAGTACCTAATAAAATAAAATATTTTATATCTAGACTTTAATGATTGTTTAGGAAAAGCTACATTATACTTGTATAGCCAGCTGTGGGAGGATCTATTTTTTGAAGGTTACATTTATTAATTCTGTGATGATATGATGTTAACAAGACGTTCTTCAACATAGATAGCTGGATTCGAACCACAGAAAATATTTCCTGAAATGCCTTCTAATTAAGGGCGGCAGTCAAAGATTGAATGCACAAATGCACAGAAGAAAATACGTGCATATTCTATAAATTATGATAGAGAGCTATACCGCAAAGCAATGGCTAGTAGTGTCTAAGAAGAAAAGTCAGTAAAAACTTAGTAAATAATAAGCAGCACAAAACAAAATCAAGAGAGACACCAGAATCCACATGATAATTGAAGAAGCATTTTTTAAATGAAAAGCAACATAAATAGAGGACCATGTAAAATTAATTAAATATATGTATATTAATCAATAAATAACGTTGCAGAAAGTCCAGTTTCTTGCTTCGTAGAACCCTATTATGTTGTGATCAGTGTATGGAGTGTATTATGTAATCTGACCATGTGTTGGTATAACCTATGAATGTTGTAATCAGTGCTTAATTTGAGCTGATGATTGCTGATGGGGGCCATTCCACTAATTTCTAGGTACTGGCACCTATTTTTCTGCATCAAACATCTACCGAGAGCAAGAGAGGGAAAAACACACACAGCAGAAAGATGGAAGAAGAGAAAGATGAAAAACTACCACAAAGGGAGAAAGCACGAATCTGCTAGAGTGAGATAGAGGTGCAGGAAGTCTGGTAGTGCATTGAAGAGGCATGAGATGGATATAAGACTACAGAGCTATGGAATTGGCATGCCAACATTCAAGTGCACGGGCTTCAGGCTTCTGAGCAGAGTTTTGGGTACCAGCACTAATTCTTTTACAAATTAAGCATTGTCAATGTACACCTATAAAAAGGTTGCCATTCAACACAGAAAGATAAACAAAGCATCAGAACTTGGTTAAATATGCTCATGTTTTTTAACCCTTTGCGTGCTGATGACGGAGCCGCTCCGTCATCAGCTGCGGGTGCGCTGTGCTGATGACGGAGCGGTTCCGTCATGGCCCGCCCGCCGCTCATGCGCGGCGCGAATTCCGCGCCTGCGCTGAGCATTCCATTGAGTGGGCGGGGCCATGACGGAACCGCTTTGTCATAAGCACAGTGCAACTGACGCTGATGACGGACCGGTTCCGCCATCAGCATGCGGTCGCCGAGCGGCCGCCCCGCCCACTTAGCGCTGCAGCGGAATAGCCGCCGCAGCGATGTGGTTAAAGGGACCAGGATTTTCTGCCTGTAACAGATATTGATGCTTAGTCAGGAAATGGCGTGAGGGCTGAGAGCCTACTAGTGTGACAGAGGAAATTTTGGGTTTCTTGTCACCAGTTTGCCACCACAGGAGGTTCCAGTCCTTAAGGCGAGAGCCAAATCAAGAGGAAAAATGCGCCTGGTGGCAGGTCCACCATGCCATGGTGGCATTTTTGAACTGTCAAAAAGCAAGAAAACATTACCAGCACAGATGTGTAGACCTCCACAGTTCTCATCTGTAAATACATTTCGTTTTATTTTATCTATAGATTGTTCAATTGGATTAAATAATCCATCAACAAGAAAAGCAGTCATAAAATATTTGCAATATATTATTTATTTATTCGATCAAAAATATGGTAGTTTACATCATAAAAGAAACATTTCATAAGCATAACAACAGTTTAAATTTGACATTACAATGCATCATAAAAAAATCATGTTTTAAAACAAGCTATCACAGCGTCTAGCACTGCTAAAATTTTGAATTGGGTCCTCAACTTGCAAGGTAAATTGGAGTAGACTTCTTTTCCCATGTTCCTGAGTAAATTTAATACAAAAAAAATCATAGTTCTATTTCCTGAGGTCAATTTGATGTACATTTTCATATAAAATTCTCAGAAACATTTTTCATCATTTTTTACCTTTTCCACCAAGCAAAGAGCAGAAATCTTGAAATTGCAAATAGGAGCCACCTCGTGGTATCTAGACCTGAAAATACGTAGAGCTTCACTGGGGCATTGTAGTATATGTCTTCCCTCGTGCTGTGCTCAGCACGAGGGATTGCCTTCTCTTGTTGTGTTCTGCCCCGTCCGTTCGGTTCTAGCGCTCTGGGCAACGCTAGTCAGTTGCCCGGAGTCCTGGAGTCGAGCGGCAGCCTTTCCCTGTGGGTGTATTTACAAACGAAATAAAAGAAGATACTTACCTGCACTCTTGCCAGAAATCCAATTTATTTCATTTGGCGACGAGCGGGTCCCGAACCTACCAGACACCCACCAGGAAGTACTCGGCCTACTCCCTCGATGCCCGCCCTCCCGCTCCTACCAAGTTCTTAACTACTCTTCACGGACATCACGGACATCGCATCTACCTGTTGGTGAGGCTAATGGTGCTCTGCTTTCCGGCGAATTTCCGTCATTTTCACCGCTTTGCCTGTCATGCTGACGGTTGCCTGAGTGCTCGAGCTTCAGCCGGTGAGTGCCCAACGTTCTAAAGCGTCATCGCCCTGCGCTTCTTCAATTCCTTCGCGCACTTGACGCTGCCATACGTTGTTCTTCAGCGCCTCACCTCATCACGCTGGCACGTCATCACGTTACGCTCGGCAGCCATTTTCACTCGTTGCCTAGCTACAACTATCAACATCCACACGCTCCGCGCTGATCTTCACACGGAGTCAGTTTCCTGATGACTGACGTTACAGCGCGACCTTCACTTCGTTTCCTTGGTGTTTATTCATACGCTGGAGATAAATACTGGTACTTTTACAATATTTTTATCATATTTGACAAATTTATTTATTCCTGTGTGTGCTCCTTCGGTGACAGACACACCCTACCTGCATTTTATTTGTTATTTTAAGCTTCAATTCATGCTTATAGTTTCTTGAGCACTTTCAATATTTCTGCTCAATTACAGTCACAACTTTGATATTTTTCATTCTATTTTAATGGCTTCTTCTCAGCAATTTGCTCAACCCCCTCCTTTTCTTCAACTCCCTGGAAAACCTACCATTCCTTGGCGTCAATGGGTTAGAGCTTTTGCCAACCATATCGTAGCCATTGATGCAGTTAAGTTCACTCCTGAGAGGAAAGTTGCCATTTTATATGGTTGCTTGGGTGTTGCTGCGCAACATACTTTTGAAAGGACATCTTGGCATAACTAAAACATCTCAACTCATCAAATTACATTATTGGTGGCCCTCTATTGAGTCCCAGGTAAAGTTTTACATTGATTCCTGCAATGAATGTTTGCTCTCGGATAAGAAATGGAAACTCATAGGTACGCCCCTCCATCCCGTTCCCTTTCCACTTAAACCTTGGGAAAAGGTTGGGTTGGATTTTTCTGGCCCCTTTGATGTCCTTCCCCATGACATGAAATATGTCATTCTTCTCATTGATTATCATTCAAAATGGTTGTACCACATGTTTTGTGATTCTCCTTCCTCTGCCAATGCCATCAAATTTTTGCGTAATCTGTTCATCATCGAAGGTTGTCCTTCTGTGGTGGTTACCGATAATGGTTCCCATTTCATATCTGAGAAATTTGACTCATTTTTAATGGAACATGATGTTGTCCATTGCAAGGTTGCTCTCTATTCGCCCACTTCAAACGGCTTAGTTGAACGGGCCAATAGACTGCTTAAAGATGCTGTTCAAACAGCCATTTCCTCACACAATGACGTTAGGAGTTTTGTTGAAGAGAAATTTTGGTTGTATAACATTTCTCCCCATTGTACTACTGGTGTTTCCCCCTTTTCTTTGTTAAGAAATAGGAATGTTCATACCAAATTGTGTCCCACATGGTTGTCTGCGAAAAACGTCCAGACCCTTCGACCTTCTGATGTCTCTCTTTCTGAAAAAGTTTCTCAGAAACAATCCCTTATGAAAACCAGGCATGATTCAGGTAAAATTTTCACTTCTTTTGTCCTAAAAGTTGGTGATTGGGTCCTCATCAAAAATCCTAGAAAGGTTGCCAAAGGACTCTCTAAGTTTTCCACACCTGTTCAGGTAACTGCTGTCAGTAAAGCCTCTGCCTTACTTGGCAGCAGAGGGTGGTGGAACAAAAGGGCTCTGGTTCTCCTGTCCGACTCACAAGCTCGTTCCTTGTTGCGTTTGACCAAACAACAGTTTGATCAATGCGACTGGTCTTTTTGGTTAGATCCCGCATGTTCTTCTTTCTCATCTCCTTTGTCGGATGCTTCTGTTTCTGTAACTGATTCCTCTCCTTCCTCTTCAGGTCTCTCCTCTTCTTTGTCGTCTACCTCTCCTTCTTCCATTCTATCTGAGGCTGGTGAGGAGGTTTCACTCCAAGCTTCCGCCCCATCTGTTCGATGTAGGAGGTTACCTGTCAGGTTTAATGATTATGTTTTAAGTTGAAACTTATTTTTTTTTATGTCTCAGTTCTAAATTCTGTTCATGTCCTAACTTACATGCCATTGCTTCCCTTGCATTCTCCTTTTGTTTGAAATGTTGTGAAGAGGGAGAAGTTGTAGTATATGTCTTCCCTCGTGCTGTGCTCAGCACGAGGGATTGCCTTCTCTTGTTGTGTTCTGCCCCGTCCGTTCGGTTCTAGCGCTCTGGGCAACGCTAGTCAGTTGCCCGGAGTCCTGGAGTCGAGCGGCGGCCTTTCCCTGTGGGTGTATTTACAAACGAAATAAAAGAAGATACTTACCTGCACTCTTGCCAGAAATCCAATTTATTTCAGGCGTGTAAAGGATAATAAACGGCAAACAGGAATTATCCAGGTTTTCCGGAGGTCAACATAAGAGGGGCAAAGGAAAAGAAAAGAAAATGATCAAGGGTCTCAGTAGAGGTGTGACAGGTAGGGCACAATGGTGTTACAGACACATTTTCCAGGTGCTTTTTCATGAATTTAAAGGGAGAGCCCATATCTAAATTGGATGTAAAGTGCTGTTGCCTGGGGGGGGGTTCGATGTCATCCAAGAACATTTCAAAACCAAACCATCCTTTAATGTTTAAAAAACTAGTGGTTAAAGTGCCATGTGCATTACCTTTAAACCTTGTGAGTCCATATACTCCCAAAACCTTTTTTTAAGAAAGGGAACCATTGATTTTATTATAGACCCTGGCTCCTCCCAGATACAGTCAAACAATAATGGAGCTCAGAGGGAATACGGAAAGGGTCGCCCTCCACTCACAGTCAATAATACACAATGAGACCCAATCCAAATAGCGAGCTATTATATCAGTGACTCAAGGGGGGTTAAACACATACTACTCCCCACTGCTCTCTTATCCACATTATAATGAGATAATGCACTGTGCTCTGCCCTGTTTAAAATATCTGTTCTCCAAGACAACACATCAGAACAAAAAATCTCTCAGAGTGACCCCAATCGTAGTGGTTCACTACAGTCCACACCACACATTGGACCTTACTCTAAATAGAGGAAAAATGTGCGAGAAGCAAGTGACCCCTCACGGAAACACCACCAAGCGGGGTAACTGGTATGCAATTTCCAGACAGGCCCCTGTCTCATCATCGGTGGTCACTCGCAACTCGGAGAAAAATAAGATGAAAGGAAAGAAGACACAGATACAGCCCAAACCTAGTTTTAAAAACCAATCCTTGATCATGTTAAACCACTTAATACGACCTGTTTGTTTATGCAGAGCAATTAACTCTTCCAGGGCCTCCTTCACCGGGACATGTGTGTTACTAGTCCATATCCTTATCCAAAACAGGAGAGCTCTAAGAATAGCAAGGTGGTTAATAGGTTTAAGACCAAAATCAAGTCTAAGAAGGGGAGTATTCACAGGTAGGTTCAGGATTGCCCTCATACATTTATTTTCAGCAAGGGCTAGATCCTTCAAAGTATCCAGCCTCCATAACTCACCCACAGATAGGGCTGCTCCTAGACCCTTAGCCCTATGACCTTCCATAATGGGTGAGAGTGGCCGATACGGAGATGCCCTAGACCTCCGGACTATTGCACAGTCAGCATGTTAGGGAGTGAAAGTCCTCTGTTCAATTTGTGGTGTCCAGGCCAAACTGTCGCTGATGCGTACTCCCAGATAATAAAATGCCTTAACCTGCTCCAAGGTTTGCTTGCCCAGCCTTAATTTACCCTTGTGGGATTTATAGGGGTTAAATGTCATATATTTAGTCTTGGAGCAGTTTATTTCTATCCCTCTATCCTTACAGGCTTTATCAAATTTGTTCAAAAGGTTCTGGATCCCCTTAGGTGTTCTGGCAATGAGTAAAGTGTCATCTGCAAAGAGCAGACCGGGTACTGCGCAGCCTGCTAATTTTGGGAGGTCGCCACTGCAATTATACAGCTCTCCTATTAACCGATTAATGTAGAGGGTGAATAATGTTGGGGCAAGGACACAGCCTTGGCCTACGCCTTTACGAACCAGAATATCTTTTGAAAGACTACCATCAGAGTTCCACCTGACTTTGCATACGTGTTGTGGTGTAGACAGATCAATATGTTAAGTAAATATGATGGGAGTCCTAGTTCTCACAAGGCTAGCCAGAGTTGGGTGTGATCTATAGAGTCGAAGGCCATTTTTAGATCCACAAACACAGCATACAAGTGGCCTCCTCTAATGGTTACTTCCTTCCATATTACCAGAAGACATCTAAAAACTTGGTTTGTGGTGCTTGTGGAGACCCTAAATCCTGCCTGTAGATTTGACAAAACATTATTTTCCTCAATCCAATTTTGGATCCTGGTTAAAATAATTTTACAGAAGATTTTTGAGCTACATCTATAAGGCTGATAGGCCTGTAGTTTTTGGGGGACCCTTTGTCTCCCTTTTTATAGATAGTGATAATCTCTGCGCCCCTCCAGGTTGCCGGAATTTCGCCACCACACAAGATGGCATTGTAGACCACTTGGAGCAGAGGTCCCCATATTATAGGCTCAGACTTATACATACCTCCCAGGAACTTATCTAGGCCCGGGGCTTTCCCGTTCTGTAATGATTTTATAGCTAAGGTAGTTTCATCTAGGGTAATCGCAGTCTCCTCAGTTATTTCAGAGTCTAGGGATCTCATTTATGGGCCTGGGTCATAGGCACCCCATTGACCTGCATATAATTGCTCAAAATGCTCCTCCCACACATGGGGCTGTATATGGAAGTCAGTTTCAGTTTTCAAATTGGGTGACCCTTTTGACAGAAGGTGCCAGAACAATTAGCTATTCTTCTACTTTGATGCATTTACAAGTGAGCACCAATTTTCTGTCCCCCATTCCCTTGTTGCCTCAGCTTGTGCTAGTTTATACAGCTTCCTGCTGTTTGAATGTCTATAGGAGATTTTGAGTTCACTGCCACTATTAGATCGTCCTTGGCTTTTTTACAGGCCTGATTGAACCATGGAGCAGTTCTTCATGTAAGTAGCTCTTCATTACATTGTTTGTTAAAGAATAATCTTATTGTGGTGGTCAGTTGCAGGATTATGGCCATGGTGGCATCTATAATAGAAGCAGTATTACTCAGGTCAGGGAGAATCTGCTCAACCTCAGAATATATTTTAGGGAGAGCGGTTGGATCAGCCAGTATCAGTGGCCATTTAACCCTTTTGTTATTATTACTAGTGATTACTGGGGCGCTCTTGACCCAGGGTACTTCATATAATAGCGCTGGGCCAGACAACATGAGTGCCAGGGCATTGTGGTCGCTATCTTACCGGATTAATAAGACCATATCTTCAACACTAGACCAGAGTTCAAGATCGACGAGAATGTATTCAATCCTGGTCTTTGTTTCCCCCCTCTTAAACGTATAGCAGGCTTCTCTGTCAGAACCTGTCTGACCGTTGCAGGCACGGACCCCATAAGTAATAGTAAATGATAGGACCTGTTGCCCCACCCTAGTACATTTCTTGATGGGTGGTATCTGGAGCTTGGCAATCTCTCTGGCTTTATCCCCTCTGATATTTGCTCCTGTATATAATCAACAGGTTCAAAGGGTGTGTTGAAGTTGACTGTGACTACATGTTGGTGATTCCCCTTAGCTATATCAAGATAGTTGGTTAGCATTGTTATTGTGCCAGATAGCTTATGGGGACTACTAAAACGATTATAGATGTTAAGTAACCTAACTTGGATATTCCCTTTCAAAGAGGACAGTTCCAACCCAAATATTTTTTCTCAGAACCTAGGTGTAAAACCTTAATTTTGCAGGCTAGTGTGTTTTTCACCCAAATTAGAAGACCACCAGCTGGACGGCTGACTGTTGACTGCTTAGCTTCAATGCTGTAAGTAGTGAACCCCATCCTATGAACCCACCCTACCACCCAGGTTTCCTGTAGTAGGCATAGATAGAAATCATCCACTAACTTGCACCAGTCGGGGTCAATTAGTTTGGACTTTATCCCTGCAACATTCCAGGATACGATTTTTAGGTCCTGGAGTTCTAACAGAGGTTCCTAGCTGCATCCTGTGTTGTTTATTTCTCCCTCAGGCTCTAGTTGTTGGTAATGGTGACACTTCTTAATCACTAAGTCGCTAGGGACAATATCATTATTAATATAGATCTCACTGGATTCTTCCGACTGCATGGCAGTGGTTCCCCAAGAGTAATTAGTGGGGTGGCAGGTACTATGGGTAGTCAGTCTTGGGAATCTAGATTGGTCAGTGGTTGATATCTATTTCTTAGTTCCAGGAGAGGAACCTCCTGATGCATAGGGTGCTTCCTAATAGGTAGCTTAGTGACCAGAGTGTTCCCCCCTCTGCATTCAAGGTGCCTATAAAAGAACCCAAGTGGTAGAATGTCGAACCCTAGGCCTAACCTCTGATTTGTTAAGTGTGGTCCCCAACTAAGCAGCTGGCTTGCTAAGATTGGAGATCTGCAGTTAATGACGATACAGTCTCCAGCAAAGGACTTACATAACGGGCCATCCCAGCTTAACCTCCTTAGGAACAAATATTATGATAATTGGTATTTGCAAAATTTGTATTCTGTGTTAGCCAGTGGCAGACTTTATTCTTCAGCTGATTCTGTGGTTCTTTTTGATTTTCCTGCAGCGAGGGTATGTTACTAAGAATTTCTATGTAGGGGCAACACTCGGGAGGAAGATGAAGAGTCGCCTTATCATCTTGATTAATCAGACCATTTTGGTGCAACGTCATGGGAGGTGTTTGTCAGTTGCACCCTGTCATGTTCCCAGTAGAGGTTGCATATGAGGAACTAGGCCTGGTTATGCAAGAGGGGGCGAGCAAACATTCCCCAGGTGTCTAGTTCAAGGGCCCTGAGTGCCTTTGTGTTACTACACTGGTGACATTTCTAGGGGGACCATTATTCACAGTACAGGTTAATGGATCGACATCTATTGCTGTGGACCCCTCACCAGAATTTGTACCCCCCCCCACCCAGTGGTCTGCCCTCCCGTCCAGCACTTTCTTTTTAACCCCTGCCCCTGATGATATATCAGCAACCAAAATATTAATTGATTCCATAGTTGACTCCAGTTTGTCAAGTCTAGCTAGGATAGGTAAAAGGTTTTTGGCAATATTTTCTTCTAAAAAAGATGTTAGTGCCAAAATGGTTTGCAGGGATAGTTCTTTGGGGTGGGGAGGCAAAATTGAATTAGAGCCACTTGTAGTGGGTGATCGTTGTAATATTTCAGTGGGGGCTTCTGTGGTTAGGTCCTGGATTTTTTTCCTGGATGTAGTCCGTGTGCATCAAGGAGGCTCCAGGTGTTTCACCTTTTTTTCCTTTTTACTGTGGTTTCGCGCACTGGTGAAACTAAGGGTGGTGAACAATGGTACTGGGCGGGAGGTGAGACAAGTAGACTACTGGTGGATGCATGATTATTTTGACCAGTGTTGCTCGTTTGGGCAGTCTGTGCATCAGCCACAAAAGTTGGGTCAGTAATAGGACCAACCGGGCCCCCTCACACTGACAACCGACGTTCCGCAACCTGGATCTCCTTATCAATAGCCTTTGAAGCCCGAAGAAGAAAACAATCAAGTGTGGAGTTTGTTAGGGCTTTTGGTGTAGCCACCTTCCCCCCCAAAGATTTCAAATTTGCCGCCATTCCAATGGAATTGAATTACATAAGAAGAGTGTGCTTACTTGAGCAGGAGGAGCAGGAAAGAATTGTTCTTGTCGCCCCGTGTTGGACGACCAGTAGTGGAGGCATGCGGGTATCCAAGACAAGGAACCAAGAGACCAGGCCCGCCGGCCTCTTCCTGCCACTGACGTTCTGCGGGAGCCCGTGGCTGGTAATAAAGCACCTCCTGGCGCTGCTCTGTGACGCTGGTGGCTGGGCGGCAATTGGGCAAGGCAGGCTTGTCAATGTGGTCCCCCATGGACCAAGGAACAGGCAAACAGCAAGCTGCTGGTGAGAAGCGGGTCCCGCGCTGTGGGAGCCCGTGGCCGGTAATGAAGCGCCTCCTCGCACTGCTCTGTGACGCTGGTGGCCGGGTGCCCCAATGGGGCAAGGCAGGCTGGTCAATGTGGTCCCCCCTGGACCAAGGAACAGGAAAGCAGCAAGTTGCCGGTGAGAAGCGGGTCCCGCCCGGCGGGAGCCTGCGGCCAGTAATAAAGCGCCTCCTGGCGCTGCTCTGTGACGCTGGCGGCCGGGCGCAACAATGGGGCAAAGCAGGCTGGTCAATGTGGTCCCCATGGACCAAGGAACAGGCAAACAGCAAGCTGCCGGTGAGAAGCGGGTTTACAATATTCTTCATGGTACAAATTAAAAATCTTACTTCTACATAAAACGATAATATCAAATTAAATAAGTAATTGTATTCAAAATGTCCCTCTATATGCCATACAGATCCATGAACTTAGAGGCAGCATAAAACACACGGATTCAAATATGTGTTTCACATATCCTTGTGGTTATTCTGCAGCATCTAATGTCCACGAGTCTGCAGAGAGGAATGATCCACTTATGTTTTGGTTTATGATATTCACTGCAAAAGAATAGCAGTTGCTCCTTATTCTCTTTCAGATTGTTACTTCTGGATATTATTTGACCGCCTGCTGTAAAATCTGCCAAGGGTGGAAAGTTCAGTTTAAACCTGATGTAAAGTGTTCTTGGGTAGCTGCTTTGATGTATTGCAAAATATCCTTGAATTTGCAGTTGCATTTAAATGCTAAGAAACTATTCATCAGGTTCCCACTGTTCTGTAATAACCAAGAACCAGTAAAGGTACACCAATATCTGGCTTTTTCAATTGTTGAGCAATTTCTTGTAATTGTTAAAGGATTCTGGCAATATTCACTCAAGCCCAGCTTTTGAGCTACATTTTTACATATGGCATCCAAGACAACTCCAGGGCAGCTGGCCATTTTTATTATATCTTGCAAAGCTGCTCTGCCTTGATCTAGTTCTTCAATAACCCAAACACATGCCATATAGTAGAGACTTCAGATCCATGACATAGGAACTGGTTTTAAGGCAAGGCCACATCTAACAGAATCATGGGGACACTGTTTAATAATTATTTAATGCATTTGTTTTCACTCTTAAGTAACAGCTCAACTTACAAGGGGGGCTTGGGGGAGGGCAGCCGACCCCTGGGAGGTCTCCTCCCCCGGGCGGTTTGGGAGATCTGGGTGGGGCCCTCCTTGTAGCAGATTCCATTTGGGCTTCTTTTGGGCTATTTTTGTTAGGATAAGGAGCCCAGCCTATAAATGGGCGGGGCTCCCTTTATCGGACACCATTTTGGGCTTAGGTGACCTGGTGGCCGGTTGATTCTTTAGCTAGTTTTTGTGTCAGAGTTTGTAATAGTCCTTAGTCTCTATTTTGTAGTGATCTCTATTGTTTATTATGGCTGGAGAGGATTATCGTGTACTTGAAGCTATCCGTCTTCTCAGCGAGGCGGGTCGTTTGGACCTGGTGATAGGCGACCGAGGGCAGGCCGAGCCTCCGCGTCCCCAGCAGGAGGCATCGGCGAGAGTATCTGCTGTGGTGGCAGCGTGTTCTTCCCCCAAACGTCGGAGACAGGTCGGGGTAAGTGAACGGGCCGCTCTAGAACTAGGAGGGCGGGTGCGAGGTCACGTCGGGGGAGTGACTCAGGGTCGTCTGACCCGTCGAGTACTTTGGGCCTTTCTGTGGGCGGTGTGGTTTTGGAGGGTGAATTTCACACTGTGCCGGCGGAAGTATCAACGGTTGACATCCGCGACAGGGCGGCCTCTGCTCCTGTTTTGCGAGGCCGTCGTGCTTCGAGGCAGCGTGGTTGCACGCGTCGCTCTGTTTCGGCCTCCGCGGTGGCGGTTTCTGACGTCACTGGTGGAGGAGGGGCGGAGGCCATTTTAGATTTTGAATACTTGGCGCCGCGACCGTTACAGGGCGGTCAGGTGCAGGTTGGGTCTGATGTTGTCGCTACCCAGAGCGTTATCCGACAGACAGTTTCTTCGGCTCCTGTGGTGGTTGAATCGGATGTGGTGGGTGCTCCTTCTATTTTACAGTCTTTTCCGTTGTTGTCTGGTCCTGTTATTACTGAGAGTTCTGGTTTGGTGGCGAGTGGTGCGGCGGATAGGGACCAAACTAGCCCTTTGTTGTTTTCCCCTGCGGTTTCTACTAGGGGGGAAGCGGTTTCATTTGGTAGTGGTTCATTGGGCGAGGGGGAATGGGCGCAGATTGGGATTTTGGAGGGAGCTGGGCGTGGGGATGGGTCGTTTCATGTTGGGGATTCTTCTGGCGTGGGTCTTCCTGCAGCGAGGTTCCATTCGTTAGGGGCTTTGGAGGGTTTACCTTCTTGGGGGGAAGGGTGTGGAGATGCCTCTTTTCAGAGGGGTTGTGGTGAGGGTGGTTCTTTTCATACGTTGTCGGGTGAGTTTCCGTTTACTGGATTGCATGTTGATAGGAGGGTTGGTGTGAGTGTTTCCTTGGAGGAACAGAGGGTTCAGGATTCGGCAGCTCAGGGCCCCGCGTCAGAGTTTATACAGGCATTGTTGGATCTTAGTTCTGAGGAAGAAGTATGCGAGCCGTCTCCTCCTAGGTTAAGTGCTGCTTTGAAAAGGAAAGGCGCAGGTGGTTCTGTGGTTTTTACAGAAGCTGGGCAAGGTTTTGGTGGTAGAGCAGGTGATTTGACTTCAGTTCCTGGTGTTGTGTTTAGTAAGGGACCCGGCACACCAGCCCGGCCTTTTTCGTTACAGGTTGGAGTTCGCACAGGAGCAGCAGACTTGGCAGGGCGGCAGGCAGCCCAATCACGCCGAGGAGAAGTGCGGGTGGAGCCTGGCGCGGCACGTCCCATACCAACGAGGGATCCCGTCGTGGCCATCCCACGCAGGTTCAGCACGACCTCGATGGCCCCACCGAGGGATTTCGGCATAGGCGGTGTAAGCAGGTCAAGCGCGACCTTACCGGCCTCAACGAAGGAGCCCAGCGCCTTTCATGAGAGCGGGTCATGCACGACCTCTCTTGTGCCCCGTGGTTTTCGTAATACTACATTAAATTTTACAGGAGACCAGGTGGTTGTAAGTGGTAATAGCGGAGGAGCGTACCGGCGAGTGCAGTCGGCCTCCCTGCCCAGGTCAAGTGTGAGGGCTCATAAGGCCCATGGTCGTTCAAAAACGGTTGAAACAGTTCTGAATACAGTGGTTGTACCTACTCCTTCCCAGTTGGAAGAATCATTAATTTTGGATTATGACGAGGACAGCCCTGAGGAGGACGAGGTGCGGGAAGTGGTGTCTGGGGGGGCATTCTAATGTCTCTCACAATGTGTTGCAGGCTCCGGTGGTGCGGAATCGTGCAGAATCGTCAAGGCCACGAGTGCTCGGCCCCTCGGTGAGGGCTCGTCGGAGGGCGGACGACGGTTCTCGTACGGAATGGAGGACGGAATCCAGTCAGCCTCCTTTATTATGCCCAGGTGAGACTGTGGTACATTCTGTGCGACCAAAAATGGTCTCTATTGGTATTGGTGTGGACTTAGTCTCTGGCGAAAGTGATGGTAAACTATACAAAGGTCGTGTGGTTAAAGACCAAGGTGTTGGCACAAACGGTGATGATGTAAATACAAGCTCTAAAGTGGATAGTGGCACTTCCACTGTTGGTTTGGGCACTTCTAAAAATGTGTTACACAGTAAAGAGCTAAAAATTAAAAAGTTGCCGTATATGGGGGTTACCAAGCCTTTGGGGGCTCATTTAATGCTCAGCACAAAAGAACGTATTTGGAACGGTGAGTATGTGGAACTGCTGAAATTATTACATAGGGAGGTTCGGGCCAAGGAAGGCTCTAAGGAAGAAGAGTATGAACTGGCTAAGCGCCCTAAAGTTCCGTTAAATATTGAGAATTGGACGGCGGCCTTTTTAATATATGCCAGCGTCTATTGTGAGAAGTTTCCTGAGCGCTGCGTATCATTGTTCAAGTATATGGATGTCATTCGAAAGGCTCAGATTACAAGAAATGATTTCGCATGGGCTCAGTATGATGAGGAGTTTAGGGCGCGCATGGCTTGGGACCCAGAGGCGAAATGGGGGGAGTTGGACACTGACCTTTGGCAGCATACCATGGGTTCGTCTGCTAGTGGTAGAACTATTTTCACAGCTAGCGGTTTTCCTTTAGTTTATCGCCCCTTTCAAGCTCGTCCCACCCGGGGAGGGGTGGGAGCCAGTTCTACCACGCAGTCAATTACAGGCACGTGTTGGGATTTTAACAAGGGGGTGTGTAACAGAGAATCCTGTAAGTTCAGGCACGAATGTTCCCAATGTGGTAGAAAAAATCATCCTTTGTCCAGATGTTGGGGTCCCAGGCTTTCCGGAGGTCCACAAGGTTCACAACAGGGTACAGGAGCTTATGTCGCGCCACAGCAACCCCCAGCTCCCAGGGAAGGGAAGTCATCAGCCGGTGCTGGGCCCAAAGGCTCGTACACCGGTTAATGTCACTAACTTGGCTGCCGCATTGCGGGATTATGAGCCCGCGAGGCTGCGGTCGTTTTTGTTACCTGGTTTCCAATTTGGTTTTCGGTTAGGTTATGAGGGACCTCGTTTGAGACGTTGGTCAAAAAATTTGAAGTCTGCAAGCGAACATCCTGCTATAGTGCAGGCGAAGTTGGACAAGGAAGTGAGTGAGGGTAGGATGGCAGGTCCTTTTGATGATTGGCCTTTGGTGAATTTGATTGCGTCCCCTATTGGAGTGGTCCCCAAGAAGGAGCCTGGGCAGTTTCGGCTCATCCAGCATTTGTCCTGGCCGGAGGGTGAGTCTGTAAATTATTTTATTGACAATGACGCTGCCTCTGTGTCTTACTCTTCTGTTGATGTGGCTATGCAACTGGTTGTAACGGCAGGCCCTGCTGCTTTAATGGCAAAATGCGATATTAAATCTGCATTTCGACTGCTTCCAGTCCATCCTGAAGACTGGAGTCTTCTGGGCATCCATTTCCTTGGTAAATGGTACGTGGACAAAGCACTGCCAATGGGTTGCTCTATGTCATGTGCATTGTTTGAAACCTTTAGTACGTTTCTGCAATGGTTTTTTACTCAACGAAGTGGACATGAGTTGGTCACGCACTACTTGGATGACTTTTTCTTTGTGGGGGCAGCAAATTCATTGGACTGCCATAATGCTCTCACAACGTTTCAGTCCTTGATGAGTCATTTGGGTGTACCATTAGCTCCCGAAAAGACCATGGGTCCTTGCGCGACCATGTCTTTTTTGGGAATTGAACTTGACTCGCATTTGATGCAAGCTCGTCTTCCTATTGAAAAGAAACAGAAAATGCTGGATTTGGTGGGAGCAATGTTGGGAAAGGAAAAAGTGTTGGTAAAGGAGATTCAAGTTCTGCTGGGACACCTTAACTTTGCTTGCAGGGTGGTCAGGGCGGGCAGGACTTTCTGTAGGAGGTTGGGTAGAGCTCTGTCTGGCCATTACCTACCACATCATCGAGTGAGGCTGTCAGCGGGGGTCAAGGAGGACCTGCGTATGTGGATTTTCTTTTTACATTCCTTCAACGGTGTTCCCTTATGTCGTGAGGTGGACTGGTGTTGGGAGGTACAAATATTTTCTGATGCAGCAGGCAGTGAGGGTTTTGGACTATACTGGCAGGGCAAATGGTGTGCTCAGCAGTGGCCGGAACACTGGAAGAACGGAGGCAGGAGTATTGCCTTTTTGGAATTGTTCCCTGTTGTGGTGGCAGTTACGTTGTGGGGTCAGGATTTGTCCCACAAAAAGGTGCTTTTTCGCATTGACAATATGGCTGTGGTTCAAGTGATTAATAAACAGTCGGCTAAGGACCCTCAAATCCTAAAACTCCTTCGAGTGTTTGTGCTGGGATGTCTGAAGTATGATATTTGCTTTCGGGCCCTGCATGTTCCTGGCGTGGACAATGACATTGCGGATGCTTTGTCTCGTTCACAGTGGGAGAGATTCCGTGGCCTTGCTTTGGAGGCAGACGAGGAGCCGACTCCCATGCCGGACCATCTGTAGAAGGTAGGCAACACAGGGTTATTCAATTGGTTCTAGGCTCCCTGGCTCCTTCCACTAAATTGACGTATGAGTTAGCCTGGAACGAGTTTTTGGCGTCGGGTGCCTGTAAGAGAGAGCTGGCTCGGCAAAGGTCTGAAGATGTTGTTCAGTTTATTTTGCGTCTCATGGACAGGGATTTATCCAGAGTTACCATTGCTGGCAAGCTGGCAGGTGTTTCATTCATGGGTAAGCTGTTGTGGGGATATGCCCCGTCGGCTGGGAGTTGGGTAGGAGAATGTTACAAGGGTGGTCTCGGGAGCGGGGCTGTGTTCGAACCCTTCGGTCCCCTTTATCGTGGCAAAAACTGTTCCAAGTGATTTCTGTACTGCCTGTTGTATGTACTGATCGAGTAGAAGCTTGTTTGTTTTCCACTTTGATGGTATGGATGTTTTTTGGTGCGCTCCGAGTGTCTGAGCTGTTGGGAAATAAAAATGCTCGAGGTCTTCTGTGGGGGGACGTGCAGTTGTCGGTTAAGGGAGTTCATGTTTGGCTCTCTCATTCGAAAACGGATCAGAGGAGTTCTGGCAAGGGGGTTTGGTTGGAGGCGGTTTCCCCTCCGGAGACGTGCCCTTTACGCTGGGCTCATTGCTGGAAGGATCTGTCGGGTGGTGTTTTGGATCACCCGGTATTTCGTCATATGAATGGTTCCTTGTTGTCTAACTATCAATTGCGCATGGTACTGCGTAAAGCGCTGCGGCACATTGGCTTGGACGATTCGCTGTATGGTACGCACTCATTCAGGATGGGGCGGCCACAGAGGCTTTTAATAGGGGTTGGTTGAGGGAAGATATCATGGGCCTTGGGCGCTGGACTTCAAACTGCTTTCAGTGCTATGTCAGGAGCGAATCTACTGGAGGGCATGCGTCCTCTTCTGTTTTGCCTGTCTGATACTGTTTTCTTTTTCAGGTTCCGTGGCTGGTCCTCGCGCTGCTTTTCTAACGGTGTGGATCGTGGGCCATTCGTTCGTTAAACGGGCGCAAGTTCAAGCTCGACAAAGTTATTTTGGAACATTGTTAGGTTTTAATGACCGCTTATTTAACATTGTGTGGAAAGGTAAAGGGGGCATGTTGTGGAAAGAATTAATTCCTGCTCTCAATTCCTGGATGGTAGGTGGGGTTTGTCCTGATGTGCTGGTTCTCCACCTGGGTGAAAACGATTTGGGTTCAGTGAAGGGTGTCGTTCTTCTACGGGCAATGAAGAAAGATCTGTCTTTGATACATAAGCAGTGGTCGGGGTGCCATGTTTTGTGGACAGAGTTGGTCCCCAGGAGGGTTTGGAGGAACGCTATCAAGCTGAAGGCGGTCGATAAATCCCGGAGAAAGCTTAACTTGGAAGTTTCTAGATTCTGTAGAGACTTGGGTTTTGGGCGTATCGTCCACAGCGATATTAAGTATGATGCGGTTGAGTTTTTTAGAGGTGATGGTGTTCATTTGTCCCAGATGGGGATGGATTTGTACCTTTTAGAGCTGCGCGAGGTTTTGTCTCGCTGTTTGATGGTTCAGCACTTTGTAGGCGAATAGTGCGTTGGTTAATTGTTCTGCTGTTTTTCCAACCCCCCCCCCCCCCTTCCCTCACTGGTTTCCCCCTTCGTTTGTGCTTGTGGGTGGGGGGCAGAAAGGTGGGGTTCTTTCCCTACTCGGTCTTTCTCCCCACTGCTTTCTGGGTGGCGGTTTATTCTGTAATTGTCAGTTTTGGGCCAGGTTTGGACCCGTTAGTTGTGAAGTGGGATTTTGTTGGGGGAAGTTTTATACAGATTGAGGTTGTGTTCAGAGAATATGGGTTGGGGGATATGGATCAGTTGGTTTATAATTGGGATTTGGTTATTAGGATTTTGGTATTGTGATGTTATAATGTTATTGGGGTTTTGTATGGTTTATTATGTGTTTGGGTATGTACGGGTGGGGGCGGGTGTGATGGAGGGTGAGGGGTGGGGGCGGGGTTTGGGGATTTGAAATATAACGAACAAAATTGGTTATGGTTTTAGATTGTTAGGCTGTTGCCGAGGTTGTGTTATTTGTAAATGTGCACCTGTTCCAATAAAGCGGCCTTTTTCACACTCTATTGGTTGTCATGGTCTGCTCACTCTCCCCCACCCCTCTCTCCCAAGGGGGGCTTGGGGAGGGCAGCCGACCCCTGGGAGGTCTCCTCCCCCGGGCGGTTTGGGAGATCTGGGTGGGGCCCTCCTTCTAGCAGATTCCATTTGGGCTTCTTTTGGGCTATTTTTGGTAGGATAAGGAGCCCAGCCTATAAATGGGCGGGGCTCCCTTTATCGGACACCATTTTGGGCTTAGGTGACCTGGTGGCCGGTTGATTCTTTAGCTAGTTTTTGTCCCTCCCTCCCTCCCTTAATTTCTGGGCTCTTCTTTTCTGCTTTTTTCCCTGTTTTATTTATTTATTTGGCGGCTGTTTGTAACAGGTGGGCATAGGGTTTTAGCTTTGTTCTTTGTCACTTGGGACAGGTGCGTGGCGGTTTATTCTGTAATTGTCAGTTTTGGGCCAGGTTTGGACCCGTTAGTTGTGAAGTGGGATTTTGTTGGGGGAAGTTTTATACAGATTGAGGTTGTGTTCAGAGAATATGGGTTGGGGGATATGGATCAGTTGGTTTATAATTGGGATTTGGTTATTAGGATTTTGGTATTGTGATGTTATAATGTTATTGGGGTTTTGTATGGTTTATTATGTGTTTGGGTATGTACGGGTGGGGGCGGGTGTGATGGAGGGTGAGGGGTGGGGGCGGGGTTTGGGGATTTGAAATATAACGAACAAAATTGGTTATGGTTTTAGATTGTTAGGCTGTTGCCGAGGTTGTGTTATTTGTAAATGTGCACCTGTTCCAATAAAGCGGCCTTTTTCACACTCTATTGGCTGTCATGGTCTGCTCACTCTCCCCCACCCCTCTCTCCCAATAAACCAATAAATCCCCCATATACAGGGGTGCACTATCTACTTTAGCACTATACATTTCTATTAGAGGTGATGTGTGATAAGCTGAATTACGTGAATTGGAAACAAACTAGGCCTGATTCACTAAGGTAAACTGAGACAAAAGTCTAACTTTATGACCTTCTGTATTCACACAGGGCATTTACTACTCTTAAATGCCCTTTGTCAATACCAAAAGTTGGACGTTACAACTTTGGATATTCACAAAGAGCATTTATGAGTAGTAAATGCCCTTTGTGAATACCGAAAGTCATAAAGTTAGACTTTTGTCCAATTTTACCTTTGTGAATCGGGCCCCAAGTCTGTATGAGAATTTTGGGAAAGGACTGAGCACCATTAGAAATAGGTGTTCATCAGCTGGGAAGGGTATTTTGAAAGCGATTCTAATGCCTATAGTAATAGTAGGACTTTGTCTGATATTTCTGTACATTCTATATCTGAGCTGTAAATATTTCATGCACAAAGTACAGTAACAGTTTACGAAGAAAAAAAAAATGTAGGAAGGGGACATGGGATTACATAGCATAATGAATGACGATAACATGAAAACCGCTAAAATACAGTGGGGGGAAGATGGCAAAAGAAAAAGCCAAGACACATCTGAGGATGAAAGTGCTTTCTGAAACTGAATTCACATGTAAAACAAATTAGTATGATGATTTAAAAATCATCAGAAGGGAGGGATTGTAAGAAATGAAATGCAAGAAACAAAATAAGACTTGCATGCATAAGTAAATCACATGCAGGGAGAATGTGCTTGCTTTAAATATGTAGAATAAATAATGTTAACGGAAAAAATGTATTTGGTTATTATTCATAATGTACTTTTGTGACTAGGCCCAAGCTATGTTTTCCTTCGACTCTTGCTCACAGCTCAATAGACATTTATTTAGACTTTTGCATTGCACCAGCATCCTGCTAAAGAATGTGCTTACTTCAAGATTATGTTCCTTTGCTTCTTTATGACATATTAGATCACCGAGAATAACAATGAACCTTGCTGTGGATTCATAATGTATAGACTGCTAGAATGAATAGTAATTTAGATATAGTTTATGTATGCTTAACCAAGATATTCTTATGTGAAATGTTTCATTACATTGAACTAGCCCTTTGCATTGCATGCAACGGGACACTGAACACAGCTTTTAGCTTAGGTAAGAAGGTTCTCATGAGAACTTTCATGTATCTATGGGCCAGATGTAGGTAATTCATATTTACCGACTCTTAAATACCGAATTTTACCAATTCGGTATTTAAGAGTCGGTAAATATGAAGGGGGGAGATGTAGGTAATTCCAAATTGAGAATTACCGAATACATAGGATTCGTTATTTACCGATTCGGTAAATACCGAATCGGTATTGCCCATTGATTCCTATGGGCCATGAAGCCCATAGGAATCAATGGGCAATACCGATTCGTATTTACCGAATCGATAAATACCGAATCCAGCAAGGGTGCAGGGGGTATCACTTTGACACCCTCTAGCACCCCAATTCTGGACTTGTGTGCCATGTGGCACACAGACATGCCCTAAGCGCATGTCTGTGTGTCACATTGCACAGGTGTGCATGCACACATGTGCATGCACACCAGGAGGATTCAGTATTTTACCACCAAATTGGATTGAGTGGTAAAATACCAAATCTGAAAGGCCTTTGGGACTCAGAAGAGTCCCACCTACATCTGGGTTTTACCGAATCGGTAAAATTACCGATTCGGTATTTTACAGAATCGGTAAATTTACTGATTCGGTAAATTTACCGTATCTGTAAAATCATGCCCCTACATCCCGATCACCAAATACCGGTCTGTAACGGCAGAATTCGGCCGTTACCGACCGGTATTTGGGCTCCTACATCTGGCCCTATGTTCATTACAAATGTTTAGCCATATACTGACATGAATGTGTACTGAGAGAATCTGAATAAGAAACAACAGATGTTGACATTGGATGAGCGGTTTTCATTGGAGAAGTGCATCTTACCCATACTAATTTTGGTTACATTATTATATGATTTAATATATAATTGTTTTTACTAGTTAGAGAGGGAGACACCTTATCACTCTGATGTGGGAGAGTCACTATTGTTGCTGGAAGCTACTGCTAACAGTGAGTTTCCTTTCCTTTGTCTTGAGTCTTTTTGATCAATACTACTGCAACAACCATTTCACTACCACTGATATTTTCACCAGTTGTTACTTCAGCTGTGTAGAACTCGGCTGAGTTTCCAGAACAACTCTTTCTGGGAAGTTCTCATCTCTAACTATGCACCAAAACTTGTTCTTTTCTAGAAGAAACCCTTCATGGGTTTTTCTTTATTCAGGGTAGGTTAGGTCTTTTAGTTAGATTAGTGACAATACTCCTTTATGGAACACTTTGCTTGTTATATGATGTCACTGATGAATCTTTTACTTGGCATTTCTGTAATCTGGACTATCTGAAATAAAGCTGAGAAAACCATACTAATCATTTAAGATAAATAAAGGTTTTAGAAACTTCAACAACTTCTTGTCATTGACTCCAAATACTGAACTTGACAGTGGTAATTCTTATGGCATGTTCTTTTGTTCCTTGCTCCGTTCGCAACACGGTGGCAAAGGTCCAACCGACCTGTCACGCGCCATCAGGATTCGAGGGTCAAAGTTGTAAGCTGGGGTGTTTGATTTAGTACCCAATGTTGCCAATCCTTTGGGCGCTAAGACAAGTAATCAAATTGATGGATTCTCTCTTAAGTGAAATCATTAGAAGAAATGTAACTTTTAAATGAGATATGACAGTTGGAAACTCTGAATTTCGATTTAGCAGCATAGATTTATAATCCACATTACAAACAAAGCATACTACATCTCTCAAGTAAAAGTCTAAGACCTGTTTTAGTTTTGGAAAATAGGAGAATGTCTTCTGCAAATAAAAGAGCAGGTACCTTGTGGCCTGCAATATATGGAGCATTGTTTCTACAATCTAGCAGAAAATCAACACATTTATAAATAAAAAAACATTGTTGGGACACGAACACACCCTTGCTGAACCCCTCTGTTAAAACAAATTTTCTCACTTGATTCACCTTGTCCCACCCCCAACCAAATTTAGGCATGGCTATCTGCACAAAGTTGAAGCTCCCTGTTTCTGCGATACTTTTGGCCACAGCACGAGGTCGAAAGCCACCTTCAGGTCAACAAACCCACCTGAAAATAGGAAAGTATTTGATTTTCTTTCATCCATAAATTCAGCTTGTCCAACACTTATTTAAAATATATAATACAATATATTTTTTACATATTATCTTTTCAACATATTGGATGATAATTCACTGGTTGGGTAGAAGAACCTTTTTTATAAATAGGTATGGTCTGTGTACACTGTCATGTATCAGAGATTGAGGCCCCTGATGCTGTAGTGTTGCATAGCTTATTTATGGAAACATCCCATATAGGAAACTCGGAATGCAACAGATAACTAGAGATTTTATTTTGGCAGGGGGCTTGCATATTGCCTATTTGTTTTACATTCATGGCATTCAGTGTCTCGTTCAAAGAAGATTTGATTGGAGGAGAGAGGATTTGGTCTGGTATCTCAGAATTTAGTATAGGGAAATCAAAACTGGAAGTGCTTTGTGATACCAACGATGTAGCCCCAGAAAGATCAGCAAAATAAGAGGCCCACACATATGGCGGAATATAAATATCTGGTTTCAGATGATTGCTCTTTCCCCCTTGGGCTATAAAATGCCAGAAAGCCTTTGTGTCCTTTTGGTGGGTTATGTCTAACAATAATCCCATTATTTAAAGCCCAAATTTTCTATTGCCAACGTTTGGATCTTTTTGTAGTTTGCCCTGGATTCTAGTATTCCACTGTTTTCCCCATTCTTAATTGCAGAGATCAAGACTTTTTGCACATCTACACTCAGTATCAATCCGCCCATGCTTTTTTTTATGGCTGTACGGCATGACATTCCATTATTACATGGGTATTTGATTCTGCTGAGGAGTATAGAGATTACAATGGAAGAAGAGCTTAATAAAGTTCTCTAAGGAGATAATATCATCCCACTTTGTGTTTATCCTATTATTAGTGACTGCAAAAGGATCAACATGTCAACTTCTCCTTACCTCAAATTTATAAACATGTTATTTTTTTAAGGATAATAACAAAGGCATGTGGTCCCTCTCGAACCTCTCTTAAAAGTATGTTGGGCGGGATCATCAGATTTACAACAACCCTTAAAGGCATGTAAGTCATAAAACTATGATTAGGTAAATAGTTGGAAGGCCACCATGGATGACTACATCTGGTGAATAGTGATAAAGTAGGAACGCCACAATAGTCATCCTCATCTTTAGTAAGGTCAGAAGCCAATATGAGTGGTTCAAAAATATATAAATGTCCTGCAACAATTTTGTAAAAATGTTTGTCAAAGGGTTGTAGAATATTTCCAAGTTTAGTAAGAATATTCAAGTTCTTATTTTGAGATGTGCCTCTGTTGATAATGTTTGAACGCAATAGACTTACCATTTATAGGACTTATAATCAGGTCTATAAGGTCTTGTGAGCATGTGTGGATCTGCATTAGTTTGCAGTCAAGTGATATTTTTACCTAAGTAGTCCTACCAACGGACAGTCTTCCAACTTTAGCATGGGACTCAATGCTAAAAGTTCTGTACCCCATCCTGTGTACAGCAATTGTGCCTATGTTTCTTGAAACAGGGAAACATTGAATTTGTCTATAAATGTGACACACTTGTTATACACTAATTTATCCTAGCTATATTCCAAATAAATAACAACGAGTTAGACTAAGGCAATCAGAGTCTTGAGAACGTATTAGTATTTAGTTATTCAAAGAATAGATTCTTAGGTCAATAGTGGATCTTCTCCGATAATTGGTGTTAGGCCCTCAGGAAGACAATGAATTCTTTAAAAGCTGAAGCTCTCAAAATTTACAAAATTGCGGCCATGAGTAGGGTTAGAATTTTTGCCTACCTATACATTGTGTGTATTGTGTAACAATCTCAATTTGAGCTGAGTTGTGGAGCCGCCAACCAACGGGAATCTAAACTTCATTACCACTGGCCCCTGATCAAGACTCTGATTCATTAGGGTGATCACAATGCAGTCCCACTGCTCTCTCAGATTTCTCATTTTTAAATATACCACAAGATAGTTTCAGAATTTGTGTCATGCTAAATTTACTTGCATTATGTTTTGGGGGAAATAATGCTATTTTATACAATAATACATAAGACATAGCTGTAGGTTGATAACACAAGGCCCTTTCTCACCTCCCCCTCTAAGATAGCCCAATCATTCTTTAATTCTTGTTTTTCAGAACCCCATAGTTTACTCTTGCTGTTCATTCTGGGTTGGCTCCCTGGTGGTACAGCACCACTTGCTCTCCTTATATAGGTGTCTGTACCTCTCATTTTTGGATCAATGGTTTGTGAAGAGTGGGTACAGTTGCTACAAGGACCCTCCACTGGACTAGACTCTTCCAGCTTCAAGTCAGGAGTGCAGTGTAATGCCTCTGGAAGAGGTCAATAAGGTTGTTCACAACTCACATTGAGTCAATAACCTCTTGGCATATATCCTTAATTTATTCGCTTACATCACTGATGAAACTGTTGGAACATCACTGAAAATGATGGAATAACATCATGCTCTTAGATTAATGTTACATCACCAGTATGATTAATGGAGTGATGTTGGAGGGGTTCGTACCTAGTAGAGGATACATCATAATGGCGCTAGATACACAAAACCACAAGATGCACTTGCAAGGTTAACCATTATTTGCTGATTTGAGCCTTGAATTGTATTTATCAACTGGCTAATCTTAAGGGAGGAATGACCACAGTGGGACGCCTTTTTTCCTAGTGAAACATTTGGTTATTATTGGGCAACTTGTGGGAGACCTTTTAAAGGCCATTCAATAATGATTCAACCTCTCCTATCACAGTATTTGTAATTAAGTTGTAAAATGTCCTGCTTCATCTTTTCTCACCTCTTTTGTGCTTTTGTAAGCCTGAAGAGCTACTCACCGTCTTTGTTTGGTTATTGCAACTTTTGGGCCATAATGTTTAATAATCTAGGAGATGTAATAATAAAATTTTAAGCTATGGCATTAGCCGGTGAAAACCTGAACAACCTCTGTTGATCAAACAAGACCTTAGTCACACATTTAATACAACAAATAAACAATTGATATCAAAAAGGGTCCTCTGCAGCATAGGCTATGCTTTCAAATACTCCTATTTATATCAATAGTCACAATTTTATAAATGGTCAAAAAATGTCCTAAAAAGGTCACTATACAAAACTATATTTTTGTAGGGGGGAATGGAAGTAGGCTTCTCTAATGCTGGTGGTTATGGAAAAGAGGAAAATTGTGAAATAAAAGCCCTGCCCTGCCTATACCTGGATATGACAGATTTGCACAGGCCAACCCTTGAACCTGGCTTTGCTGAGGGCCAGCCTGCTCTTGTTCCACTCAGAGAGGCTGGTCTTGGTGCTTTATAGCACTCTGCACAGTTTGAAGGGCCCATCTCTCCTCCCCTTCTTGTGTCCTCCAGCAGGTTATAGGCTGTTCCCCGAAGGTCCACAAATGGCATTTTGTCAGAGCCCAGCTCACCTAAGTTTCTGTTCAGTTCTGATGGAGGTTGAAGACAGTCCGACGCCACCCTGAAACTACTTGTTCCAGCACACTAGTTTTAAAACAGTGCACTAAGAACCAGAAGCTCAAGGGAAGGGGGGAAGTAGATAAAATAAAAAAAGAGAGACAACACCATTCTTGCGTTTCCACTGTAGAAGAGCTGCTAAAATCTGCGGCGCTCTCTGAATTCTGTAGAAACTGGTGCCTAATGAAATATAAACAAAGAACAGATAAGAGCAACCTATCCCTAAATGTGTTCCTGACTAAACCTTAATCTTATTAGAAATTCTCATCTAAAAGTACCTCTTGGATCCTGGTCTCAAGCTTCCAGGTTTGGAATATGTTACTGTTCTGGGATGTGCTTTCTATTACTGTAAAACTTCTGTAAAATCAAACGAATATCATTATCATAATTACCTACGTCTAACATTCACCTTAATATAACTAAAGCCTAAATTCTTAATAGCAAACTCACTTTTCACACATTTCCAGACTTTTTATAAAACAAATACTGTACTTTTACATCAAAATACAGCAGGTAATTTGTGCAAGTCCTTGATTTACTGTTTGCCTTGCTGTCAATGGTTTCCTCTGTTCGATTCTTAAAAAAGTTCCATGTAAAACAATGTTTATTTCACAAAGTTCTACAAAGCATTCTTGTAACAAAGGGTTTGAACCACAAAGTTCGTGGGAGATATCTTGTTCCAAATTGTCTTTACATGAATCCAGAAATCGCCGATAAAGTTCTTTCAGGTAATAAAAGGTTTTGCACTTACTTGTTGCTGAAAAGGAATACTGATCAGTCTAACCTTGACTTATTTCTCTTTTGCAGGTCGATTGCAGTGGACAGAAGAGGGGCTGAGTAAGCATGGGCGAATTTTGCGAATTCGCGATCCGCGAATTTGCGGATTTGCGAATTCGCGATCCGCAAAATTAAAAGATTTTTGTTTTTTTGCGTGTTCGCGGGGTTTTTTGCGTGTTCGCGGGGCTTTTTGCGTCTTCGCGAGCCGCTTGCATAGCGAAGTTACCCATGCAGTCGTTTATGGGAGAGGGAGAGAGATATAGATAGATAGATTGATAGATAGATAGATAGATAGAAAGAGAGAGAAAGAGAGGGAAAGAGAGAGGGAGAGAGAGAACGAGAGAAAGAAAGAGAGGCCGGATCTCTAAAGGGCCAGATTCCTGAGTTGCCCCTACAGAACATACAGCTTTTTATTTTTAGCAAAATGCATATGAAAATTGTGCTGTAAAGGTCTCTTTTAGTTTAACCCCTCCTGACAACTCAAAATGGGTGTATTTGCCATCCACTCCCTTCTTCCTGTTTTTTATATCTGTAAGTGCTTCCTGATGAGGTTTAATTCCTCGGACAGGTGCCTCGTTGCCTACTTGTAACTATTCTCTGACCCTGCTTCAAGGGTCAGAGCAGGGTCAGAGAATAGTTGCAAGTAGGCAACGAGGCACCAGGAAGCAATTAGCAGCAGGTGTCCAAGTTGAAGTTAATTTGTTTGTAACCCTTTTGTAAAAGGTTACAAAGAAATTAGGTTCAACTTTTGTACCTGCTGCTGTAACCCTTGCTTGGCTGAAAATTCGTCCCCGCTGATTCGCGGATTTTACCGCGATTTCGCGAGATTCGCGGATCGCGAAATCGTGGAAAATCCGCAAATTCGCCCGCGAAACGGATTTTACGCCCACCCTTATGAAGGTCTGGAGAGAGCAGGAGTGCCAGCGCTGAAGGATCTGTTCTCAGGTAAGTGGGAGGTAGACGAGCACAAGCACTGGGTGAGGCTCAGGGGCTGCCTTTTAGAGACAGGGCTGGGTGTGGTTCGAAGAGCTGGGTGTGGTTCGAAGAACTGGGTGTGGTTCGCACAAGCAGGTGTGCAAAGCTTCAGTTATTATGCTAATGAGTTGAAGTAACACATGGCCTAGGGAGGAGTGTTCTAAATAAGCCTTGGTAAAAGCAAGGTCCAATGTTTTCTAAATAAGCCCTGGCAAAAGCAAGGCCCAATGTGCAAAGAAGACAGCAATGTCCAAACTTGTGAATACATTGAGCAACATACACAGAAGTCTTAGGGAGGGGCTGAGATAACAAGAAAGGCTTTCAGTAGTATGTTTAAAGAGAGCTATTACAGAGACCACTAGTGCAATGAGAGGGGACATGCTCTTTGCTGTGCAAAAACCCTAACAGTCGCCCCCCTCAAAGTCCCTCCTACTGGACGGGGTTTCCCTGGATTTATTTAGATAAAACTGTCTAATCAACCGTGGGGCATGTACATAGGACGCTGGTTCCCATGAATTCTCAGTTTCGTCATATCCTTTCCATTCTACTAAATAAAACAGACGTCCATGAATTCTTTTTGCGTCTTTTATGCTTTTCACTTCATATTCTAGATTTCCCTTAATTGGTATGGGTGGAGGTGGTGGTTCGGGTCGGGTATTTGGGTTGTACGGCTTAAGCAAGGACACATGGAATGTAGCATGTACTGGGTATTCTTTTGGTAAGTCCAATTTTACTGTTAGCGGGTTTACTATGGCAGTTATACTATAGGGGCCAATGAAACGTGGTTGCAGCTTTCGGGATCCCTCTATATTTAGGTTCTTTGTGGAGAGCCATACTTTGTCACCGATTTTATATATTGGGGCCTCAGATCTGTGTTTGTCTGCTTGTCTTTTCATGCTTTCTTTGTACTTTAATAAATGTTTCCTGGCCTTGTCTTGTATGTCACCTAATCTCGTTAGTCTATCTGTTACTGTAGACAACAGGGAATCTTCTAATAAAATGGGTATATCTCTCGGATGATACCCCTGCATGAAATAGACCGGTGAGCAAAGTAGAGCTGCATGCTCAGTATTATTATAAACAAACTCCGCTACAGGGAGAGCTACCAACCATTCACTAGAATAATCAGCCAATAAACAATGTAGCGTTTGAAGTAAGGTTTGGTTCAGTCGTTCAGTTTGTCCATCTGTTTCTGGATGGAAAGCAGTGGATAATGCCACATCTATTTGCAGTTTTTCGCATAATTTTTTCCAAAATCTAGAGTTGAACTGGCTACCTCGGTCTGACACCACTTTACTTGACAAACCATGTAAACGCACAATTTCTCTTATAAAAATATCAGCACATTCTGCCGCAGTTGGTAATTTCCGTAATGGTACAAAATGTGCCATTTTAGACAAAAAATCCACTATCACTAATACTGTTGTGAAGGATTTTACTGGTGGTAAACCTACAATAAAGTCTACACTCACAGTGTGCCAAGGTTGTTTGGGTGATGGCATTGGTATTAACAAACCGTCAGGGGCCTTATGAGAAGATTTATGTCTTGCACAAACTGGACAGGTAGTGAGAAATTGTATAATGTCCTTACTCATACTGTCCCACCAAAAGTGTTTTCGCACATTTTCCAGGATTTTTACCCAGCCAGGATGACCTGCCAACAGTGAGGCGTGAAGCCAAATTATCACCTGTGTTTGTAATTCTGTGGTGGGCACTAACAGCATGTTGTCGTGATACAATAAACCTTGTTGTATTGAGTTATGAGAATCCTTTAACCAATCTTGAGGTGCCATTTGCATGTGTGCATTATATAGATCTGTGATGAAATCCTTCTGTTGTACTGGTGCCAAAAGTTTTTGGGGAGGAATAATGGGTTCTCCTATTTTGTCTTGTTTCATGTCTGAGGTATGTCCGTATCTAGATAACACATCAGATTGAATTTGTTGTGCACCTGGTCTATGTGTTAAAACGAAGTCAAATGTACTAAAAAAATGTAACCAGTGCATCTGACGTGGAGTTAATGCTTTTAGTGATCCAAAGAACTGTAGGTTCTTATGGTCAGAAAAGATGGTAACAGGGTTCTTGGCACCCATTAATTAGTGCCTCCATTCAGAAAAGGCTACTTTGATAGCTAACAGTTCCCTTTCAGCCACAGTGTAATTTTGTTCAGCTGGTAATAACTTACTGGAATAAAAGGCTATAGGATGTAATTAGCCATCTATTGCGTCTCGTTGAGAGAGAACTCCTCTTAAAGCTACTTGTGAAACATCCGCTTCAACAAAAAAGGGCAAGTCAGGATCGGGATGTTTCAGAATTGGAGCTGAAGTGAACTTTTGTTTCAGGAGTTGAAAGGCGTGAGCCGCCTCATCAGACCAAAGAAATCGTTGCCCTTTCCCCAACAAGGTGGTTATTGGGGCAGCAATGTCTACGAATTGAGTAATAAACCTCCTATAAAAATTGTATAAACCCAGAAATTTCTGAACATCCTTCACAGATGATGGTTCTGGCCAATCAGTAATAGCACTAATTTTCTTTTCATCCATAATTATTCCTTGAGGTGACAGGCAGTATCCTAAAAAGTCCACTTTGCTGACATTAAACGTACATTTTTCTAATTTAGCAAAGAGATGATTTTCTTTGAACTTTGATAATACTGCACGAACATGTTGGGTATGTTCTTCCCGGTTCTTAGAGTAAATGAGGATGTTGTCTATGTATACTATGACACAAACGTCCAGGAATTCGTGTAGGACCTCATTTATAAAGAATTGAAAGGCCGCAAGGGCATTACACAACCCAAAGGGCATTACTGTGTACCCAAATAGACCAAACTTTGTCTTGAAAGCTGTCTTCCACTCATCCCCCTCTTTTATTCGGACCAGGTGGTAAGCTCCCCGCAGATCTAGTTTAGTGTATAAAGTAGAATGTCTTAATTGATCCAACAACACAGGTATTAGAGGAAGAGGATATTTATTTTTTATTGTAGCCTTATTTAGTCCTCTATAGCGATACACGCACGCAGAGATTTATCCGGCTTCGGGATAAAAAAAGTAGGGATGACACCAGAGATGTGGAATGTCAGATGAACCCAGACTGTAGTAGGTCATCTAGGTAGGTTCTTAAATATTTGGTCTCTTCGTCAGTCAAAGCATATACTCTGTTATTAGGTAAAGGGGCCCCTGGGATGAAATCTATACGGCAGTCATATGACCGATGTGGGGGTAACACACTTGCCTTCTCTGGATCAAAAACGTCTTTAAAGTCAGAATATTCAGGTGGGAGACTTGGTTCCTCTTGTTTAACACTAGCACAGTGTATTACTGAGCTCTGTTCTGTACCTGCTTCTTGATAGCAATTGGTTCTACAGAATGAGGTATCCAAAGTAACTGTTCTGTTCATCCAATCAATTTTTGGGTTATGAGTTGGTAACCAGGGTACCCCGAGAATCAAGCCAAAATTAGAGGTATCTATCAGATCAAAGCTAATCATCTCTGTGTGCCCGTTTTGACAGACCATGACAAGGGGACTTGTTTGTTTTGTGATTAATGCAGAGGTCAATTCTGACCCATCCACTGCACATACTGCTTCTGGACAAGGCTTTAGTCAAATAGGAAGACCTAATGTGTTAGCTAACTTATTATCCACAAAATTTCCTGTTGCTCCTGAGTCCAGCAGGACAGGGAGAGAATGTCTAACTTGGGTAGTAACAATTAAAAAGATCTGAATTATGAAATGTCTAGGTATTTGCGGTACCATGAAGGCTGCAGAATTAGAGGTTTGATCAAGATGTTTTCTCGAACAAGTAACCTTCCCCCTTGTCAAGCTTAATCGTTTCCCGACTCAGTTGAGGAGATAGAGGAAACAGTACCCTTTCATGAAGTTTTAGGTTTTAATGGACATTCTCTGGCAAAATGTCCTTCCTTCCCACAATAAAAACATAATTGAAGTTTTCTCTTTCTTTCTTTTTCCTCTGACGTGAGTGGACCTCTGAGTGTCCCTATTTGCATAAGCTCAAGTTCAGGGAGTTTATTATCTGTGTCTTTCTTCTCATGTCTAATAAAAGTTACCCGCGATTCCAGTTTGGATTTATCTCCCTTTCTTTCTCCTAGTCTGTGTTCCAATTTCACGACTAAATCTACAAAGTCAGAATAGTCTTCTGGCAAATCAATGATATGAGCCAGCGCATCTTTTAACTCGTCTCTCAAAGCTTTATAAAAAAAGGGAGACACGCTTTTCTTCTGGCCAATGTGTCTCGGTGAGTAAACGATTAAAACTAGTGAATAAGGTCAATAAATCCTTGTTACCTTGTTTAAGATTTAAAAGCTCATTATCGCTTGCCTGCATAAATGTGTGTTTAGCAAAAAGGCTGGTCATAGTACTTTTAAATTGATTCCAATTATGGAGGATGGGATCATCTCTATCCACGAAAGGAATTGACCAATTGGCTGCTGTACAGCCCAAATAAGACAAGACGAATGCCACTTTCGTAGCATCAGTAGGGAACTGTTGTGGTTTACAAACGAAGTGTAATTGACATTGATTGATAAAAACATGGAATTTGTTACTATCTCCATGAAAACGTCCAGGTGCTGCTAAAGGCACAGCATTAGGAACATTAACAGTAACCTCAACTGGGGGGGGGAGTTGCATGTTTTGCTTGCGCCCCTGTCTCTGAGGAGGTTTTAAACAAAGACGTAAAAGCTGTTTTCCACTGAGATTCCCTAGGTTTATACTAGGCCTGGGCGGAGTTCGCGGAGTGGGGCTTCGCGGAGCTACGCGAAGTGGGCGAGAAACTACGCCCACCTCCGCACTCCGCGTAGCCCCACTCCGCAAAACCACTGGCCGGCAGCCCCGCAACCCGCCTCCCTCCCGCCCTCCCTAAATACTTTACAATAAAAGAACGCAATAATGTTAAAAGCACTTACCTTGCCGCCGCTGGCCGCCGCGTTCCCCGGGGCTCGTTCTCTTCCGTCTTCCGTATTTTGCAGTAATGCGCATGCGCGGGCGGCCGCGCATGCGCATTTTCTCGTGAAAATGCGCATGCGCGGCCGTCCGCGCATGCGCATTACTGCAAAATACGGAAGGCGGAAGAGAACGAGCCCCGGGGAACGCGGCGGCCAGCGGCGGCAAGTTAAGTGCTTTTAAAATTATTGCGTTCTTTTATTGTAAAGTATTTAGGGAGGGCGGGAGGGAGGCGGGTGGCGGCCAGCTACGCTCCGTCTGCGGAGCGTGCGTAGTGCCGCCTGGCTCCGCCAGCTCCGCAAAATGCGGAGTAGGCGGAACTACGCACACTCCGCAGACGGAGCGTAGCTGGCCGCCCACGGCTAGTTTATACCTGCTTAAATCCTGTTTTAAAATGGTGTTTTCCAACTTTAATTGCTCTATTTCCTCTTGCATATGTTGCAAGATGCCAGACACTGATTCATTATGGGCCAAGTCCTCGTTTAGGGCCTGCGCCATATCCGTGGCGTCAATTACCTCAGTTTCTTCCCCGGCATTCATCGTCCAACAGAAATGAATATTGTAAAGGCTTGTGCTTCTGTCAAAGCCCAGCTCACCTGAGTTTCTGTTCAGTTCTGATGGAGGTTGAAGACAGTCCGACCCCACCCTGAAACTGCTTGTTCCTGCACACTAGTTTTAAAACAGTGCACTAAGAACTAGAAGCTCAAGGGAAGGGGGGAAGTGGATAAAATAAAAAAGAGAGACAACACAGTTCTTGCGTTTCCACTGTAGAAGAGCTGCTAAAATCTGCGGCCCTCTCTGACTTCTGTAGAAACTGGTGCGTAATGAAACATAAACAAAGAACAGATAAGTGCAACCTATCCCTAAATGTGTTCCTGACTAAACCTTAATCTTATTAGAAATTCTCTTCTAAAAGTACCTCTTGGATCCTGGTCTCAAGCTTCCAGGTTTGGAATGTGTTACTGTTCTGGGATGTGCTTTCTATTACTGTAAAACTTCTGTAAAAATCAAACGAATATCATTATCATAATTACCTTCATCTAACGTTCACCTTAATATAACTAAAGCCTAAATTCTTAATAGAAACTCACTTTTCACACATTTCCAGACTTTTTATAAAACAAATACTGTACTTTTACATCAAAGTACAGCAGGTAATTTGTGCAAGTCCTTGATTTACTGTTTGCTTTGCTGTCAATGGTTTCCTCTGTTCGATTCTTAAAAAGGTTCCATGTAAAACAATGTTTATTTCACAAAGTTCTACAAAGTATTCTTGTAACAAAGGGTTTGAACCACAAAGTTTGTGGGAGATATCTTGTTCCAAATTGTCTTTACATGAATCCAGAAATCGCCAATAAAGTTCTTTCAGGTAATAAAAGGTTTTGCACTTACTTGTTGCTGAAAAGGAATACTGATCAGTCTAACCTTGACCTCTTTCTCTTTTGCAGGTCGATTGCAGTGTGCAGAAGAGGGGCCGAGGCAAGAAGTAGCCGGAAACCAGAAGAAGGAAGAGCCAGAAGCAGCGCCCGTTGAAGTCAATGAAGGTCTGGAGAGAGCAGGAGTGCCAGCGCCGAAGGATCTGTTCTCAGGTAAGTGGGAGGTAGACGAGCACAAGCACTGGGTGAGGCTCAGGGGCTGCCTTTTATAGACAGGGCTGGGTGTGGTTCGAAGAGCTGGGTGTGGTTCGAAGAACTGGGTGTGGTTCACACAAGCAGGTGTGCAAAGCTTCAGTTATTATGCTAATGAGTTGAAGTAACACATGGCCTAGGGAGGAGTGTTCTAAATAAGCCTTGGTAAAAGCAAGGTCCAATGTTTTCTAAATAAGCCCTGGTAAAAGCAAGGTCCAATGTGCAAACAAGACAGCAATGTCCAAACTTGTGAATACATTGAGCAACAATCACAGAAGTCTTAGGGAGGGGCTGAGATAACAAGAAAGGCTTTTAGTAGTATGTTTAAAAAGAGCTATTTCAGAGACCACTAGTGCAATGAGAGGGGACATGCTCTTTGCTGTGCACAAACCCTAACACATATCCCGTGTTTATTGCATTAGGGTTGGAGTAGGTACTTTTTTTTTATTATTGCACTTTCTTTTTCAAATAAAGGATAACGATTACATTGCACTGCATAAAGTCTCTTGACATTTAAAGCAAATCAATCCTGATATTTGGTGATATTAAAATGGACAATATATCGATCAGTGCAGTGGCAATATCCATCAGTCGTCGGTATCTGCCTTTCCCCCCACACCACCCACAATCCCACTTCGAGCCATAGTACTAAGGCAGTCAATGTATTACAAACATTCTAAACAGTGGCGTATGTTTTCGAAACAGCGTGTCCAGCATCAGTTCCTCAGCCCACCCCTTCCGGCACTATGCCGTTGTCTATTTGTGAAGAGGCAGTTTGCTTGGTAGCGGCCAGATAGACCCTGAGCGGTTCCCATATGTCTTTGGGTCGGGATGTCGGTGGCATAAGACTGGCGTACAGCTCTGTATTGATGTTGCAAAATACTAAGCTGTTCAGCCAATCCTGTAGTTTGGGGGCTGACTTCCTACCCCTGTGAATGGCCACCTCCCTCTTTGCTAACAATGGAGCCAGAGTCGCCAATCCCCTTACTTTCTTGGGAATCTGAACTGTGTAGCCCAGGAGAGCAATTTCCGGAAGGGGGACAAGTGGAATCCTAATTATTTTCCCTAGGGTCTCATGCACCGCCGTCCAGTAGGACCATAGGCGAGGACAGGTCCAGGCCACATGCAGAAAGTCAGCATGTGGGGATAAGCATTCTAAGCAATTGTGTGACTTAGTAGCATCTATCCTGACTGGTGTAAAATAGGCTCGGTGGAGGAATTTGAAATGTAGTAACTTATGGCAACTGTTAGCTAGACGTCTCGGGTGACCCTGCATCACTTCTCCCACAGTTCATCCGTGATCTCTCAGTCCGTATCTGTCTCCCATTCCTGCCTATCCTGGGAGTCTTCTACAGGGAGCATCTGGGCGCATGTCTTGTGCAGCTTGGACATGAGGTGCGCACCATTCGCACTCTCCAAGACCAAACTAAGCGGGGGAAACGAGTACGGTTCGACCGAATATGAGGGAAATGTTGCATGCAATGTGGATTTCATTCTATTCATTAAGAAGCGAGTCATAAAGCTGCAGTCGGTGAACCTGTCATCTTCGTCAATGGAAAAAATATGGGCCCCTGGGAACAAGGGGCCCGATTCACAGAATGAATTTAAGACTAAATCCTAAACTTACTACTATTTGCTATTCACAGAATGCACTTACTACTTTCGGGATTCACAAAGTGAACTTACTACTTTCGGGATTCACAGAATGAACTTCTACTTTCGGTATTCACAGAATAGATATAAGACTACTAACTTTACGTCCGCACTCGGGCCGTAAATTCCGGCCCGGAGGCGGAGTTTCCGGCTTGGGGGCGGAGCTTACAGCCCGGGCAGAGGTTCTGGGTCAGAGGCGGAGCTTGCGGCTTGGAGGCGGAGCTTCCGGCTCAGAGGTGGGTGTTTAGCCATGGCTGAAATCTCCACCTCAGGGCCGGAAGCTCCGCCTCCAAGCTGCAAGCTCCGCCTCCGGTCCGGAAGCTCCGCCTCTGGGTCGTAGCCTCCGCCTCCGGGCCGAAAGCTCCGCCCCCAGGCCGGAAACTCCGCCTTCGGGCCAGAATTTACGGCCCGAGTGCGGACGTAAAGTTTGTAATCTTAAATCTATTCTGTGAATACCGAAAGTAGTAAGTTCATTCTGTGAATCCTGAAAGTAGTAAGTTCACTCTGTGAATCCCAAAAGTAGTAAGTGCATTCTGTGAATACCAAATAGTAGTAAGTTTAGGATTTAGTCTTAAGTTCATTCTGTGAATCAGGCCCAAGTTGTCTATCTTCCCAATGTCAGCTGCCGCGCTGTACTATACCTTCCCCAGTGAGTGGGAGCCATCTTGCATTGGGCAATGGCAACACAGAAGAGTATAAGAATGTATCACCCATGTGTATCCTCAGCTTGTCTCAAGCCCAGGCAGTAGTCGACACCGTCTGAATGTCCCGCCTGTCTCGTGGGAAGCCAATCAGCAACACTTCACTCAATTTGCCCCGGTGAACTAGGTCAGCCTCTGTTCTCAAAAATGGAATACGGGCGTCAGGGTGAAACCAGGCATGTGCATAGCGGCATTGGGTGACCAAATAATACAATTGGAAATCTGGGACGTTAAAACTTCTTCTGTCATATGGCAGGGTCAGGAAGGACCCGCGCACACCTGTGCGCTTACCACCTCATACCAGTCTGATCATAAGTGTCCATAGAGTGCGAAAGAAACCATCCAACAGTGGCACAGGGCTATTGTTAAAGAGATATAAAAATTTGGGGAGCACCACCATTTTCAAAATAGCCACCCTGCCAGCTAGCGACAAAGGTAGCTTCAGCCATCTGTCTACCTGTTCCTCCAGCTTTTGAATGGTCTGTCCATAGTTTAAGCGGATGATCTGAGTGGTGTCCAGGTGGATATGGATGCCAAGCTACTTCACTGAGTCCTGACACCATTCAAGAGGAAATTCACAATCCCATTTGACTGTGCTCTCCGTTAGCGGAAATATGATGGACTTATGCCAATTGATACCCAGCCCCGAAAACCTACCAAAACGGACAATTTCACGGATCAGAGGGGCCAGGTTTAAGTGGGGTTCACAGATTGTATTGTCCGCGTAAAGGGACGCTAACAGGGGGCCAGTCCTGAATTGGAGGCCTCTGTGAAGATGACGCTCTTGAAAATGTCTAATTAGCGGGTCCATTGCTAGAATGAACAATAGGGGGATAGGGGGCACCTCTGACGGGTCCCACGGAGTAACCGAAATGGCCTTGACAGACGTAGTCGTGCAGATGTGCCGCTGTATAGTAAGGATACAGTTGCAATGAAGCAGTAAGGCAGACCCATGCGCTGCATAACCTCAACCAGGAATGGCCACTCCAAAGAGTCAAATGCCTTCTCAACGCCAAACAACACCTCCGCCGCCGGCACTAGGGGCTGTATTCTGTGCAGCACAATGAACAATGTACGGAGGTTCAAGGATGAGGAGCGTCCGGGGACAAAGCCAGACTGCATTGGGGAAATGATATATTCCATCAGCTGTGAAAGCTTGTTGGCAAGTACTTTCGCTAAACTTTTGTAGTCCAAGTTTAACAGGGACAGCGGCCGATAAGAGCCGCACTGTTTGTGATCTTTTTCTGGCTTTGGAAGGAGGATAATGACAGCTTCACGCATTGTGGGGGGGAGGACGTTGTCTTTCCAGAACTTCCACATACACCTCAATCAGCTGGGGGGCTAAAATGTCCTTGAACTCTTTATAAAAGTCCCCAGTAAAGCCATCCAATCCCAGGGCGGTTGATCCCCGCAGGGTATCTATGGCTAGAATGACATCAGCCACTGATATTGGTTCAACCATGAAATCTAGCATATATTTCTCCAAGAATACCAAAGCAATTTCATCTAGGTACGCAGTCTGGTCCGTACCATCGGGATCAGCTCTAGAAGTGTAAAGTGTAGTGTAGTAGTCTTAGAATTCATCGCGTATGGCAACCATGGGTGTGAGAGTGTTGCCAGGTGCGGAATGCAGTTCAGTGAGAAAGTTTTTACTGTAAGGGGGTCTCAGCATTTGCGCTAAGACTCTGCCAGATCGTTCGCCCTCCCCGTATCGTCTAGCCGTGTGGTATTTTCCCATGTACAGAATTTTGCGGTCTGCTGTTTCTCTGTAGTCTGCTAGTAGGACAAGCCTCGTCGCCTGAGCCGTCTCGTCAGGGAGGGTCACCATTTGGGAATCCATCTCTGCTAATTCACGTTCAATACGGGACATCTCCTGTCTAAGTTCCTTGAGCACCCGCTTGTTTGGAGATGCACACTCCCCTGATAACAGCCTTAAATCCCTCCCACAGTACAGCCACCGTATCCACTAAGCCGGTGTTAAGGTCAAACTAGTCCTCGATCACTTCCCAGATCTCAGCCTTGAACAGGTCATCTTGGAGGGCCCTTCCTGGGAACCACCACTGCCTCTCATACCCTTCCGGTCTTGGAATCTTTAAATGCAGCACTATCGGTGAGTGATCAGAGTATGTGCAGGGGAGTGTAGCATGGGAGTCAAATCAGTTCGCAATCAGGATAATCTATCCTGGACCAAGTACCGCGTGGGCCGGAGTGATGTGTGTACACAGTAAGGGTAGGGTTTTGCCTGCGCCAAATGTCTATTAATGTGTGGTGTTCACAGAGGGCTCTCAAAGCGTGCCGCGCACGCGGCTTGATGTCAGGTGCCTCAGAAGTGCTGTCCAGGCTGGGATGTATTAGCAAATTGAGGTCTCCTTCAATGGGCAGTGCGTGAGGGTCATGTTTCATAATCTGCGTATTTAGAACATGGAAGAACTCGGGGGCATCAATATTTGGAGCATAAATGTTTGCGAAGGTGACTTTTTGGCCATAGAGGTTACCTGTGACTATCACATACTTGCCTTCAGGGTTCAGGGTCCAGGGACGCCTCTATGAGTGTAAACAGGAATCTTTTGTGGACCAATATAGCAGTGTCCCTGGCGTAGTTGCTATAGTTAGCAAAGAATCTGTGTGTACCCCAGCTAGAGCCAAAACGGGCCTATCCTGTAATTGGAAGGTGTGTCTCTTGTAGAAATGCTATATCAACCTTACTGCGAATAAGATAATGGATTACCTGTCTCCTCTTTCGTGTATTATTAAGCCCTCTAACATTCCAGGACATGAGGGTGATGTCAGAGGGCCCCTACATGTTACCTAACCGCAACATCTGGCCAGTGTGTAGTCTCTTGATTGTCAGAACCTGTATGCAATGGTGGTGTGATAAGCAATGCTATAATAAAGTGTAAACAGCAATTCAAATAACAGAAATGTCCAACCCCTGCCCCCCTCCCCCATCCAGCCATCTTCCTACCCGAAGGTGGCCATCCCCTTTGAAATTCTCCCGCCTGCCGGGACCGTGAGGCTAACAATTGAGGCCCAAGAAGTGGACCCCAATATTGCAATGAACCAACAAAAAGGATACACCCAAGTGGGGGTGGCAGCTCACCATCAGACCTGCCAATTGGTCAAGTACGTTAATCAATGTGATGTCCCCAAAGCGTAGTAGCTATGCAAACCAATGCGATCAAACCATCATCCTGTCCCAGGGTTTGCAAATAGTTCAGCGCTAGTGTCCGATAGGCTGTGTGGAGGAGAGGCGAGCGCACCGTCCGCCGAGTTCTGCGTGTTCTGAGTATTGTATGTGCGATAAAATTCCTGGGCTTCCGTAGGAGTGTCAAATATTTTGGACCTACCGCCGAAATCCACCTTCGGTCTCGCTGGATATAGAATTCCGTATTTGAGATCCAGGAGTGTGGCCTTCACCCCCTGGAAATGTTGTCTTGCCTCCTGGACCATTGGAGTAAAGTCAGTGTAAAAAGACAGTTTCGATCCTGCCACTCAATAACTACACGTTCTCTCGCCAGTCTCAACGCCGTGTTGTGGTCTCGAAAGTTCAGGAGTCTCGCAATGATGGGTCTTGGTGGAGGCCTGGATTCGGCCTGGGGCCAAGGGACCGATGTGCTCTTTCAACAACAAAGCCCGACGTGAAGGCTTCGCTGCCAAACAGATCCGTAAGCAGCTGTTCCACGAAGAGGTCCATCCGGCCCATTTGCGTTGTCTCCGTAACCCACATTATACGAACATTGTTGCATCGCCCAATCGCTTCTAAGTCTTTGTTCTTGATTGCGACTTCTTTTAGCAGGTGTTCCGTTCGTTCCAGCCTCTTCAAAGATTGGGGATGTTGATGTTCCATCAGTCGTCTTGCCAAACTGCAGGGTGTTCTGCTTAGGGTCCCTGCGACCCATATCTTCAAGGTGGCGCTATGTATAGAGAGGGCTCAGCCAGTCCTGCAAGTCTCAGGAGGAGAGTGTAGGGAGTACGCCAGCTATGCACGACACAAGTGGCTCAGGGTCATAGAGGATGAAGGCAACAGTTTGTACATGCAGATTTAAGCAGTGGCCCCCAACAGCAGTGGAGTTTAAACGGGCTGCGAATGTGATTTCTCAGGCATCTGGGCAGGTGGAGCATATACCCAACATGGCCGGGCTGCAGAGATGTGCCACGCAGCAGGTGGTGAGCAGGCAACGCGGGGAAGATTCAAACCCCTTCAGGGCACTGCAGGCATTGTGTTATATGTAGCAGTGTTGTGGCTCTGCAGGAGGGCCCCAAGGGTGTGCAGCGATTTCAGGATGCAGGGCTGCAGGCAGGTGCACTAACCCCCAGCAGGCCCGCGCGCCACTGCGGGCTGGTGGCCCAACCCCCAGTGCCTCCGGCGTGAGTGCCCTTTTCCCCACCGTGCCGGGCACAAGCACTCTGTTCTTACAGGGACAGGGCCGCAAACCACAGTGCAGACTGCGGGCGCCAGCAACCGGGAGGGAGGGGGGAACCCAGCGCACCGCCTGACTCACCGGGGGCCTCTCCAACACAGCTCCCGATCCCGGGTCGCCAACACGGAGTTCTGCAATGTACGAGCCCGCCCAGGCGCGTGATGTAGTAGTGCCCGCAGGCCCAACCCCACTGTGCTCGATGTTGCTCCGGTGTGGGGAGGAGTCGGAGCGCAGCCGATGCCCCTGCCTGGTCAGCGCAGCCTCAGCTGTCTGCGTCGCTGGAGGTGGTGGTGGCTACTACGGTATATGCGGAGGTAATCGCCGCTGGGCTAGGCTGATGTGTAGAGCCTCTTTAGCTGGGGCCATCTTCGCCGCCGGCTTGACCACGCCCCAGAGTTGGTGTAGGTACTTTACAGTGTTGGGCACAGTTTGAAGGACCTTCCTCCACTTTCCCTTCCTGTGTCCTCTGGAGGGTTAATGGAGTGGCTGGGTTCTAATAAACGTGTCCCCGTGCCCCAGGCAACCTGGACTGGTGTTGGTATTTTATAGCATTGGGCACATTCTGAAGGGTCTGCCTCCTCTTCGTCCCATTCCTGTGTCCTTCTGGTGGTTAGGACTAGTAGTCTCTCAAAGTCTACAAACAGCGCCCTCAGTGTCCCATAGAACAGTGCTGATGTTGGCGCTCTATAGCTCCGTTCACAGTTTGAAGGGCCCACCTTCTTCAGGGGCATAAAGGGGACTGATACTTCTCCATCTCCTGCTTTACTTTAACAAAATGGCATTCAAGATGGCTTATGTGGATACGCATGAAACCTCAGTGGCCATCTTGAAATAACCTTTTGTTAAATATTACAAAATGCTTGAAAAGAGGACCACTGTGAATGTACCTGCTCCCAAATTGTTTAAACTCATTTTGTTTTATTTTAACAAATAGTGTTCAACAATGCCACTCTAGATACCCATGCATCTGCGACAGCCATCATTGAATTGCATTTGTTAAAATATGGCAAACACTTTCTGAAATGCTCACTGTGCATGCACTGGTGATCATTTTAAAAGTTGTTAAAATAATTTTTAAATGGCCATGTGTCAATAACATAGTGAAAAGTAAATAAAATCGTTAAAAAGGATTTCACTCAGAACACTGTGAAACTTAAAAGATCTTGGGTTGTACAAACTCTAGAATAGTGAAGAAAGCCATCAAACCAACAGCTGAGAGGTCAGAGAGACAGCAAACTCATCCTATCATTAGCAGAGGGCTGGCCAAAAGGGCACTCTCGGTATTTGTGTAGTGTATTCAAAACAGTAGGTCAGGTCATTAGACAGCTTAATCTGTCTGTAGCCGAGACCTACATTTAAGATATATTACAGCATTGAAATGCAGACAACTATAAAATGGAGGAGAATAACATATATGATTTTGAAGGTAATAGAGAGGCCCAATTTCAAACAGTATTCTGTGCAGCTTAGAGTTTTATGTGAGAAACTGCATATTTAGATAATTGTAAACATGTGAAGAGATTGCAAACCATTTACATTACTTCAACAAGTGGAAAATGTGCAGATTTTCAGAAAAAGCAAAGCTAAAAAAAGAAGCAAAGGCAGACATAATAGCTCAGGTTTTGATTGCTAGTTTATTGCTTTTACAGATGCTTTTTTCAAAGGATAATTTTGTAAAATAGTAAGAAATGTTCACCCATGCATGTATGTTGGAAAATAGCCCTCACTGAATGGTCACCCCAAGCTTTTTGCTTTCCTTCTCCTATTTTGACCATCTGAGCACTTTACCACTGCTGACCAGTGCTAAAGTGCTTGTGCTTCTCCCATAAACATGGTGACATTGGTTTATATATGATTGACATATTTAGTTTACTCATATGTCACTTGTAAGGGGGTGTACAATATACCCAGACTCTTTAATCTAAATGCTACTAGAGGGCTTGCGGGACTGATTGTACCACCCACACAAGTAGTCTTTCAAACCTGTCTTAGGCCTGCCATTTCAAGGCCTGTGCATGCATTTTTCAGCCACTTCGACTCAGCATTTGAAACCACTTGCCAAGCCTTAAACTCCTCTTACATTACACATAAATGACCTCTAAGGTAGGTCCTAGATGCCCTAATGGCAGGATGCTGTGTAAGTAAAAGGTATGAAATGTCCTGGTAGTGACAAACAGCTCAATTCGTTGTTCACTACTATGTAATGCCTACTCACATAGGCTAACATTGAGAATTACTTAAAACACTTTCAAGATGTAACTCTTGCTTAGAAAGCAGTAGCCACATGTGTGACCTATTTTTGCGGTCGCAAATGGGAAGTCGACCCGTTTGCGACCGCAAACTAGATCTACAATATGTACAAACCCACTTTTGTGAGTCAGTAACCTATCACCAACTGGTAAAATAGGGTTTGTGACTCGCTATTAGGAAGGGGTGTGCCAAGGGCATCCCTTCCTCATAGCGAGTCACACTTCAACCTAAGATTGTTTTGCGGCTGCAACTGCGGCCGCAAAACTCTTGCAGTTTACCACCAATTTCAAATGGGTGTTAAGCCACTCGCATATTGGAAGGAGCTCCCAGGGGACCCCTCCCCGTTTGTGACTGGCAGTGAAAGTATTTTTTAAGAGCAGGCAGTGGTCCAACAGACCACTGCCTACTCTTAAAAAATTAAACAGAAATGTTTAATTTTTCTTTTTTAAATGAATCCTGTTTTACTTTATGGAAAACGGGATGCATTAAAAAGAACTGCTCTATTTAAAAAGCAGTCACAGACATGGTGGTCTGCTGACACCAGAGTGCCAGCCATTCCCAATGGGGCCTCAAATTGCACCTGCCTCATGCCGGCCAGTAGTTTATTGTTTTGTAGGATTTCGTTTTGATAGCATTTCTTATCTGTGACAGGCCTGTGAAACGCTCCGATTCACAATGCACTGCTGATGCACTTAAGAGTGCGCGTTCAGTAGTGTGTGAACTTGAGTTTCCCTACTTTATTTTTCCTTGCAATATTATATAGCGCAAACTCGACAACATGACATGAGCACAATTTACATTACAGAAGAACACATTCATTTGTGGTAGACACGGGAAGACAAAGCGATTTGCCTGAAATCACAGGATGTTGAGCTGATGCCGAGATTCGAACGTAGCTCCCCAGGTCTAAAGTTCGCAATTCTAGAACTTGTGGTAGGAGGTGTGTCTAAAAGTGTATGTCGGTGCTGGCCATCAAAGAGAGAGCCCTGTGCATTTTTCAAATCGGTGGTGAAAAAATATGAGTATGTTGCTGGAGATGTGGGCCGCCCTGCCACCAATATACTTACCGGGGGAGGGTAAACATCCATTATTCCACAACTTTCTGTCCGCATACCATCACTCCGCATACTTTCATTACGAAAGTACCATGACTCCGCAATGCCATCATAACGCATGGCATTACATTTTATATGCTTTTACCACGCATACATTTACAACGAAATTCGTTGTAAATGCATGAATGGTAAAAGCATGTTCTTTTTTTATGTTAGGATAAGGTAAATATGGGCATAGGGGTATATGTTTTGGGGTACTGAGGTATATGTTTTGGGGTGTTTGGGTATTTTAAGGGTTCAGATATAGTTTTGGGTTATGGGGTAAAGGGGTAGTTTTAGGGCTTAGGGATAGGTCTGGGTTTTGGGGTACAGGGGTATTTTTAGGGTTCAGGGCTAGGTTTGGGTTTTGGGGTATAGGGGTATTTTTAGGGTTCAGGGGTAGGTTTGGGTTTTGGGGTACAGGGGTATTTTAAGGGTTCAGGGCTAGGTTTGGGTTTTGGGGTACAGGGGTATTTTTAGGGTTCAGGGCTAGGTTTGGGTTTTGGGGTACAGGGGTATTTTAGGGTTCAGGGGTAGGTTTGAATTTTAAGGTACAGGGTTATTTTTATGGTTCAGGGCTAGGTTTGGGGTACAGGGGTATTTTTAGGGTTCAGGGGTAGGTTTGAGTTTTGGGGTACAGGGGTATTTTAAGGGTTCAGGGCTAGGTTTGGGTTTTGAGGTACAGGGGTATTTTAGGGTTCAGGGGTAGGTTTGGGTTTTGGGGTACGGGGTATTTTTAGGGTTCAGGGCTAGGTTTGGGTTTTGGGGTACAGGGGTATTTTTAGGGTTCAGGGGTAGGTTTGGGTTTTGAGGTACAGGGGTATTTATAGGGTTCATGGCTAGGTTTGGGTTTTGGGGTACAGGGGCATTTTTAGGGTTTAGGGATAGGTTTGAGTTTTGGGGTACAGGGTATATTTATAGGGTTAAGAGGGGTTAGTGTTTAAGGGTGTTGGGGTATTTTAAGGAGTACGGGTGGGTTATGATTATGGGGTGCAGGGGTATGTAAAGGGAGCAGATGGAACACCTGGAGCTGGAATGTACAGAACCTGGGAAGAAAAAACAATGAAATATTGGGCACAACGCTCGCTTTTTTTTCCTTAATCCCGCGCCCCGCACACACCCACGCCCCCAGCACATGACCACAGCACACGATATGAGACATGGCATGAAGGGCAGAACGTACCACACGCCCTCAGCATTTGTCACGCCCCCAGCACACGCCCACAGCACAATGCAGACACGCCCACAAGGGACTACTTTGCTGGCACGGTTCTTTTACCTTTTAAATGTATATGGTGGGCGTCTGCATAGCCTATGTCCTTCTGCTGCAATTGCCCTTTCCAATGCTGTATTGGGTGTTGTAATTGGTGCTGTGGTTCCTGAGATTACCCGCCTCAAAGGTTTGGGCTCTCTCTTTATTATATTAGTATAGATATCATGTACCGTGGTGATTTTTTATCATTATAGGGTGTCTTTTTACTATGGGTCTGATTTAGAGTTAGGCGGATGGGTTACTCCGTCACAAACATGACAGATACACCCTCAGCCTTACTTCAAGAGTCATAGGATATAATGGACTTGTAAAAGGACAGACCTGATAGCCGTCGAGTTTGAGACTGTGCTTTTGTGGTGTTGGTCGTACACCTCAGCCAATGTCAGTAACGATGTAAAATAAACTTGAAATTGAAACTAACCCACAATCGTATTTCTGATATATCACAATGCCTGTGAGAGTGTTTGGTTGGGTACGTTTCAATATGTAAATGTATGCATTTGTCTCTGTTTGTGTCTATCCGAGCATGCCTATTTGCCTGTAAGCATTCCTGTATGTGCAATAGCGATTGATTGGGGTCACAGTAAAGTCTTGTTTGGCTTTTGGCTCGCTGCCATTTTGTTGTTGTTGTTGATTGTGCCTCCCAGCCCGGCCCTCCACCCCGCTCCCGCCTCCCAGCTGCCCCTCCCTCGCTCCGCCCCCCCCCCCCACTATCCACTTATGCCAGAACAGCTGACGCGCAACGTTCACGCGCTGCGGTCGCGCCCTATGCGCGCCGAAGGTGCGCCAAAGGTAAGCCCGTCTACGCCTGTCCGCGCCTGGCCCGCGCCCAGCGCCAGTCACCCTGGCCCCCGCAAAATCCACTCCACCCGCATAACGTACGATTGCACAACCCTCTCAGCCCTTAACCCTGGCCGAACACCAAACTGTTACCAAGCCACCCCAGGACACACCCATGCACTGCAAGTTTGACTGCATCAGGACCCACACCAAATACACAATCTCCAAACAGAGCTCCGACACCAACCACCTGAAGTGCATCCTGCTCAATACCCGCTCGGTCCACAGACACGCCATTGACCTTTGGAACTTTCTCGACACCACATCGCCGGACGTTGCCTTTCTGACAGAAACCTGGATGAAAGCCTCATCAACTCCCGACATCGCCATAGCCATCCCTGACGGCTACAAGATCATCCGAAAGGACTGCATCAACCAAACAGGAGGAGGCATCGCCATTGTCCATAAGAGCACCATCCGCATCACGACCAGTTCCGACGACCACCTCGCAGCCACCGAACACCTTCACTTCCAGATCCACACCAACCCCAAGACCACACTCAGAGGCACCCTCATCTACAGGCCACCAGGACCCGCACACAATTCAGCGAAGACATCACCGACTTCATCAGCCCACATGCCCTCCCCTCCGAGGACTACATTCTACTGGGAGACCTCAACTTCCACCTGGAAAAGAACAACGACAGCAACACCTCCACCCTTCTGGACAACCTCGCCAATCTCAGACTCAAACAACTTGTTGACACCCCCACCCACTATGCCGGGCACACGCTCGACCCAATCTTCACTTCCAGCAAGCACATCTCCTTCAATCACACCCAGCTCTCCATTGGACCGACCACAGCTGCGTTCACTTCAACTACAAAATGACTACGACCTACAACCACCCACAACCAATTCCCCGCAGAAACTGAAACAAAATTACCACCAACCAACTCTTCACATCGCTTCACCAAAACCATCCTGTAAAATCGTCGGACCCAAACCTTGCAGCCACCAACCTCACACAATGGATCACCCACAGCGCTGACGAATTAGCACCCTTGAAAAAACATCAAATAAAACAAGGTAACAAAAAAGCCCCCTGGTTCAACGATGACCTTAAGAAATCCAAGAAATGCTGTCGCACCCTCGAGAAAGCCTGGAAAAAAACCCAACCACTGACAACCTGGCCACCTTCAAGAACCCCACCAGCAAGCACCACCAACTGATCCGATCCACCAAGAAATCAGCATTCAAGGATCGACTCGACAACAACGCCCACAACAGCAAGGAACTATTCAACATCGTCAAAGAATTTACTAACCCCAGCACCAACGACATCACTCCCTTCCAAGAACTCTGCGACCCCCTAGTCTCATTCTTCCACAACAAAATCGCTGACATACATAACAGCTTTGAAAACCAGTCCGGAGACCAGTCCACCCCACCCATCTCCGAACTAAAACCCCTTTCCAACAACCTCTACGCCTAGAACCCAATCACCACTGAAGACACCATCCGACCGATAAACTCCATCCACTCAGGATCGCCAACCGACCCATGTCCCCACCACATTTTCAACAAAGCAGACTCCATCATCGCACCCCATCTCTGAGACGTCATCAACTGCTCCCTCAACTCCGCAACCTTCCCGGAAAGCTGGAAACATGCCGAACTCAGCGCCCTTCTGAAGAAACCCACAGCAGACCCCACTGAACTTAAGAACTACTGCCCCATCTTGCTCCTCCCATTCCCTGCCAAAGTCATTGAGAAAGCCGTCAACAGTCAGCTCGCCGCCTTCCTCGAATCCAAAAAATCCCTCGACCCTTCACAGGCCGGCTTCCGAGCCAAACACAGCACCGAGACCGTCCTCATCGCAGCAACAGACGACATTCGAACTCTACTGGACAACGGAGAAACAGCTGCCCTCATCCTACTTGACCTCTCTGCAGCCTTCGACACAGTCTGCCATAGCACCCTTATACAACGCCTCAGCAACGTCGGAATACAAGGAAAAGCATTGGACTGGATCATCTCGTTCCTCGCCGGAAGAACACAGAAAGTCCGCCTCCCCCTTTTAGATCAGAGGCCACTGAAGTCATCTGCGGCGTACCACAAGGATCATCACTTAGTCCCACCCTCTTCAACGTATACATGAGTCCCCTCGCATCCATCGCGCGACAACACAACCTCAACATCATCTCCTACGCCCACCCAGCTGATCCTCTCCCTCACCAAAGACCTAAACAACGCCAAAACCAACCTACACGAAGGGATGAAAGAAGTAGCCGAGTGGATGAATAACAGACGTTTAAAACTGAACTCGGACAAAACGGAAGTCCTCATCTTAGGTTCATCCCCCTCCGCCTGGGACGACTCATGGTGGCCACCGGCCCTGGGAAATGCACCCGGACCACGCTCGCAACCTGGGCTTCATCCTGGACTCCTCCCTCTCGATGACCAGACAAGTCAACGCCGTCTCATCATCATGCTTCAACATCCTACGTATGCTCAAAAAAATCTTCCGTTGGATCCCCACCGAAACAAGAAAGACGGTCACCCATGCACTGGTCACAAGCCGACTGGACTACGGAAACACCCTTTACGCCGGAACCACAGCCAAACTACAGAAAAAACTCCAACGCATCCAAAACGCCTCAGCCAGACTCATACTAGACATCCCCCGCAAAGCTCACATTTCCGGCCACCTGAAAGACCTCCACTGGCTCCCCGTCAACAAGAGAATAACATTCCGCCTCCTCACCCACGCACACAAAGCCCTCTACGACCTAGGACCCGAATGCCGCAACACGCGCCTGTCCTTTTACACCCCCACCCGCCAACTTTGATCATCCAATCAAGTCCTCGCCGCAATTCCACGCATCCATAGATCCACCATGGGGGGAAGATCCTTCTCCTACTTAGCGGCCAAAACCTGGAATTCTCTCCCCACCCACCTCCGCCTTACAAAATTGCAGCTAAAGCGGGGATAATGGGCTTGATAATATGCCGTAGAGAATTCCAATACAAGCCCATGTTGACACCAGAACATGGGCTTCTATTGGAATTCTCAAGGGCATATTATCAAGCCCATTATCGCCGCTTTAGCGGCAGTTTTCTGCCGCTAAAGCAGCGATCATTTTAACGCCATTTCTTAATAATATGCCCCTCTTTCCGAATATGTGTATGCGTATGCGTGTGCGTCTTTGTGGATGCCTTTGTGGACATGCTCTTGTGCGAAACCCCTTGCACAGGACTCCTGCACCACTCTGTGTGCCTTCCATCGCCTTTCAGATATATGAGAAGCCCAGTATCAGGTAATCATGGTACTTGCTTACTTAAATGTGCTATGTTTGTGATGGCATATACCAGATAGTCAAGAGAAAAACAACAAACCAATTTGCTTTACCCACGCTTGTTTTAACTGTACCCTTTGTTTAATCTTAATTTCCAGGCCTGCGCACTATAGGGTCTGTCATTGTAACCTACGTGTGGGTAAAAACATAAACTATATCATTTACTTTTTAAGCGTCTACACAAACGGTGGTGCACATCTCAATATGCAATTTAGTGATGGAAATCTGACCATTTTATGCTGTAAATGTACTCAAGCTAGAGCTGTGTTTATAGATCGAGAATAAGCACAATTTGGCCTTTAAATGCCCCGTAGTCATCACTGCCACCTGCCTGCAACTTCTAAAGACGGATGTATGGAAAAAGCCTTAAAAAGAGAGCCAAGCCGTGTGTGAGTAATACTCATAATTGAGCGGTGGTAATATTGGCGGGGTAGTATAAATCTCCTTTAATTAAACATTCAAGAAACTTTTGTGTGCATAAAGTGCCACGAGTAAACCTCCTATAGAAAGGTTAATCCCATTTTTAGCTCTGTTAAAGAACAATAATGATACTCAAGGCCGCCAGCATTAGGGAGAATTTGTGTATGTCTTTGTTTCGCATTGCTTCCATTTCATCGACCTGCTGTTAGCTTTTCCCCTCCCAGCCTCCGCTTCACTCCTACAGACCGGTGGGATAAGGTCGGCATGCGATGTTTATTTCCTTAATCCATGGCATGCTGGGAAGCACAATGTATGCAAAAACTGCTGGCTCAGCACTTGCCAGAGCTGCTGCTTGTAGTGATGAGATCAGCAAGGGCGTTCAGGCTCGCGACCTTTTGCACAGACATGTTGCAAAATGCGCCACTTGCGAGTGCCAAAACCCCCCGCAGCATGTGCGGTGAATCAGATATTTAAACAAAATAATTATAAGAAACAATACACTCAATTTCTGGCCCCTGTCATGTGTGACAGATTATTGACTCGGAACCATATTTTTTTTCATGGCATTCATTTAACCACTTAACTCTTTTTTGTAGTAGTAGTAATTTATTGATTGATTATTTAAAATCTCCACAAAGAGTAAATACACAATTATGGACATTTCAATTAAGATACCTCATTAAAAATGCTTTTTAAATAACGGTAGACCTTTAAAATTATACACACGCATTATAAAAACGGTGTTAAATAAAACAAGTTCGTATGTTTAAAAGATTGGCGGAGTATACAGTCAGTATGATGATTAATATGATATCATTCTAATTTTTTCCATGCAATTATTAAACATTTTGTGAAAGCAGAATTAATCAGATATTTAAACAAAATAATTATAAGAAACAATACACTCCATTTCAAGCCCCTGTCATGTGTGACAGATTATTGACTCAGAACCATATTTTTTTTAAAGGCATTCATTTAATCACTTGACTCCGTAAACTGAAGTTATGTTAGGTTTTATTGATTTGTATAGCGCACTAATCACCAGAGAGGCTATCCAGGCGTTTAGGCGGGTGTGTAAGTGAGGGGTCGAAAGTTAAAAACAATTGGGTGTCACCGATAATAAATGGAGGCTCTTTTGAAAAGTACAATTAAGGGATTCTGTAACTATCATTTTTGTTAACTTTCTTGTTAGGGTGCATGCTACTGAATTTGTTGTTTGGTTTATTTGATATTTTAATTCTGTACTTTCTAGCCTGGAACACTATGTAAGCTAAAGTTTCATAAAAGTGGCATAATATTTAATGAGCTCAAGACTGCGCAGCAACGTAACTAGCCGATCTCTGAAAACAATGCTCCATAAATGGCTCTCCAGGACGGTCTGACACTCCCCTTTTCCACCTTAACATCTTGCAAGTTTCTGCATCACCTTGGAGAAGGTAACCCATGCCTGGCACCCAAAGTCAGCACATCGGGTGGAACACGGGCACCCTTGCACTATAGTGCAAAAGGGGCCTGCGTTGGTGCTAGGCAGCTAATTTTAGCGCATGTGCTAGGAAAAACAGCCAGTGCTTCATTTGAGCAGGTGATTGCAGGATGGGGGACCACTGGCGCTCATTTTTCGAGGCCAGCATTAACTTTTTACTCATTCCACTTTGAACCAGAGGAAGAGTGAGAAAATCACACAAAAGGGGGGAGAAGGAGAAAGAGAAAGATGGGAAAACAGTGACAAACTGAGAAAGCAGGAATACATGGCAGGGAGTATCAGATGTGGATGAAGAGGCACAGGGTGGAATCAAGACTAAGCAGTTTACCTATTTGACACTCCTGGCCTTCTGTAGCACCAGCCACAGGCCTTTTAGAAAAACTTTGGGTCAGCACCTATTCTTTTACAAATTAAGTACTGGATACACCTGGAGATGAACAATGACAGTCTTCTTTTGTTAGGCATTGTTAGAAATTGTATTTTCGGCAAACTCCAGTTTAGAAAAATATCCAATATTTTTTATATACTTAAGACAAGACCAAAAACGATAAAAATCCACAATATGGTAATTAAAAGTCATCAGTTCTCTTAATATGCTTGAAAAACAGTTCCTTGATGTTGATAGCTACGTCCGGGGCTATCCCGGCGTTGTGAGCAACAAATCCAAATAGTTCTGTCTGACCGCGGAGTCTCGGGTCAGCTACGGTGTTAGAAAGACCCGCAAACAATACCTTTTAGAAATGCAGGGTGTCGGCGACCTCTCGTTGAGCTTCGGAAAGCACAGCGTCCGCAGGCGTTCGTTCCTGAGGTCGGTGCAGGAGTCGTCGGGGCCCTCGAAGTCACACACGTTGCAGATCGATCTCCTCTCTGTTGGAGTCAGGAGCACTGGCGGGGCAGGCGTTGAGTGCGAAGTGAATGCGATGCTTGTCGTGTTGCTGACAGGTCGCGGTGCAAGCAGTGGTGTCGTCGTTCCTGAATCGCTGTCATCGGCTGACGATCTGGAGCCGGCGTCGGTAGGCCAAGGCTGTGGTGTGGGATGAGGGCAGTGTGTCGTGTAACTTTAAGAGCGGTGCCCTCGAACCATGGTGCAAGCAGCGGCGTAGATTTTGGCGTGGAGCATCGTCGTCCGGGATAACAAGGCTTTGTCGTGAGGTGAGGGGGTGCGTAGTGCGTTGCCCACAGGTCACGGTGCGAGCAGAGGCTCAGTGGCAGCGTCAGCAGGCAGCATCTATGAGACCAGGATCAGGGTGCGGAATTGCGGCGGTGCTCTCTGCGGTGCCTTCAAGACACGGAGTCGGCAGCAGCATCGTCGGGTTGATTCTTCTGTTACAGCACAAAACACACAGTCCCCAGTGCTGAGGGCAGAAGAGCTTGAAGTCCTTGCTGTTCCTGAGACTTCTTGAACAGGGGGCAAGCTCTACCTCAGGCCCTTGGAGAAACTCACAAAAGTAAGTCCAGTCCAGTCCTTTAACTGCCCAAGACAGAAGCAGCCACTGCAGGCCAACACAGCAAAGTGGTAGTTCCTTTTCACAGCTACTCCAGCTCTTCTTCTTGGCAGTCTTCTTGGTCAAAAAGAGTTCTAAAAGTCAGGGGTCTGGGCCCCAATATTTATATTCCAAAATCCTGTGATCTCTTAGGCAGAGAGTGTCTGTGCCTAGCCAGAACCAGTTCTGCCTTCTCTGGTGTGACTTCCTGGCAGGAGGTGGAGACGGCATGGTCAGAGGCCCTTTGAGGTGCAAGGAAGTCTCCTCCCCCTTCCCCAATTGCAGCCCAGGTCTATTCTGCCCTTTCCTGACCCACCTAGACTATCTGGAGCCACTTCTGCTCCCCAGCCTTCTGTCATCCAAAACCCAGACAGGCAATCAATATTCCAGCAGAGACACACGGGATGACGGAGCAAGAAAATACCTACTTTCTAAAAGTGGTATTTTTAAACACAGAATGTAAAAAGCACATTCACTAAAATATGCATCTTTAGACTCTGAGTGCAGGCATACTAAACTTTATTTTCCTACCTAATTCCTGGGACAATAATCTGAAACTTACCTCCTTCTTGAGTAAACCCCACTACCACTGTCACTTCTCACCACAACCGCTTCCTCGCCCGCATAGCCAGAGATTCTTTTCCAATCCCTATAGGGATATCACAGTGTCTGTGTCTCAGAACGTCATACGTGTGGCTACAAAGACCACAAAGGCTGCTGGTCTCACCAATTCAGAGGGCCACTACACCCACCAAACATCCAGTGAGAATCCTCTAGTGCGGCTGAAAAATGCCTAGGCACAGAGGGGAGTGCTGAGAAAACCTCCTTCCACCGACCATCGGAATCCAGTACCAGAAGGTTGCATTGCAGTTGTACTGTAGCTGAGCACTGTGGGCACCGGGGCCAAAGCAGAAAGCAGAAAGTCGAGAGATTGCAGAGCCAACGTGGGATGTGAGACGCAAGAGTCAATTTACCCTGGAAGCGGAAGCCTGGCTGAACAGCTGAGTGATGAGCGATGAGCTGGTAGGCAGAGCAACAATGCGGCTGTGCAGCGGCAGCAAGCAAGAAGGAGGCTTCACGCTTCAGAAATGCCTCTACTTGCATACAAAATACTTATGTACCTGCCTGGTTATACATGTTTGGTGGTTTTTAGGTGCATTTATTCATTAATTATTCATGCATTTTGTCAAATATATTACCACATATTTTATAAAAAAAGCATTATAAGGAACTTATTCTCCTCCCCCTTTTCAGCATTTTCCATTTCAAAGTGTGTATATAGCATTCAGGGTGATTTCAATACACAAGGGTAACAGGATCTGCTTCATTCCTGAGACTATGGATTATTCTGTGCACTGATTATCTTTGGACTTTGGCACACTAGACCAACATATTCTCCTCCATAATAGTGAATTATTTTGTTGAGTTGGCAGTAGAACACTCAAATGGTTCAGCTTTTTCTCCGCAAAGTACAGCAAAGTATACAAACCAAGTGATACTGGATTCTTTGATGTCTCACTTCAATAAAGTCTCTTTTTGCAAAACCAGTTGGTCTCAATCTTCCTGGGCACTGTATTGCCTACATTGCCTCGATTATGACCAATTTATGAACCTACAATGTAGGTTGCAATCTGTATGCAGACAATCTGTGGCAGTGCCAAAGACTAACACCATGCAAATAGCAGGCGCTAGAATGTCGCAACAAGGAGAAATATTTTTATTTCTCCTCGTTTGTGCTTTTTCTATGTGTGCTGCATTCTGTAGCACATATAGAAAAATGCTATTATTGCACATAAACAATCATTCCCTGCAACACAGTCACCCTTGCACTATAGTGCAAAGGGGCCTGTGTTGGTGCTAGGAAGCTAATTTTAGCACCTCTGCTAGGGAAAAACACAGGGGTGCACCGTATTGTTGTAATACAGGGCATCCCTGCGTTTTGGAAATGTCAGACCATGGCACTGACAAATCTGGCACTGCTCTACACTGTGACATGTCCTTGTAAATATGCCCCTAAAAGTCCGGCACTGGCTGTTTATCAAATGGGGTTGAGTTGTAAAGAATGCGCATCGTACAAAAAGGATCACTTCATAATATTTCTCAGAGCTAATGTGCGGCTACCTCCTGAAAATACGCAGATGATTGGTCTCCTCAAAACTATCTCTTGCTCCTTCGACCAATACTGAAATGGGTACGTGAAGATCCTTGCAGGGGCGGCTCTAGGCTCATGGTGGCCCTGGGCAGGGAGCATAGGTAGGGGGCCCCGTAAGAGGGGGTCCGGGTGGGGGGGGGGGAGCTCAGGAAGGGGGTCAGGGTATTTGGAAGTGGAACAGAGCCCGAGGCCACCAAATCCCTACCACGGGCCGCCACACAAATATGTATCCTTCCTCAGAAGATTATTATATTAAGGATATATATTGCCATGGTGGCTCCTGGGGTTTGGTGGCCCTGTGCAGGTGCACAGCTTGCGCATGCCTAAGGCCGCCCCTGATCCTTGTATACAAAGGACACACCCTGCAAAACTCTATATAACAGCTTATTCACCTTGAGTAAGATGTACTTCATTTCATCTTCAAACAATTTTATGGTCTAATTTGCACCTTTTCAGTCTTAACAGCACTGTAGTTCCCTATTCCCAATAAGTTCCCCTGAGCACTCCGAAACCATACTGGTGGCATAATATAAATAGAAAACATACGCAACAACAAACTGGATGGGCTTATGATAAAGTTTATATGTTGTGTTTTGGATGTAGACTGAGCTTTGCATTTCACATGAATATCCGAACAAGGCAAGGAAACCCTCAGGGCTTGTCAGCATCTGAAGCAGTTAGCTAAGTAGACGAGAGCACAACAAGATGTGCTGAATTTACTTCAATGAAAGACGAATAAAAACAATTCCTTGATGCTAACACACAGATGTTATGGCCGAAATCACCCACGGTAAACACTAAGCCAAACATGAAAGAGGATTCAGGAAGTAAAATGGACCACACAAATCTAGCACTGACGGGTATCCCAAAGCACAAAATCTGGAAAACAAATTGCCGTTTTGTTAAATTATTTTAGTGAAGAAACATTCTCCACATTTTAATCAGAGTATTTTAAATATTTGTATGCATATTCTATTTTTTGTCATTACCAAATCTTGTATGTAGCAGAATTAGGGAAATTCACAAGCAGGAAAGACCATATTTAATCATGTCTTTATATTACCTATATTATTGTTTCTTTCTGTTGGACCTACAGTGAAAAAAACACGTTTCAAACTAACCACAAGCAATTAGTGATATACAACACACACATCAGTGCAGGTGGCCGTTCAGCCCAGTACATAGCAAAGCTGCGAGGGGTCTAATACAAGCAAGGAAATTGGACGCTGGCCACCAGTTTGGTAGTAAAAAACAGTTATATTTGGGGTGCAGTGTGCAACCAGGCCTCCTTGATAACTGCACCTGCTGCACAATACATAGCCAAAGCCCATACAAAATGAATTGGGCTATGATACATATTGAGTGACTGAACGATGCCCCTGCCTTAAAGTATGGCTTGACAGCTTACAATTTCCCCAATGTTATCTCATCTATTGAGGAACCTGTGGAAGACTGTTGAGGTCATTACTGACGTCAGACGCTCCCTTGTTTATTTATTAATTTACACCAAGTTCTGTTAATACACTTCACATAATCCAGACCATCTCTGTCAAGGCTGCAGAGGCATGGAATACGCTTCCTGCTGATCTCCAATTCAACTCTGAGTTTCAGCTCTTTAAGAAGCAGCTCAAGACACATCTGTTCAGCTTGATCCGCTAATTTGATTCTTGCTCCCACCTCTGCTCTCCCTCACGCCAGAACACTCTTGAGTAACTGTGCGCGCTACAAATGTATTATAACATAACATAATAGAGATAGAACAGACAGCATTCCAAGGAAATGAGGGAGAGGGCTGTTTTGAGAACAGGTGAAGACTAATAATGCAGTGTGAGGTCCTCAATCTGAAAAAGGTGTATCTCCAAAGGTTTTCTAAAGGAGAGGAGAGGTTATGTTCTCAGAAGATTTGGAGGGAGTTCCTTATATTGTCGAGGATCTCTGGGAAAGAGTGTTTCGTGGATTAAGATATTTTAAACATCAATGTTTTGTAGAAGAAAGTCTCTACTTCTCAAATCTTGTAGGCTCCATAGATGGTTTGAAGAGTGGGTAGATTAGGAAGAATTTATTTTAAAATGTTATCTTTGCTTTTAGCAGAAACCAATGTAGATCTTCAAGACTGGAGTGATGTGATCAAGTTTACTAAGTAACTCTAGGCCATGTAACAACTGGGGGTTGGGGTTGAAATCAGGCAAAACAGCTTTTCTAAAGTTCACACTGGAGGGGTTCACACTTCGTGGGTTGGCGCCTCTTCAAGTTGACTGCGTTGTGAGAAGCTCCGTAGCGGCCACAGGGAATAGTCAGCATTGAACTGCTTCGAAGGAGGAAAAATGCTTCTTGCCCAGCGGGGCGTGCTGCGGGAACCACACTGCAATCCACAGGTTTGTTTTTCCAACAGCCGTAATTACTTTTTCTCCTCACACGCAGCGGGCGCACTGATGGAGAAAGTGAATTCAGTGCTGCATAACTTCCTTTACTTGATACCTTCGGCTGGCAATTTCGAATACCTCGCCAGTATGAGGCAGTATTTTACTTCCCGCTTGTAAGACTTTTCTTAGCCATTTTTCTGTTCACTTCTCTGTGTACATAAGCTACAGGGATTTCCTGCATTTCTCTACAATACCATCTTGCATTTTTTTCCATCCCTTGCCTTATTGGAGGATGGAGACTCCTTCCTTCTAACAGATCTATTTCCTCACAAAATTTCTCAATAAACACTGCCAACTCATTTTCTGTGCTTGCTAACGATATGGGGGCAGTAGTCAGTATTCAATTTCATCATCTACCACATCTTCTAGTGGAAACGTAATGACTCGTTTTAAAATGGCCTCCAATGATAATCGTGAGTACTACTCAAGGTACTAAATTAGTTAAAAATGATCCTCCACCCCCATCAAACCATCAAAAGTCATCTCCATGGAATTGTTATTTGAAGAAATTCAAGCTCTTAAACCATAAATTGAAGATACCAATAATAAACTTCAAATCTTAAATGATAACTGGTCACTTCTGGTTAATAGGGTCACTTAAGTGGAGCAAAGAGTTAGTGAGCTTCTAGATACCATGAATACTCTGAAAAATCTACAATCTGAAGTTTCACAACTGAAAAGAACACACTAAAGACATAGAAAACCAGGATATTTATGGTTTGGCAGAAGGGTTGGGGGGGACTGATCCCATTTCATTCTTCCAATCTTTGTTTCTTAAGCTTCTGAACCTTCCAGTTTCCTCAGTATTAAAAAAACACAGCAAGTGCACAGATAGGGTCACTCTACTCATCATCCTTCTTCATTACAGAAACCTAGAGAAATCATCATCTACTTCTTAGAATATGCTGAACTTCTTCAAATTATCATGGCTGCAAATGCCAAAGGACGAATTTCATGGTCTAGATCACAACTATTTTTTGCTCAGTACTTTGCCAGTGCTACAGCGGATAAGAGAAAAAGGTTCCTTCATAGGAGACCATCTCTTTGTTCCCTGAATGCAAGATTCTGCCTTTTCGGTCCTGGTCTGTTTAAAACTTACAAAAATAAGACTACAACTTACAAAGATCCCTTGTTACTTCAGTATCTTACTGATAATTGTAGGGGCGAAGAGATAGATACCTCAGTACTGTTCTTGTTTATTTCTTTTGTCTCAAAATTTCAATAAAATCATTTTGAACTTAAAAAAAAAAATTCTCTTCAATTTGAAATTAGGGCCCTATTACGATGTAACAAAGAAAGCCTCTAACCACTGGTCGGAGGCTTTCCAACTTACATTGTTGGTTTCAAATCCAACAACCTTGTATGATGAAGGCTGTCACATTTGAAATCGGACGGCCAGACCAACAGGCTTCTATAATGGCCGCTCATAATCCCGTATGTACAGCGTTTATGCCATGGGGATTATGATGTTGGTTTCCGAAAGACTTTTTATGCTGGGCTTTCTGACATGAAAAGCTTGTCAGAAAGCAACTTAGCAAAGTGGGGGCCTGGGGACATCTATGGTGCCCTCCTGTTAATCCCTGCACCGAGTTGTAGGGATTAACAAAAACACTCATTTCTTCAGCTTGTGCTACGGCCGATTTACATCCACAGAACAAGTTCTCATAGTGAAATGAGAGTGTGCAACCGCATCCTAATAATGCATTTGGGACCTCTGACCAGAGGTCATCCGGTCAGGATTCCACAACGGTGTTGTCCACCCGACATCGTAATGAGGGTCTTATTGTTCAAAGTAGTCTCTTTTGATAAAATTCTTATAATATCCTGGATAGACCATTCATGTGTTATATTCATGCCTCTTCTCCGTACTTGTGTAGACTATTCCCGCTAATTTTTGTTTATTTCTCTTAGTGCAGGTAATATTTTGCGTATGCCTCAAAGATTAAGTCATTATTGTTTTATGTGGTTTCACTCTCCCCTTGTCAGCTGCTTTGTGGTTCTGGTCATCTCCATTATGTGGCATCACCACCCTCAACTATATGTGCGTTTTATAGGTATGTCCTTATTGTCATTTTGTCTTCTGTGTTTTCTGTCCTTACCATATCTCTATTTTTTTCTTGATCTCTCTCTTCTCTATTTCCTTTCTCTTTCACAACTTGCTATCTAATTGTTCAACATTGTACTTCTATACTCATTTACCTCCTTGCCTTAATACCTATTCAATCCTTTCTTTTTTCATCCCATTTATTCTAAAGTTGAGTGTTGAATGTCATTGCTTCATACTACAGGCTATATATTGTGTCATTATTACTCAGTGGACATCCTTCATGTTCTTCTTTATATTCTTTCTTTTCCTTTTTTCCGCTACCAATGTTCTTGTTACCATTCTTATATAAAGGCAGATTACTCATATAATGATGCGTTTGTAGACTTTGCTAATATCAGTTTAAATTGTTATCTATGGCTTTACCTGTAATCACTTGGAATGTAAATAGGTTGGATTTGCCCATCAAGTGACACATGGTGGTTGCCTTACAGAGGCATGCATGGTTACACCACAAGTGCATCTACAACGCTGCCTAAACAACAAATGCATCTTAACAAAGTATTCCTTTACCACACATGCCTCTACAGTGCAATTTTGTGGTAAAGGCATGCCTGGCAAAGGGATATGTGTGATAAAGATCACACCATAGCCCCCAGCCCTGAGCCCTAAAACAACCACAACCCAAGCCCTAAAAACAACCCGTCACATCAAGTATTCAGTTTATGCTGATGATATTCCTCTATATATGTTCTTTCCTGACTCCTCGTTGCAACCTTTCCTAAACACAGTTTACACTTTCGCAGCACTTTCAGGCTATAAACTGAACACTGACAAATGTGAAATATTCTGCTTAATAAATGGTGTTTTAAACATGACTTCTCATCTTCGAAATTTCTTTGGAGGCCAGCAAAAATAGAATATTTAGATCTCTGATTTACTACTTCCATGAAATATACACCATCTATTAAATGCACTGCTCTTCTTTCAACTTTAAAAACTCTTACATAAAGATGGAATCCATTGTTCCTCTCATGGTGGAGTAGACTGGACTCTATTAAAGTGACATAAGCCCCCATAATACTTTTCTATCTCTCTCTAATTCCAACTAATATTGCATCTTCTCTTTAAAAAAAATATTTAATATCTTTTCTATGGAATAATAAAAACCTTGTATCTCTCTCACCAAACTTCAATACAGTCAGCAACAAGAAGGAGTTAACTTCCCAAACTTCCAATCTTATCATCCCGCCTTCTTTTTGAAACAATCCACCAATTACTATGATGAAGATTACACACATGACCACCCCTTATGGACAGAGTTAGAGTTATCTTTTATTCAACCCTTTTGTTTTTCTGAATTTTTGTCTCTTACCTATGGCCTTTCCTCCATGTCCCTTCCCATCCTCAAAAATACTTGTAGGATATTACACCCCATTTTTATTTCTAATCTTTCCATCTTAGACCAATTTCTCCATTCCTCTTTTTGGTCCAATACTCTCATTAAAATTAATTATAGATCTGTATTTGTGAAATCCTGGCAGGAAAAGGGTTTGTCATGGACTCATAAATTATTCCATAATCATTCACTGATCCCCTTCTCTTAAGCTCAATCCGTATTTAAATTTTCTAACTCATATAAACTCAAATACCAAACGTTAAGCTTTCCTATTTATGAATATCATAATTCCCTCCATACCAGCGTCTCACCAGCATCTGTACCTTCACCCCTGCAAACATTTTATCAACTTCCACCTCTGGATCCAGAATGGATACTCAATTTACTTCCTTCCCTGAACCCAGACAGACATCTTAACTTGAGTTACTGTGGGAAACAGACTTGCACACTTATTGTTCTCCTTCCTTATGGAATAAAATATGGGAAATGATTTGCAAAACTTCTCATGCTGCTAATACCACCCAAACATTATTTTTCATCTACAACTGACTAATGATTGATTCAAGTGATTTACATAAGTTTAATTCCAGTATATTGCCAACATGTTGGACTTGTAACCTATCTAATTCAACTCTGAAACACATGCTTATTGTGTGCCCTTACACATATCAATTCTGGCTTCACGTTTGGACACAAATTAATCACACACATGTTCCTTTATAAACCTCTTTTTGTGTAGCCTTTCTGAAAATTGGAGTGATTGTGACTACAATGAACAAATTGAAGACCTATTAATTGCTGTTGCACTTCAAGCATAAAGTTGGAAAAATGCTCTCAATATCCCCTTTCAAGCATGGTGGTACGGCAATCGCTGCAATCATAGACTGGATAGAAACTGTGTTACCTCAATATATGAGGCCATCAGAGAGAGTGCCTTTGGTCACCAGTAAATACTTTTCTAGATTCCTCCACTCTAATGACTACTTTACACCAACCCATCACTGAGGAAGTTTCAAACCCCTAAAATGGTCTCACTAACTGAGTTCATATTAATTGCAATTATTTGTTCATTCCCTTTATTGCTATATTTACTCTATTTTATTGCTCAACTTACCTTCATTAAGTCTTTGTTCAACATTGGAATGTTTTTTTATATCTTTTCTCCTTCCCTATCCCCTCCCTCTGATTTCTTTCTCTCTTTCTCTTTCTTTTTGATACATAGGTTTTCTCTTTTATTATACTAATTGGAAAGAACTCAATGTACTTAAAATACAGTCGCGTCAACATATTGTAAAATGTTGCAACATGTTACTTGTTTTAGTTATATTCTAATAAAGTTTATTTTAAACTTAAAGTTCATACTGGAATTAATAGGATCATTGAACTGAAGGTAGAAATGTACTCCTTTGGTGATTTTTGAAATAAAGTTTGATAGTGATAAGGAACATAAGGAACTGTCTATGGGGAAGCCTAGTGGATGCACCAGAGAAGACGAAGTTGGGGAAAACCCATCAAGCGTTAGTTCAGGAGGATTGAATCTTAGGGAAGATGAGCAAAAATTCTCTTTTCAGTAGATTAAGCAGATGGAGTTTTCTGACATCCGGTGAGGATTGTCTCTTGGCAGAATCATAGAGAGATGATACCTTCAATGGAAGGTTTTTTATTTTCAGTTGAGATTTATCTGCATATTGATGGATGGTGGCTCTTCATTGCCTTAGTTGTTCAAAGTATAATTTGAACAAGATGGGGGAAAGAAGTGATCCTTGGAGAATGAGATAAAACATATGGGAGGTTCTGGAGAATGAATACCTATACTCTACATCTGTGCAATGATTATACACATCAATCTTGATGCATGAAAGGCATGCAATAGAAAGAGACAATGTAATAATTAGTTCCAAGTTGTGTCCCTTGGGATGTGCTGGCCATGAAGATATTTGATAAAGACTTTGTTAAATAATAAGAAGATTGTTGAGGTTGCAGTAGTTTTGGGATTTGTTTTAGCCCAAATGAATTCTTAGGGCACCTACCATTATGGTATTGGGTGATAAATCTAGCTTACAAGTAATACATTCTTGCAAATGATAACATTGTTTATTAGTTTAGGTGTATGAGATGTTACAAGTATGTAGACTCTGTTTGATAGAGAAGGTGGCAGATCAATATTGAGACTTTCAAAAGTGAAGTTAGTCATTCTTCGGAACTAGTTACAATTTAAAGTTCCTTTATAGATTGTACCTCACCACCCCTTGTTTTAATCAACAGACTTCTCAGAGGATGACGCATACTTGAGGTACTACAGTGAGTGTTGGTTCAGTCAGGTGATGCAGGGCGTGTCGAGTTTCTTCAAGCCTATGAGATTGAGAATGTCAGCAGGGTGAGATTAGCGGATCTGACATTTTTGAGCATGCATAGCATACTAATGTTTGGAGGTGAAGGGGAGGAAATTGGCCCACTTTGGTATGTGTTAATATCAGTGCATTTAAAGAGTACACGATTGTTGGTATGTTTTGTTTAAGTGTTTCTTGGGCTTCATAGTGTGTCAGATGATTTGGATTTGTTGATGATTAGTAAGAAGACACACTGTGTAATATTTGTGATCACAGATCTTCAGGTCATATCAAGAGAGGAGCACTGAGTGCAAGGGAAGTATATAGGTAACATTTAGGATTGTGGATCCTCCTAACTTGCACTAACTGCAGCCAGGGTAACCTGAATGATATTGTTGTGCAGAAATACTGAGGATCAGAGAGATTTGACAGCTGATATAAAAAGGATTGATGCTTAAGTTTATGAATCACCATGTAATGCTTAGGGAGCTGATTTAAGTGTCACTCTTGGAATCTCATTGAACTATGGAGAGTAGGAGATTGTAAAGTGGATGCAATAAGAATAATAAAAGGTCCTGCGTTTTCCACCTTTACCCATTTCATGCTAGTTGATAGCCTCGGTGCTGTTACGAAACCTCCAGTAGTGGTGGGTGACCGAAAGGGATAGGATGTTAAACTTTTTGATGATTATGTAGCATCAGTGAGTGGAGATGAATGGAGCCTAGCCAATTTTACAGGGGTATACGTTACTCCAGTGTTGTATCAGCCTGAATTTATACCGCTGACGAAGACTTAATTGCTGAGAGATCACAGATATTTTAATGGCTGATAGGCTGGTTAGATATTTTGGATGATGGTTAGGTTTGTTTTAAAATGTACAATGCATTGCTTTGATCTATCTATCTCACAGCCATCTTGTACGGAATGTGGGTTGGGAGATTAAGCTTGCATTATGGAACTGAAGTTGAAGTACCATTTATCCAATGAGGGCCTAGCTGCAAATGCAGCTGTGCTTTATATGCTTGACTTACAGACTTGACACACAACTGAGAACAGGACACAAACAACATGCATGGAAGAATGTGTTAAAATGGCAGGAGTGAATGTTTTTCCGCTTATCTAAAATGAGGATTTCAAACCAAAAAATGCTTGGGAATTTTACGAATATAGGGCTTAACATGAGGGAACCTGATTGTCTGTTTAGGGTTGTTTTGGCTTTGGTAATTCGAGTTTAAAATAACAATTATCTTCTGTACTCCATGTGTGCGTTGGATTTTTCACAGTAAGGATAAAATGTATGGCCTTAACACCTTGGCTGCTAGGCGTTTTCCCCCCCTGTGTTGGAAATTGCTTTATTACTTTATTTATGACGAGCTCAGCTCGTCATCAGCACAGCTCAACTGTGCATCATGACGAGCTGAGCTCGTCATGAGCATCGAAAGGGTTAAAGGTAATGCCACATACTATAAAAGGTATTTATGTCTACTATGACAGGCAATACAAAGAGAGGAGGAGAACTCTGATGTGCATGACTATTGGAGTTTTCACTCTTTAAATCAGATACATAGCTGAAAATAGCTAATTTGGTGTGGATGCGGCAACTTCAATACCAACTGTTCCATCAGAGGACACCTGTGAAACTCGATGTGTAATTGGATTAGTATTTGTACTGCTGTCCAAAAATCAATTGAGTGAATATAATGCTTATTTTTGTTCAGAAAATGCAGTTCCAAGCTGTCACCTTTTGTTTTACCTGGTGCATACTTGCAAATATGTAACATCCATGGCCTCCACATTCTTTGGAAATCAAAATGTATTTTGCTTCAAGCATAACGAAATATTAGGGCATTGCATCACATTACTCTATACATTAAATTCTTTCGTTTACTTTATTTTGAAAATATTGAAAATAAACACGAAATGTTCTGGTATTTACCAGGCATTTATCTTTCGAGCACATATCAAGTTTGTCCCGCTGAAACTTATCTACGGGATGTCATAAAATCGCTACAACTCATTATTTAAGAGTGTGAGGTACCATTTGTTACTACACAATTCATAATTTACTACGGCACTTCTAATCGAGGCATAAACACTAGGGGGCAGATTTATAAGCCCCTCACGTCACTGTTGAGTCACTTTTAACATGGGAAAAGTGACGCAAAAGTGGCGCAAGGGGCTTGTAAATCTGCCCCTATATGTAGTTCTAACAGTAGTAGGAAATTCACATCCGGAACATATTAGCATACACCATCATGAAAATCTTCCACTTTCCATCTCCAAAAATAACTGTAAATCTAAACATGGAATCTACTCTGATAAAATCAGTCCTGGCTACAGTCAATAAAGCAGGCGTGGTTCACAAGTATAAAGGCCCCCGTTTCGAGATTTGGCAGTCAGGTGACTCTGTTGCAAACCTGAAAAATATCACGTCTTCCTTATTACAAGGGCATTATATCCTATGGCACTTGTAATGGCCTTATATCCGATTGCACTTGTAATAAGCCCAACAGGATATTCACCACGTTTGTAATTGAGTAACCCTTCCTCCGAATTTTACATCATTCCCAAAATAATTACTAGCTGTTGGTGACAGGGTGTTGAATGCCATGAAATCTCAAACTAATACATGAACATATGGTGACTTTTTTTTTTGCTCTGTAACGCCTTAACCGCAGCAGTTTTTCCGCCGCGGTGCGGGCTTTCTAAAGGGTGGGCGGTGCTGCCGTCAGCTGTTGGCCGACGGCAGCACTAGGGAGGTAGTGCTGCCGGCAGCACGGAAGGGGTAAAAAGAGAATGTTTCCAACTAGTTTCCTGTTCCTTTTTACAGTTTTGCAGCACAAACAAGTATGTGTTCTCTTTGCAGTTTCAACTTAGTAAACAAATTACAAGTGTTATCTGTTTCTCTAATTTTGTATTTAGCCATACTTGCTGACCTATGCAAAGACTGTATTACCAATGCCATATGGGCAAATGGGACACTGCGGGTTTGTACAACACCCTTTATCATAGCACCACGTGAGATTTTCATATTTTCCTGAAGTATTTCAGAGGTACCGTAGGTCCAATTTAGAGAGATATTTATGGAAGGAGGTGTAACATTCCTGGAGTAAGTCGGAACTAACAATTGAACAAATCTTTCAGGAGCAGTTTTATACATTTAGTGGACATCTCCAACATCTAGTGTCGGTTCAGTTTATAGTACATTCCTTTGTGTCTAGTGTCTATGGAATGTCAAATTGGCGAGTTACATGCCTTTTTCCTTTAATATATTTGTTAGACCGGATACCCCTGGGTGGTAGCCCTCCAAACAATTTACCTTCACCCCTCCTGTTCTGAGTTAGTTTTTGTTGACTTTAGGAATCTGTGCACTTTAGCGCTGCTAAGCAGTGCTAAAGGTCTTGTGATCAGTCCTCTAAACATGGTAAAACTGGCCTACACCCAAGTTAAGTGCTACTAGCATACATGTCAACATTTTGGAAAAGGAAATTGTGAGATTTAAATAAAAAAACAATCAGAAAACCGTATTTCACCCTTTGACTTCTATTGAAGCAGAGGCATTTTCCGGTGGTAGACAACCAAAATGCTTCTTTTGGCTTCAAAAATCGTGAGTTTCTAAACTGAATCAGGTCTCTTGGCATGTATGTACTAGTAGGATTGAAGCACTCACTGTGCCACCCATGTAAGTAGCCTTTTTAAATGTTTCTCAGGCCTGTCATTGCATCAGTTTTAGAAATTTGTTATTTTATTGACCTAACCATTTGGTGCCAGCACCCTGTATCATGGGTAACATGCCTAGGTGTAGTTAGCGGTTGGCCTTTGGGTATTCACCCCAGACAGTGTTACAACTGGGACTAGTTAGGATAGGAATACTGCAGCTGTCACCTACTACACTTGCACTTTATAGGGGCTGCCTCAGCACACCTACAAAGTACTTCACACTAGTCTATTGTCACCCCAGGCCACTTGGAATCAGGGTAGGGGAAGGAAGGACATTTCACAACCAGATGTGGGGTGGAAGTCTTGATGTTTCTCCCACTTCAAAACTGGAACCAGAATAAATATTTGACTTTCAGACCAACTCATCAGATCACTTCTGGACCTGTGGAAGACACAGAAGAAGGACTGCTTTAATGCCCTGCCACTCTAAGAATGCCTTTCTGCCCAGCTGCCTGAGAAACAAAGACTGGACCGGCTCTTTAAATACAGAACCACCAAAGATACTCAGAGTCTAGTGGACATAATAAGATCCAGAGTCCTGTGCTGTATCTGCCCAGCTGTACAAAGAACTGGAACTTCCTGTGCGCTGCTACTGGCTCTACCTGAGTATGTCTTGATCGCCAAGAGGTGCCCCCCAGGTCCTAGACTCGTGGTTTGCTTCAGAGTGCACTCCTTATGGCTCAACTGTGGCTTGCCTCAGAACTGACTCAGCACAATGCAATTTGATACAGTGTGATGCAGGACCTTGCATCACAGCAGTTGGCAACTCCTGATCAGGGGCCTTATTGGAACCAATGCAGTGCGACGCATTACGATGCAGGACCTTGCATCGCAGCACCTCGCCGCTCCTGATCAGCAGCCCCATCAAAGTCAACTCAGAACGATGCATCTTCATACAGAACCTTTCTTTGCAGCATCTCGAAGCTCCTGATGGGCAGCATCATCGAAACTGACGCAACGTGATGCAATACAACACAGTACCTTGCAGCTCCTAGTCGGCGGCTCCATTGCAATCGGCACAGCTCAATGCAGCACTATGCAGGCCTTCACATCTTAATCCACGTATAATCAGTACATTAACAAGAGAGCCAAACTAGGTGCTTTTCCTGGCCAGCACTCCAATTCAGTAAGCTTGAACTTGTGACTTGGTCCCAGTTTAAAGTGACCAGATAACTTTAAATGGCACTAGGCGCTTTTTGGTTCTACTTTTACTGGAGACTTTGAAACTGCATATCTCCAGTTCTGTTGATTGAATGTTTGTCATTTTGATGTAATTGTATTTGATACATTTTAGTCTACTTTTCTAAATTGGTGTGAAACACTTCTTGTGTTGTGTTTCACTTAATTACTTGCTGTGTGATGCATACATTCTTTACACACTGGAAGGTGAAGTATAGATTAATTTAGTTTTATGGTTTAATCTGACATGGTTTATGGGTGTTGCTTGAGTAGGGTTTCGCCCCCCTCAACCAATGACCTAATTTTTCACAATATTATTTAGGGAAGGGTTTATGCTAATCCCACTTGGGGTACCATCTCTTCTTAAAATGACCAATAATCTTGTCACCTTTTCCAGACACTGGGCATCATATGTGTAAGTGGGAGAAACATGTGACCCACAATGTATCCATGAATGTCCATTAATGAAATTTGATTGAACACTTCTAGTGCAATACTTATAGGGGTATGCAGTTCTCAATATTTGGGCCTGATTTAGCATTTCGCTGATGGAATACTCCATCACAAACATGATGGATAACGCATATGCCATATTGCAAGTGCACTATAGCCATCAACACTTGCAATACGGTGGATGGAGTATCCCATCCATCACATTTAAACAAGGCCCTTTGATTGTTGCCTTTTCCAATTCCTAATATTTTTCACTGCCAGTGTAACAAATCATGCACATTGCCTGAGCACACACTCACACTATGAAGAATTGTGATGTTATTTACATAAAATTCATATTTAACATTACTTAGTTCAATGGTACCCATTTGTTCAACCTTGAACGATTACAAGTCTTAGTGGACTCTCTGCTATATGAACCCACAACTATCGGGTCAAATAATTACCATTATAGTTGATGTGTTAGTCAATTGAGCTATGACACCTAGCATAGGTTCTGCATCCCAGGGTGTACTGTACCAATGTAGCCTCAATAACATAACATAACATAATACATTGTAATTGTAATTGAATGTATATAGCGATTACTACACCTGACAAATGCTACTCCAGAACCCAACGTTTAGTTCAGTGTTATTGGTTGCTGTTTGTTATTGGGATTTGTCTTGTTCACTCAAAGCAACCCATTCCATGCAGTCATTTCAGCTTTTTATGGTGGACTAAATTAAGAGTAGTTGGTTGTGATCTTCAGTTGTGGGGTGGTGAGCTTAATACAGGCGTTAGAGGAGATTAGGTATTGGTGGGTTGCAGAGGTATAACTTTCAGAAGGAGCAGAGATTGCGATCTTGTAAATGAGTTGTGGACAATTTGCTGAAATAGAGAATAGTCAAATGCGCATGTGTCAGAGTAGGCTGTGCTCAGAAAGAGGGGGCATGCAGAGGATAGAAGGGAGGAAAGGGACAGTTAAAAGAGAATCAAAAAAGGCGAGGCGACAAACAGAAGTTTTATTAATGGACAGTTTTTTTGTTTGGTTTTTTTTTGGTTTTTTTTTATTTATTTTTGCAAAATACATGAGTTAGTCGTCAAAGAGTCATAATTTGCAGAGTACATAGTTACTATTAACATTCATTACATCAATTCATCAATAAATCAATAAATCAATAATCCTGGAGTTGTATACATGATATATCGAAAAAAGGTAAATGAATACATTTTAGAAATTATATGTAACTCATATTAGATATGTAATGAAAAGAAAAAATATATATGTATAATTGACAATGCAATAAGGCAGATACATATCGGGCTAATATAAAAATAAGAAAAAGGGGGGAGTTACCGGAAATAGACCATCAAACAGTGGACTCTAGATGATTAGTAATCTTTCCCCAAATCTGTTGACCAAGCTTCTTTTTCCTATGCCCTTTGAGGGCATACAGACTATGCTCCATATTATGAACTGAAAAAAAACACGCTCTCCATAGTTCAAAAGAGGGGGGTTCCTGTTGTAACCACCAAGATGCTAATAAAAGTTGGTATACCGCTGTAACTAAGAATATTAGTTTTACATATGGCTGTAATAGATCTGATATTACCGGCCCCATTTCTGCACCTAACATTATCTGCGTAGCACTTAGTTTAACGGGAAACCCTAAAGTGGCTGTTAAATAATTCTCTATCTTTGAAAGCAAAAAAGATAGCCGAGGGCATCCAAAAAAAATATGGAGATCGTCTGCAGATATGTAGCCACACCTAAAGCATTTCTCAATAGCATCACCCTGCCATTTTGAAACCTTGTCAGGCGTATAATATAAATTAAAAATGGATTTGTAATGCTGTGCAGATAATTTTGCCGAAAGGAATACATTTGTTGCCAACTCCAGTGAGATTTCTATCCGTATATCCTGCCTCCCAAGTTTATTCCCCCATTTAACATTTTGTTGCTGTAAATCATTCACCTTAGTATTCAGCAAATGGCCATATAGCACTCCTATTTTTGCAGATTTGGTATTATCCTCTATCAGAAGGTTAGCTTGTAGATTACTAGCTTTTTGGGATAGAAAATTCCTAATTTGCAAATATTTTGCAAAATTCTCCCTGGGTAGCTGATATTGTATACGAAGTTGCTCGAAAGATTTCAAAGATCCATCACAAAAAAAATCCCCCACTAACCTTAATCCTTTTTGCCACCATACATAGACCACCCTATCCCATAAGTCAACTGGCAAAAATATTGGGGACGTCAGGGGTGTATACCAAGAAATGTTCCCTATTGCAAACATTTTCCTTAATGTCCGCCAGATTTTATATGCGGCTAGTAGTACCTTAAAACGTGTGCGTTTGTAGTAGCTCCATTCCTGATGTAGTAACAGACAATTTTTTGCCTTCACATCTAGTAGCATCTGGTAAATTGACGGGCACTCTGCAATATTCAGAGGACCAACACCGGATACCAAAACATTCATCCCTTGAAGCATACAGGCATAGTAATAAAGAGTGAAATCTGGTACTGACCAACTGTAGTGACCATATTTTTGGCTCTATTTCTGAGTGATGGTGACTTTAAGCTTGCTACCATCCTGAATCTCTATTCTTGCCTTGTGTTGGTCCTTTTCAGGCCTTTTTCCAGACCTAGAAGCATAAACTAGAGGATAGCTGCTTAATATGATGATAGATCCCTTATTCTTGACTCTAATCCATCTATTGCCTATTGGCTTTGACATAATTATGTGTCCTTTCATCATCCTACCTATAGTAGAGGGTGGATCCTGTAGTCCTGACTTTATATTATGGTTTGTGTATGTACTCTGACAGAGCTAAGTGTTATTTCATCCTTCTCAGGCCTACACGGCCCAGAACTAGAGAGACTCCATTTTGCTTTCTGTCCCTGCAGACTGAGATGCTTGCAGGGTAAAGGTGATGTTTTAGTTATGAGGTGTTGTTCACTAGGGGAAAACCAGCCGAGACTGGTTCTTATCGGAAGAATGTGTTTGTCTCTTGGGCCCAGACGTAACATGCAGATGGCCACTGCGTTTGCGCGGAGAGCCCTGGATCTGGCACAGGAATTCGGTGGGAGGCAGCCCTCTGTTGGAAATTTCCATGAGGGGAGAGCATTCCATATTAGCGAAGTGCAGGAGAGGAGGAGTGTCAGTCGGTTCTTGGAGAGAGAGAAGTGAGATGATTTTTGGAGCTGAAGAGAACAGCTCAGTTCAGTTGGTTTTCTGGAATGGAGAGAGAAGGCAGATAATTGCTGAAGCTGGAGAAAGCAGTCAGATGAATCTTAGAACGAAGTTGGAACTGTCAGCTGGAGCTGCCAGTTTATCAGGATGCATTGAAGCAGTTACCAGTCAGATGAAGGAGCTAGAGCTGCCAGCTGGAGCAGTTGAGCCAGAGGAGTGAAGCTGTGGTGACGGAGGGAGAGAGAGAGCCCTGATTCCACCAGAGAGAGAGAGAAACATTCCTCCTAATAGGGTGAGGTATTCTAAACTAGTTTGCTTTACACTTACACCTTAATCTTGTCTTTTATTTCCTAGGCTAGAGCCCCCTATTGTATTGCTAATCCTTTTTCTTTCAGCGGTGTGCAGTATAATCCATTCCCTCTTTAGCTATTTACAGTCAATTACATGTGGATGTGTTATAGTAATAAAGCTTTACAGAGACCCCGCAGATCTGTGTATGTGTCTATTCCCATTTTCCTTTGCAGGCTATATGTTATAGTGTAGTGCAGTATTATATTGTAATAAAGGAACCACAGTTCTTAGTGAACCAGTGTGCATGTGTTATTCTTATGATAAAGCTAACCTTTCTTCTAGCCAGATGCTGTCTGATGGATCAAAAGGGAGGAGGAGCGCTTAAATCAGGGAATAACTTTTGCATATAGTGTATACCTCTTGTTTTTATACAGTAAAGGTAACCTTGTCTTCTAGTCAGGTACCATTCGGTGAACAGATGCTACCCCTGATCAAGCGAGTGGTAGCTGAATAAGGAGGGAGAGAGGAGGCCTTGAAATAGAGAATAAGTTGTACACCGTGTAATTCGGCCATTCCATAATATTATTGTACCTCTAGTGAATAGTGAGAGAAACTTCCCAACATAGAGAGAGAGAGCTGAAGGTATTCATAGGAAAGTGATCGTCGTTGTGAGGCGGCGTTAATGAGATCACCAGGTGTGGAAAATTAGAGAAATTGATGTACATAAACAGCGTTCATTTCCCTTTTCCCACTCCTCTCCCTGTAAGCACCATGAATACCATAAAATATTGACCGCATCACTCCACCAGTAAAAGCCCGTACCCATATGTACATGATAGCCATTCTAGGCACCCTGGCCTTTTTCCCGCTCATTAGAATCACCGGCTTCCCTTCTGCGCGTATTTGAACCCCCCCCTCTCTCACATGCATAGACCATGAAACCCTCTCCCTCTGCGCGACCCTGCCCTGAAAGGCAACCCTTCTGCTTGACCCACGCAAAGCCCCCATTTCCTCTTGAAGAGGCATCCTTCGCCTCAGCTGACATAGCCCTCCCCAGCTGCACCTGACTGCCCCCGCTCTCTCATGTACGGGTCATAAGACCTCTCTCTGTGCGACTCTGTCCCTGTGCACACCCTGGCTTCCCCCCTCCCCTTCTCCCTCACACGGGCAAGTCATAAACCTTCTTCTTCTGCAAGACCCTGTCCTTGGGAGTCACGGCCGCGCCTGACCAGCACCTCCTTTCCTTTCATGAATAACCCCTCTGTTAGTAAACCCTCCCTCCGCGACTGACTGTCCACACATGTCTGAGGTCATCGCCTAAGCCAGGAGATACTGTTTACTGCTTATTGTATGGAATCACTCCTCTTCAAAGGACCCACTATTGATCCTGGCCACCCCACCCCCTGGGCTATGATCAGGCGCACACATCCTAACAAGTTGACGGAACACTCAGCTGCGTGATTGCCCTCCCCTCTTATCAGCAGGTCAAGGGTCCCTATTGTGAACACATGTGGGGTAGGATTGACACGAGGATCATGGGGATGTCTTTTCCGTGTTTCACAATGTTGTGATTGTAATGCTAAGTGTTCTGTAAGGTATAAAAGACGATCTTTCAGCTCACTTGTTAGAGCACCTCCCGATGACATCTTGTTTCGTGTCTGAAATGACAGGCTCTCCTCATGAGTAATAAACTCTGTTCTTGTGATTCCTGCTCCCAGCGCCCGTCTCTTTATTTGGTAACTATTCAGAATGGGAACTAAGAGGCGACTTGCGCCAGCAGCCTGGGCATCGATAGTAATATGGGCTCCTGTTCCACAATTGGCGTCCCAACGCGGGGTCCATCAGTGACATAAGGTCCAGTAAGAGAGATCCAGACGATGAGGTGAACATCTAAATGATCGGAGTATACCTGCCTTGAGAGGGCCCTTGTCCGGCTGCCGATTGAATGAACTTCACCGATTCTGAACGGACCTCTCTCGAGTGACCTACTGTCCTGACTGGAATCCCACAGGACTGCTGCGGTAAAATCATGGAGTAAGAGAACGATCGGGCACTGGAAGGAGGAAGGCGAAGAACTGCCCACACGGTCCGGTCCGGGTAAGGTCGCGTAAATGCGTCAAATTGTGAAATGATTGTTTGATTTGGATAATACTAGTATTACGCTTTGTTGAACCCTCTGGAGATTCACCGTCTGCAAACGGAGAAACAACAGGCTCTCCCTTTGCAAGCAGTGAAGGATAGGTAACGCAGACTTTTGTTCCCGTTGTAATCCGTCGTGCCTATCTTCCTCCCCCACTGTTTCCCGAACTGTCGTTCGTGGATTATTGTCTGGACATTCTTTGTCTGCAAACAGGGAAGAACAAGGTCTCTCTTTGCAGGTAGAGAAAGAGTGGGTAACGCAAACCTTTTCGCACCCACTTATTCTCCCCACTGATTGTTTGATTGACCGAACATTGATTGTTCGGTATTGGTTCTTTTGAGGTATTCACCGCCTGCAAACAACGGAGAATAGAAATATTCTGTCTAGTCTTTGCCCGCCGTGATAAGATAGATAGTGCAGACTTTTGTCCCCGTTGTAATCCGTCATGCCTATCTTCTCCCCACTGATTGGTAGCCTGTTTAGCCCGGACCGCTTATTAGAGATGAACCATCCAGCTCCACTGGAGGGCACACCTAATAAGGACATGTTCATTAAGTGTGGACTAGTCGCTATAGCTTATAATAGGTTATGGCATAAAAATACAAGAAAAAGAGTTGAGCGAAATCAGTAGGCCACTGATGAGTTATCAACTTCGCTAAAAATAAAATAAGAAACGTTAGAAATAACCCGCAATAAGAAACATAAAAATGGCGAAGGAAGACAAGCTTGACACCAAGACAGCCACGAGGTAGCTAGGCTCCATTGCCTATTCCTGCTCCAAACATGTCTGCCTCATTGCCCACCACGCCCAAATAACGGTCACATGAAATAGATACAAATCAATAGGTACCTACCCCCATTCCGGAAGCTCCCGAAGTGCAACAGGTCCGCGGTTACGCCCATCCGGAAGGCGAGGCCTCGATGCGTGCAGGGCTCGGCTGGCCGCAGTCGGAAGGGGAGGCTGTAGGGTGGACGGCCCGAGGAATCGTGGAGGTCTCTCCCTTTCCCCTCTTCTGCTGCCCTGCAGGCCACAGGGGGGGGGAGCTGTCTTGCCTCAGCCACCGACCACCCCCCACCCCCTCTCTTGCCTGATCTGGCCATCGACGAGGACCGGAGCCAAGACAAGGTCGGACAACCCTGAGAGTTGCAGGTGGTCCCGCCACATGACCACGCCTGAAAATTACAGGTAGTCCCGCCACATGTCAACGCCTGAGAGTGACAGGTAGTCCAGCCACACGGCAACGCCTGGACAGTTGCAGGTAGTCCCGCCATATGTCAAGGGGGGGATGTCTTGCCTCAGCCACCGACCCCCCCCCCATCTTCAATAGCCGGCACGGCCAATACCGAAGCGGTGGAGCCGAGGAGCGGCGCGGGGTCGCTGGAAGGGGGAGGCGGCGCGAACGAGCCTCCCCCACCTCCCTCCAGGTGGAGGCTTCCAGCGGCACCCCAACGCTCTTTGCTTAAAGAGGGTCCACATCGAAAAGCGGTCTTTTGCCCGGGACGAGCACACGCCCCATGCCTTCTCTCCTCAACTTTGAAGATTCTATGAGAGCCGGGGGGGCCCCCCCCGACCCCTCTGCATGGGCGCCCCGTCCCCCTCACTGGGACCTGCGACATCGACGCACTCCTGCCGGCGCCAGCCTCAGTTTGGAAATGGCTAAAACACAGCCAAGGTACAGACTTGTTCAGTTCCGGTGGAACACCAGAGTGACCCGGTAGGAAAATTGTTGCCGCCCTCCCCACTCTTTGATTGATGGTCCATATTGTTAGACTGTTACCACATTGCGCAAAACTTTTTGAACTACCAACGGAAGGTTCTGGTCCAACCACGAGTCGTTGGAGACATTCTGACTATGCTGGAACCTGCCTGACCTCGCCCAAAATGGCGCTGATACACGAAACAAAACTTTCAAAACTCCCTGTTCACCCGGATTGCTCGAATCTTGATGCTCTGAGATACGTGTGCATTTTTGGGCAATGAAAGTCGATAAGATGGATAGTGATTATGTGCTTAGAGAAGAAAGCAATACAGATATTGATCATATGTTTGGACAATGAACTGACTTAGGGTGGGTACTAATTTTGATTTGGAAAATGAATTGGTGTAATTTAGACAGTGAATGAGCATTTGGATAATGAATTAATGAATTAATTGAAAAACTGACTTCTTGACATGCATCATGCTTGCTCCGTAGGGAAGTTTAATACGATTTTATTGCACTGCTGCACTTTATGCAATGAACTGCCACCAACTTCGTTCTTCTTATGTACAGTTCCAATCTGCTCCGTGGCCGGTCCACTGGGTTGTAGGCCTGTATTTATACACCAACACTTTTTTTATTAAAAGTATTTTGAAAAAGAAAGCATAGTTGTAGTGGTTGCATTAGTGAGTTTTGAATGTTTTGCTACTGTGAGCGAAGAATAAGTATGATGAAAGCTGAAGGTTAAAAAGGACCAGATATTTAGCAGCTACAATAATGTGTCACAGGCAGCCGGAAAAGTGTTTTAGACGCCCTTAAAACGACACCACAGAAATGCCACCTGACCGCCACCCTTGCACCCAACAAAAGGGGTTACGACCAAGTAACTCATGTAGATACGCAGATCGTCAATGATTATCTATCTGACATTACTGGTCCCTCTGGGCTTAAACGCCGAGATGGTAAAGAAATACAGTGCGTGGAGATAGGTCGAGTATGTGGTAGGTAAAAACATTTTCGGACTACTGCATGCTGATTTGCTTTGAATGCTGCCCCCCACCCCTTCTTTCTCCTCCCTTCCGCAGGTCATGTCAGAACGTCGGCTGAAGTGTGGGAGAGCGATGATCGAACCACCGACGAAAAGGGAAGGAGGGAATATGTGCATAGTCCTTATGACGATAAGTTTTTAAAAAGACGTAGACTTAAAACATGACTGTTCCTCCTTAAAACATAGCGACTGGGAGGATGGACTGACATAGAAACTTGACGGGTACTGTATGACGAAAATTGACTAGAAATAATACGTTAGATAATGTAACTAGACGTTTGACTAGGTAGGGAAAGGACAAAGAAAAGTGTGTGGGTAAGGGTTACCACGGCACCACCCGTCTGGGAAGTTAGAAATGTTGCTGATGTTCAAAATGCACTGCCCCCTTCTCCCACTCTTATAGATATAGCCAAGCTGTCCGACTGTTCTCCCGATCAATACTTGCCGTTGCCTCAGCCTGGAGAACTTCCCACCAAAGGAAGAAACTGAAAAATGGTTTAAGATCCAACCATGGGTAAATAGCGCGACCAGGTTAATTTCTGATCGACTAACCGAGGTGTAAGTATTGGCAATTGAGAACGCTCGCAGAGATAACAAGCGAGAGGGAAAAGGAGGGAAGGGTAAAAAGAGCTAAGCACATAGATAAATAGGATAGTAAAGATACGTAGGATATAAAAATAGATCTTGTTGGCCAACAATTGTTTTCTGTTTTGTCGTGAATGTCTTATATATATGTAATACATGTACTGTCTTCCTTCGTCTGAGTGTGTGTGTATGTACTATAGGGGTTTATGTTCTCCCTCTGTTGCGTCTCTCCGTTACCTGACCCCCTGTTGTTCTGTGTTGTGAACGCACTAAATGACCTATTTTTGTACACGTCTCTCTCTTTCTCTATCTTTCTCCCTTTTTCCTATATCTGTCTGTCTCTGTCTCTGTCTGTCTGTCTCTATCTCTCTCTCTACATGTCATACGTGTACCAAATGGCTCGTTTAGATTGCGGACGACTCTCACTCTCTACGAGAGTCTCCCTATTTCCTCTTCCTTTTTATGGTAAAATCGTGCCTCGCTGGCACCAGTCTGATTGGATACTTATTGAACGCGAAGGTGTTCAGCGAAATTGACCGAAACTAAAATGATTATATCTCGCCATATTACTACCTCTCCTTTCTGCAAAATGAATGAACTCGAATTGGCTGAGAAGGAAAGGACAGGTAAGACGACTAAGGTCCCCCAATCTGGCCTTTTATAGGGGAACTGTATGTCAATGGCACCTTAATTTTTCTGTTCATCAGAGACGAACGCCAACGTCTAGATTGACCCCCAATGCCCAGATTGCCCCACCCCCTTTTGCACCCAAGCGCGAGCGCCCGAAGCATCCCCGCCCCATTTGATAGACCCCAGCTGCTGTCCCGGAGATAAACATGATGACCATGAGTAACTGTCGTCCCTCGAGAAAAACCTGTTTTACCTGACTCTTGATGGTAGCGCCCCTGCCCTGTTTGACAAGGTTAGCCAGCCATGAAGGGAAATGTTCCGAAATGTTGAATTTGATAAATGCACAGTTGATGGGAACCTTATTTTTCCCCATTTGAGTTATAAATGGGACGATGAATAAACTTGGCATGAACTCAGTAGGAATGCCGACATATGCACTGCTTGGTAATAGACCTCTGACTGTGACCGATGAGCGTATCTCCCAAGTGCGTAGGATTGAGGGAGGAATTCACGTGCATAGATGTCTTCTTCTGCCAGTTCTCTAAAAGCTTGTTTTGTACCTATTCAAAGATTCACGATCACCGGAGGAGAAGGGTCGGACGTGACACACAGCCTGGCCGCAGATCATGGGACACATGCGACCTCGACCAAAGGTGGAGCCCCAGCACGACAGGAATACGGGACGAGGCAGCACTCTCCAATGTGGTAAACGAAAGGATGAAAGGCTGCCCTGAAGCCCTCTGTCCGCCTACCCACACGTGCCTGAAGCTTCCGTCCCCCTCTTCAAGCCCGGTTGATGGGCTTGCTTGCTTGTTATCATTTGCTCCCTTGGTCCCTTTGGTGTGTCCCAGGAAAATCTGCCCCCACTCCGCCCTCTCACTCCCATCGACTATCGAAACCACACACCCTCTTTTCCACATGACTTCTTGTCGAAAGGAAGAACAGCATCCAGGTGGAAATGGGGTACGCCGCAGGAATATGGGTGCCGAGCATAAGGCGCCACTAAAAGGATTGGTTAGGGAACAGGACTGTGGTCTAACAGCAGAGGACTGACCGCACCCTGCAACGCGTAAGGATGGACCCGAGCTGGACCTATAGCTCGACCGCCGGTGCTCAACAGCGCCAACGAAAGGACACGGACTAGAGCCTACCAGTGATGGCTCACTGCTAAAAAGACACTGTGACGAAGAGATCTTGTGTATTGAACTGAATTCTGCCCTCAACTACTTGGTCAAAATGTTCATTGGTCACATTTTTAAGTCAGAAACATTTATGCTATGTAGTGCTTTTGAAATGATAGGAACTCGACAAATGCAATTTCCTATGTGCTGCATTCTGCCCATCACATCAACTGTCCATGATTATATGCCAAATGTTAGTATTGACAAATGCTAATTCTTCAACCACGCCTGTTTATTTGTACCCCCATCAATTACAAAAATGAACTCTGTAATGTAAAAAGGGGCGACTGTGGAAAATTAGAGAAATTGATGTACATAAACAGCGTTCATTTCCCTTTTCCCACTCCTCTCCCTGTAAGCACCATGAATACCATAAAATATTGACCGCATCACTCCACCAGTAAAAGCCCGTACCCATATGTACATGACAGCCATTCTAGGCACCCTGGCCTTTTTCCCGCTCATTAGAATCACCGGCTTCCCTTCTGCGCGTATTTGAACCCCCCCCCCTCTCTCACATGCATAGACCATGAAACCCTCTCCCTCTGCGCGACCCTGCCCTGAAAGGCAACCCTTCTGCTTGACCCACGCAAACCCCCCATTTCCTCTTGAAGAGGCATCCTTCGCCTCAGCTGACATAGCCCTCCCCAGCTGCACCTGACTGTCCCCGCTCTCTCATGTACGGGTCATAAGACCTCTCTCTGTGCGACTCTGTCCCTGTGCACACCCTGGCTTCCCCCCTCCCCTTCTCCCTCACACGGGCAAGTCATAAACCTTCTTCTTCTGCAAGACCCTGTCCTTGGGAGTCACGGCCGCGCCTGACCAGCACCTCCTTTCCTTTCATGAATAACCCCTCTGTTAGTAAACCCTCCCTCCGCGACTGACTGTCCACACATGTCTGAGGTCATCGCCTAAGCCAGGAGATACTGTTTACTGCTTATTGTATGGAATCACTCCTCTTCAAAGGACCCACTATTGATCCTGGCCACCCCACCCCCTGGGCTATGATCAGGCGCACACATCCTAACAAGTTGACGGAACACTCAGCTGCGTGATTGCCCTCCCCTCTCATCAGCAGGTCAAGGGTCCCTATTGTGAACACATGTGGGGTAGGATTGACACGAGGATCATGGGGATGTCTTTTCCGTGTTTCACAATGTTGTGATTGTAATGCTAAGTGTTCTGTAAGGTATAAAAGACGATCTTTCAGCTCACTTGTTAGAGCACCTCCCGATGACATCTTGTTTCGTGTCTGAAATGACAGGCTCTCCTCATGAGTAATAAACTCTGTTCTTGTGATTCCTGCTCCCAGCGCCCGTCTCTTTATTTGGTAACTATTCAGAATGGGAACTAAGAGGCGACTTGTGCCAGCAGCCTGGGCATCGATAGTAATATGGGCTCCTGTTCCACACAGGGGGGACACTGGTGTTTATACCCACAGGATTGTGGCTTGTGATGTAAGTAAGAGAGCACCAGGGGGGATACTGGTGTTTATACCCACAAGATTGTGGCTTGTAAGGAAATAGAGAGGGCATCAGGGGGGATACTGATGCCTGTACCCACAGGATTGTGGCTTGAGCGAGCACTGGTTGCAGTCAGTGTGTAATGGTAAATAATCAGAACTGCCCTAGGGTAGATTAGTCTGGGCCCATGTGGTTGCGAGACTATATTGTATGAGTGTGGTGCAGGGCATGGACGTCCTTAGTAATCAGTGAGTATTCCTAGTAATCCCTATAGATTTAGTGGTGTTTCTGATGATATGAGCTTGTATATTGCGAGTTCCCCATCCTCAGGTAGGTACCCAGGTGCCTGGATAGATGGGTCCTGAGGAGGGAGGTGGTTGCCTTTCGGCTGGGTTGGTGATGTCTTGGTGAGCTGTTCCTATCGGTTCCGGTCGTTACACCAACCTCCTAGATTTCTAGGTAAAATCATAAAACGCCCAGCTCGGCAGGCCTTACCACCGGCCCACATAAAACGCATACAGAGAGCCTGGAGTTGTGCTAAGCTAGTAGTAGGGGCTTCTAAAGGAACACACCTGAAAAAATACAATACTTGTGGCAAAATCATCATTTTTAATAGGCTACATCGTCCTACTAAAGAGAGATGGAGACATTCCGCCTGATCCAACTGTTTCCTCACCCCTATTGTTAAGTCCTCCCAGTTAGACTTGACCAGGGCCGTTGAAGAGACCCTTAATTTAATCCCCAGATAGGTGACTTCTTCACACACCCGTGGATCAGAGTACTTAGGCAGATTGGCACATAGTAGCTGGTTTTAGTAGCATTTAATTTATAGCCAGCTACTGCCCCGAAGTTAGGGGCAATAGATTCAATCTCCCCCATTGTAGCTGTGCGGCATGTCGTGACAGCTGCCACATCATCGGCATATGCTAGGACCTTGAATTGATAGTTTTGCATCACCACAGCTGGAATCCTAGAGCAAGTCTCCAGCATTCTTAAAAAAGGCTCAATGTACAATGAAAATAAAAGAGGAGAACAAGGGCAGCCCTGTCTGGTACCCCTCTGTATTTGTACTAAGTCCGACACGAGTCCCATGGTACTAATACAGGCCGTAGGTTGCAAATACAATGTCTGCACGGATTTTATGAATTCAGGGCCAAACCCCCTTCGCTTCATTACGTCCCATATAAAGCACCATGAGACCCGGTCAAAAGCCTTTTCGGCATCCAATAGAATTAAGCATAATGGCTCCTGGGTAACATTTACAAAATCAAATAAAGTAATCACCAGACGAACATGATCCGCCGTTCCACGGTGCGGAATAAACCCATGCTGTATAGTGGAAACTAGATTGGTAATTACCCTAGACAACCTATTCGCAAGAATCTTCGAGTAGATTTTTCCATCCGCATTTAAAAGCGAAATAGGACGGTAAGACCCAGCAAGGTTCGTAGGTTTTCCTTTTGGTGAAAAACCACAATGCATGCTTCACTCCAACTCCCTGGGGGTGCCCCTTTCTGAGCGTTTCTCATCGTCGCTAGAAGATCTGTTTTTAAAACAGAGAAAAAGGTCTTATAAATTTCCACAGGGAGCTTATCTGGGCCTGCCGCCTTTCCCCTGGCTAATTCGTTAACTGCCACTTCAAGTTCCTCTGCCGTAATAGTTGCCTCTAGGCTTTCTCTTTCATCCTCAAATAAATCTACCGTGCAATATTGCCCGATAAGTAGAGTAGCACTATTTATGTCATATTCATGTCCTTTGTACAATGATTCATAAAATTGTCTAAAGATCTCTAATATTCCAGTTTCGTTGTCTACTAAGTTTCCTCTTAGATCTAGCAAATTATCTATCCGTTGTGATGCTTCCCTTGACCTTAATTTCTGAGCTAAACATCTGCCACTTGCTTCCCCATACTCATATTGTATTTGTTGTTTAATAAAGAAAGTTTTTGCACTTTCCTGCGACCATTTAAGATTTATCTTCGCTTTAAGCCTAGCTACTGCCGTCATCTGATCATTTATATCCGCCCCTAACCGTATACCCTGCGTTAATGATTCCTCAGCCTTTGCTAATTCTTGATAAAGTTCTTGAAGTTTTATCGCCTGCTGCTTTTGGACAGTTTTTTAATGTCAGATTTAGGGAATGTAATCAATATTTTTGAGAAAGCATGCAGTTTGAGGATGGTAGAATGTAGAAAGAAACTCCATTATTAACAAGATAGTGCTATATTAGAAATGTTTAATGTGTACTGGAATTAGGTAAACCATCTCTCTGTTGCTAGACTACTGCTAAACCACAGATCCAGTCAACTCAGTTGATCAGCTCTAGAGGTGAAAGTGAAAAAAAAATGGCTTGGCTCCTATGTCGAGAAAATAGAAAATAAATACACATTCAAAAGAGTTTCTGGTGTTCATCCTCAGGTTTGCATTGGCACTAGATGGAAGATGACGACAGCTTCCCATATAGTGGAAGCACATTACCTGCATTCCAGTGGCTGGAGGGCAGGGGATATAAGCACTGTTGTGAGTGAGGTGACAGTGAAAAGGCTCCCTTCACAAACTTGATGAACACTTTTGTTAGCAAATGGCTGCTGATTAGATTTCCTGAAGCTCTATCCTATTTGTAGATGCTATGGGTGAGTAGGGGTGGAGGTGCAGGTTGAATAGGACAGTTTAGGTGAGGCCAAGTATTTGCCTACCTTAATACACACTTCAGTGCAAAGTACTGTCACCTCTTTGTGCATGTGTTTTGGGTGCCACAGGCTGGAGACAGCTCTGCTGTGAAGGGCATCACTACACAAAGGATGTGTCTGGAGTGCAGCCTAGAAGACATTTGAAATTTAAATGTATTGAAATGTACTTTTCTTTATCAGGAAAGGTAGCTGCACTGGTCCCTGTATTTTTGCAACATAACCAGCTCCAAAAAACGTCCCTCACAGAGACAAACTGTCCCAAAGCAAACCGTCCAGAGTAGCTAGGGTGGGCGACACCAGCTCCAACACAATGCGCCCTCGCACCTTCGCCCCCTGCCTGCCACACCATGCAATGAACACATGCACAGTGAGCACAAGCAAAATGATACATATCCACAGATGCGATTCCTGGTAGATGTGTACACACAGGACAGACATGTCAACAGTCACATATAGCTGACATACGCCCACCACCACCACCCCCAAAGCCAACCACGGTCCAACAGCATCATCCACCAAAAACAGGCCCACTATTGGACAATACCAAATGCAACCCACATTGTGACTCCGATCCACAACTCTCAAAATTCACCACAAGTGGCCGATGCCCCAGGTACCCGGCTCCCACCCACTGTTACATCACCCACTGCAATGCAGTCAGACACGTCCTCCATTTCAAGTGCCCATCAGCTGTACAGAAAGCCATCCCCATATGTGTCGGCCCTCAGCTCTCTTCAAGATTGTATACAGGTGCTTGTGATGTGATGCACCCCGTTGCCCTGCCGCTTTTCTTGTGCAAAGTCCAAAAAAGTCACTCTGCTTTTTGCAATGGTGTGCCAAAGAAGTCCAAAAGATACAACATCACCTGAACGCACACACACACATGCAACCAACAAATAGACAGGTGGATTCAAATACACTAAGAGATACACAAATACATGTATGACCCAAAAAAACGAAAACATCAAAAGGTGGGAGCACACAAACAAACACACAACAATTAGGTGGTAATCGACCCATTGCATTGTAGAAGGACGCCAGCCGCACTCACAGCGCAGTAAGCGCCTCCGCTCTCAGTCTCCTCCCACTGCACCCATGACAATCCCACCCTTTACAGCTGAAGGAATAGACCATCCAGAAACAAGGACAGGCACCAGCCAGGAGGCACCCCTGTTCCACAGGGTATACAGACAAAATATTTAGTACAAAATATCGTATTACACAAATATCGACTTCAAAATATAGAATGGACAAGATATCGAACGGACAGAATATAGTCATCAAAAATATCGTTTTTAATGTAAGTAATGTAATATCGCTTTTAAAAATATAGAAAGTCAAAGTATCGAAGTATTTAATATAGGTTATTAAAATTATCGAATTTTTTATAATATCGACATTTTGATTGTGTTTTGTATGTTAGTATATGTGTGAAAAGTGTATATTTTTTGTAATTTATTTTAAGTAATTCATTTTATGTTATTTAATTTTTGCCTAATTTAATTCTGTAGTGGGTTGTGGGTTTATTGGGGAATAGGGTGGGAAGTAATTTAATTATAATTCATTATATATATGTTAATTTATTTATTGGTATTTATTTTGAATAAATTGTTAATTAATTCTTAACTGGTAAACAATTTGTAATTGGTAATTAATTTGTATTAATTGATTAATTGATAATTATGTGAATTATATTAATTTATTGTCTGTAGGGGGTTGTGGGTTTATAGGGCAGTAGGGTGGGAAGTAATTTTATTATAATTCATTAAATATGTTAATTTATTATTTGGTAATTATTTTGAATACATTGTTAATTAATTTTTCATCGGTAACTAAGCTGTATTAATAGTTTATGAATTTTAATAATTAATATTTATTTTAAATGGATTAATTATTATATTGTATTAAATTAGTTTTACTTTTAAATAATTTTTTATTGGTATTGATATTTAATTTATATTTATTAATATATTAAATATTTACTTTCTCTACTGTTAAGCTCACTAGAGTGGGAATAGTCATTTTTACCCCTACGCTATCCAACACTTTCCCTACTATTGCACTCTCTGGAGTGGGAATAGTAAATTTTACCCCTACGCTATCCAACACTTTCCCTACTGTTGCACTCTCTGGAGTGGGAATAGTATTTTTTACCCCTACACTATCCATCGCTTTCCCTACTGTTGCACTCTCTGGAGTGGGAATAGTAATTTTTACCCCTAAGCTATCCAATGCTTACACTACTGTTGCAGTTGCTGGAGTGGTAATAGTAAATTTAAACCTTTTGCTATGCTACAGTAAAAATATTGTATATTTCTAATTAATATTAAGTTAATATATATATGTGTTAAAAAATCAAGTTGTATTTTAATGTTTTTTAACTTAAATTAAATATTTAATAATGTTTAAGTTATTTGAGTATTTTTAAGTATGTTTAAATTAATTATAGTTATTATTTCAATAATTCTAAATTATTTTAAAGTTATTTTAATAAATTAGATATTTTTATTAAGTATATATATATATATTTATTCGATATTTTTGATTCAATATTTTTGTACTTACCTGTTTGTAGATAGGATTTCGATATTTTGTCTTTCGATAGTTTTACTTCGATATTTTTTTCGTCTATATTTTTGTACTCGATATATTTTCAGTGATCCGTTCCACAGAAATGATGTGAGACACAAACTGGAACAACATGGACTACCCCAAAGTACTGCACACTTATTGTCAAGAAACCCATCAGTATCCCTGCATGCAAAGTCAAGGACATGAACACAGGGCCCTCCTCAATGTCCGTTCCAAACTATTTCCTGGTATTAGACCCCAAGGGACCCGGCCCAGCCAAAGTCCTTCCTCGTGGACAACAGAAGCTCGAAACATTATGGTGCTCTGGGAGCCAATCCGCCATTACAGAGCCGCCGGCCTGCACGTCTACAGCACAACTTGTCCCTCTACACACAACACTCCATGTCAACCCTCTACCTGCCCACCCGGACCAGTAGCGCACCCATCAATGGTGCAGCAGGTGCACAGACACTGGGGCCCAGGGGACCCATTATATTCTTATTAACGTTGCATTTTACAAACCAATAAGCAGATATGTGGCCCAGTTCCCTTACCTGCCCTAGGAAACAAGAAGTGGCACATTTGCTAAGCCACGTACTCACATCTTGGATACACCCCCTGTGCCCTCAGTGTGCACACAAAGACAGACAAGTAACTACCGCTCCTGGACCTTTTCATTTCAGCAGCGCCAAGTTAAAGTCAACATTACCTCGTGCAGGAGGCATCCCGTCGCTCAATGGGTGGGATATGTACATCAAAATCTTTATCTGGGGCAATACCAAGTATACCTTCTCACTTTGATGTACAATGTTACATTTATGAAGGGTCACTGGATCTTCAAATATTTGCCAAAGTATGCTGTTCAGTGAATGGTAGGCCAAGCTGGCTCTAAACGCACTCGGAATTGTGCAAAAGGCACAATTTGTACATGCATAGGCAACCTCTGAGTCTCCCTGTACTTAACATGGCTCTCTTACTTTCTTTGCAGATCACCAATGTAGAAACATACAAAACAAGCATTTGCAATACAATCGGTCTCGCCTTTAGGCCCTTATATGTATTTAGCTACGCAGCACATTACCCTGGGTGCTGAAACATTTACTGTTCTTTACCATGGAGGGAAAGTATGCTCCGAACTGCACGACACGCCAGGTATGGGAACACATGGAGAGAAATATTGTCTTTCAGCAGGAAATGGTATAGTCCAAAGCTCTGTTGTTAATCTAAAATCAGGGCCTTCTGTGGTCATATCACTGAAAATACATGATATGAAAAAATATTATTGTCTACGGGTGCTCATGAAAGACAATTTGTATGGACTGGAATCTAGAGAATGCTAAATGATTCTGGTATTTTACTGACCTCTACTGGGCTTTTTCTACCAAGACAGTTAAATAGAGGCAGTTCAACAAGCAGAAAGGAATTATACACATAGATGTATATACTAAAGTATATACAAGAGGTCTTGAATGCTCAACCTAAAAACCACTTTTAGAAATATGACTAATGTATTAAGTAAAATGTTTCTAAACTATGTACTGGCCTTGTCTGAACGACATATGCCTATCACCTATCACCAGTCCAAACAATTTTGGTTAGATTTCTATAGTTATTTGCCTACAAGCTCACAATCTTTCCAGCACATTGAAGCCAGGGACAATTTCTGGCTAGCAACTCGTTGCAGGAACTACCACCAATCACCCCCTAGCAGTAGTTCTTTGCTATATATGTGGCAAGCCAAAATGCTACTGCTAGAACCCCACATTGTCTGCCATCCACTGCAGTAAAGCCACACTGTATACACAAAAGGTGGCATACCCCATCCAGTGAATGGGGATTCTTGTGAGTCACAAAAAACGTGGTATTATATGCTTCTAAAGGACCGGTGAGGTATGGGTAATCTCAACACACTCTCTGCAAATAGTCTCCTAACTGTATATTTGCAGAGTAGACATGTAAAGTTGTTGTTCCAACAACTATCACTGTCATCAACGTGGCAGGTATTTTGCCTAGCTATGCATCTGATTATTATTTGCATCTAATTTTTATTTCAAAAATACTCTTTTCAGAAAGGAAAATGTGCGCATAAATGAGAACTGTTATTGTTGAAGAACTGTTTTATAGCTAGAGATGCGATTAAATTAGCTGTTAGAAAGGTAATAACTGCAATGTGTGCCCCGCTTCGAATGTGCTGCATTAATGAAGTAGTTATTTGTCGATAAAGGAAAGCAATTGCTTCATTAACTGCACTAATTACACTCCTGCAAAGAGATGGTAAATCTTAGAAAAAATCATCTCGCACAAACTTCTATAGTGTGCTGCAGTGCTAGCTTTTTACCCATTGCCAGATGAAATAGCAAATTTAATATTGTGTGAATTGTGGTAAACGGAACTGTGCATAAATATGGAAATATCATTACGATGATGTATTGATACCCTCATAATATTCGGAAATTCTCTTTCCAGGAGGGGAAGGAATAGTTCTCACCTTCAGCTTTCCCATTTGTTGGGGAAGGACTTCTCCAGAGGAAAATATGTTGATTTATTTCTGAGGAGAACAAACAAAAGAAAACACTCGAACTGAGACTCCAGTCTCCCTGTGGCTCATTCTACACTTTAGAGAGCTCTGCACAGGGGAAATAGGACGACTTGGAAGAAGCCACAGTGTACTGAGAGTATTGTGGTTGAAACCTGTGCATGCACAGCTTAACAGACGTACTATTTTGTTGAATTGAAAAATTTATGTCAACGTATGTTGAGGCAGAGATATACATTTCCACCCGCACTTTTACATGTTTTGTGTGTCGGTTTGTGTTTTCTGTGTTTCCCTGTGTTTTTTATGATTATATTACACGCCTTGTGGTTTTTGATTTTGTAATGCTTTTGTTAAGTTGACTAATGTAAGCAAACCTTACAATATCAAATGCACCTTAAAACCGAACTGCTTTTTTTCTCAATCTTCATCTTCTCAATAAATGTATGCATTTCATAGTCTACACCACATGCCACAAATGTGTGGTATCTCATTTTGAGTTCTCTAACCCCTATCTCGTATTAAAGAGATATTTCCTGGTAAAATCAGCTCCGACCAACTTTCTTTACATTGTGGAATTTGCCCCAGATAGTTTAAACACAGAATAAACCTTTGATTCTTTGGAATAAGATAACACATATTAATGTTATGGGAATGAGGATGAGAAGGAGGATGGGAATGAGGATAACTCCTGTGCTAAGTGGAATACCTTAATGCTGTGGTCAATGAGGAATGGGTTAGGGGATCAAGGAAAGAGATTTGGTTGGCATCCTGTCCCCTGCCAGGCTTCCTGGAGGTACTCAGACTGGCTGACATAAGGCAAGCTCCTAACCCTCTACAGATTTTATTCTGGAACACACAAAAGCTCCTCATACATAGTTCATTTCCTTACAAACGCTTCCACAAGAGGAAATGTGTGAGGGCCAAACACCTAGTAAGAGGATTCTCAGATCAATACCCAATAAGGTATCTTGAACTGAAACAGAGGTAACACAGAGACGTGGCGAGGAACAACTCGACATACATATCCTTACACTGTGAACTGTACGTAGCAAGAATTCACTGTGTGAAACTATTAGCCTGGCTAGAGTGTAGAAACCAAGCTTGGAACAGGGTCCTGGAAATTAAAAACTTACCGGCGCACTAGTAAGGGGGAATCCTGAGATAATGGAGGTGTTTTCAGAGCATTATGCCAAAACATATGCGTCCTCCGCCATCCAGTTCCATGCTAACATAATGGAATTCTTCAATGACATTCAACTCCTGAGCCTTTCAGCAGGAAACAGACAGTTGTTAGAGACTGAGAGTGAAGCTCATGAGATAGCTTCTGCAACCAGAATAATAGAATAGGATAAAGCCACTAGACCTAATGGCATGTTCATTGAACTGTGTAAGAGTTTGGCCACCCATGATGGTGGAGGCAAAAAACGAGGGCATATTCCCACAGGACCAAAGACTGGCCACCATTGCGGTCATCCCAAAAGAGGCTAGCCCCCTGATTAATGCCCCTTGCAAAGGTCAATCTTGCTACTCAGAGTGGAGGCCCAAATACTGACCAAAGTGTAAAAGATGAGGCTTAAAAAAGCAATGCTAACACTGGCCCATCCAGATCACTCTGCCTTTATGTCCAACAGAGGGGCCAAACCCAATATACACTGCTTAGACAGAGTCCTGAGACTCATTTACAACATGCTGGAACCAATGTTGGGTATGTCTCTTGATGCCACAATGGCGTTTCATATGCTTGAGTGGACATATATTTTTGGGATTTTACAGAAAATGGGTATCAGCCCCAGATACAGGCAGATACAGGCAGTAGGTGGAACTCCTCTATCGGCAGCCGCTGGCTGTGTTGTAGGCCAATTATATAAATTCTAGACAGTTCTAGATCAAGTGAGGAATCAGACAGGGTGCTTACTCTTCCCCATGCTTTTTGCTTTCGCACTGGAACCCCTTGTCACTTGGGTCAAACAAGATCCACTTATCAGAGCCCTTACATTGGTGGGCACTTACAAGGAAAGACTATCACTGTATGCAAATGATATCATGCTATATATGGCGGAACTGCAGCTCGTGTTCCAAGATTACTGTAAATATTCAAAAACTAAATGATTGGATATTTGTCACCTAAGACGAGCCAGAGGTTAGGGTGGACGGATAGATGATGGGCGCTAGAGGGTACCCTGCAATACTTTATAGGCTCTACCCCCGGAACACTACCATTCCGCAAGGACACAGCGGTGTCAGTCTGAAGAGAAGTGATAGCATACTTGGGAAAGAAAGAAACCCTAACAGAGCAAGCACCATTTTGGGACAGCGACAGTCCAACCTAAAGGGGTTCACAAAATATGGCATGACAGGACTCTCTAAACTAGGTGACCTGTGGATAAAAAGCGGATTGATTCCATTTGAAACCTTACTTAAAGCTACCGGTTATCAGCCTTTACAAAATGTATATACCAACAGGTTAGATACCCTCTACTCTCTCACATTACAACTAATACAACACTGGAAGAGTCTACCTACCTGGAAATCAAGCTGCTACTAAACACCCTAACTAAAGGCACAGTGTACCTAGTCTACAAAATATACTCTATAGTTCCCCAGATGTCCTCCAGAAATGAAAGGCCAATTGCAAAAAGAGGTGGGTGAGTTTAGGCAGATTAGCAAAAAGAGCAGTGTGAGTTTGAAGAGGAGGAATTGAAAGAAGCCGTACAGGACGTGCATGAAATTACCATGCAGACAGGCATTTGACTTGTACTACTCTAGATCCTACATAAATCATAATTATCGAGAACAATCATACATAAAATGGGGAATAGCACATCAGGGCTGTGCATACAGGAGTGTGATCAAGAACTGCCCCATGAAGTGGGAGACAATATGAATGACATGGAGGTCTTATCGGGGGCTGTAAGTGGACATGCTAAAGTCACAAGGATCTCGCTTGAACCTCACCCTCAAACATGGACAATTGAAGGGGGAAGTAGAAATGAGGGCCGATTTTACAACACCTCATAGGGCGACCCAATCCTTGTTAATGATGGATAACACAGAAATGTTTGTGACAAACTGTTGTTCTTGTTCACAAAAAAACAAAGATTTTCTTTTTTTTACGATAACCCCTGTGTTGATCAAAACCTGATCCTCACAGTGGTTTCTTGGGACTAATGAGGAAATCCACTGGTCCACCATTTCCTGTGCGACCTGTTCCATCCGTAAGTCATTCAAAATACCACATGACCATGATGATCATAATTCCCATGCTTCAATCAATCAATCAAAGCATTTGTATAGCGCGCTATTCTCCCGGAGGGTCTCAAGGCGCTTGGGGTAGGGGGGTCCGCTACTGCTCGAAAAGCCAGGTCTTGAGTTGCTTCCTGAAGGAGAGGTGGTCTTGGGTCAGGCGGAGGTGGATGGGGAGGGAGTTCCACGTCTTGGCGGCCAGGTAGGAGAAGGATCTTCCTTCCGTTGTTGCTCTTCGTATGCGGGGGACGGTGTCGAGGGCATGGCTGGTCGATCGAAGCTGGCGGGTGGGAGTGTAGAAGGTCAGGCGGTCGTTGAGGTATTTTGGGCCTTGATTGTGGAGAGCTTTGTGTGCGTGGGTGAGGAGTCGGAACGTGATTCTCTTGCTGACGGGGAGCCAGTGCAGGTTTCTTAGGTGTACGGAGATGTGGCTGTGTCGGGGGATGTCCAGGATGAGGCGTGCTGAGGCGGTCTGAATGCGCTGGAGTCTTTTCTGGAGTTTTGCAATGGTTCCGGCGTAGAGGAAGTTGCCGTAGTCCAGTCGGCTGGTGACGAGGGCCTGGGTGACCGTCTTCCTGGTTTCGGTGGGGATCCACCGGAAGATCTTACGTAGCATGCGTAGGATGTTGACGCATGACGAGGAGACGGCGTTGACTTGTCTGGTCATGGAGAGGGAGGAGTCCAGGATGAAGCCCAGGTTGTATGCGTGGTCTGTGGGTTTGGGTGCGCTGCCCAGGGCAAGGGGCCACCAGGAGTCGTCCCGGGCGGAGGGCGAGGATCCCAGGAAGAGGACTTCCGTCTTATCTGAGGTCAGTTTCAGGCGGCTGTTCATCATCCACTCGGCTACGTCTTTCATCCCTTCGTGTAGGTTGGTTCTGGCGGTGGCGGGATAGTTGGTGAGGGAGAGGATCAGCTGGGTGTCGTCGGCGTAGGAGATTATGTTGAGGTTGTGTTGGCGTGCGATGGCCGCAAGGGGGCTCATGTAAATGTTGAACAGTGTGGGGCTGAGTGATGATCCTTGAGGTACGCCGCAAATTAGTTCAGTGGCCTTGGATCTGAACGGGGGGAGGCGGACTCTCTGTGTTCTTCCAGCGAGGAAGGAGATGATCCACTCCAGTGGCTTCTCCTGGATTCCAATGTTGTTGAGGCGCTGCACTAGGGTGCGGTGGCAGACCGTGTCGAACGCCGCGGAGAGGTCCAGGAGGATGAGGGCCGCTGGTTTCCCGTTGTCGAGCAGGGTTCGGATGTCGTCGGTGGCTGCGATGAGGGCGGTCTTGGTGCTGTGGTTGGCCCGGAAGCCGGACTGCGAGTGGTCGAGGGAGCCATTCGTCTTGAGGAAGGCGGCCAGCTGTCTGTTGACGGTCTTCTCGATGACTTTGGCAGGAAAAGGAAGGAGCGAGATGGGGCAGTAGTTTTTGAGGTCGGTGGGGTCTGCTGATTGTTTCTTCAGTAGGGCGCTGAGTTCGGTGTGCTTCCAGCTCTCTGGGAAGGTGGCGGTGTCGAAGGAGGCATTGATGATGTCCCGTAGATCGGGTGCGATGATGGAGTCGGCCTTGTTGAAGACGTGGTGAGGGCAGGGGTCGGTTGGTGATCCGGAGTGGATGGAGTTCATTGTGCTGATGGGGGTCCAGGCGCGGAGGGTGGTGGTGGGGGGTGTTGGTGTGGTGGTGGGGGGCGTTGGTGTGGTCGTAGGGTGCGTCGGCTGTGCGCTGAAACTGTTGTGTATGTCAGTGATCTTGCTGTGGAAGAACGAGGCGAGCGAGTTGCAGAGGTCTTGCGAGGGAGTGGTGTCGTTGTTTCCGGCGCTAGGGTTCGAGAGCTCTTTGACGATGTTGAAGAGTTCCTTGCTGTTGTGGGCGTTGTTGTCCAGTCGTTCCTTGAATGCAGTTTTCTTGGTGGCGTGGATCAGTTGGTGGTGTTTTCGAGTGGCGAGCTTGAGTGTGGTCATGTTGTCTGTAGTTGGGTCTCTGCGCCAGGCTTTCTCAAGGGCTCTGCAGTTCTTCTTGGAGCTCTTGAGTTCGTCGGTGAACCAGGAGGCTTTCTTGGTGCCGGGTCTGGCAAGGGGGGGTTTCAGTGGAGCGAGGTCGTCTGCACAGTTGCTGATCCACCTTGTGAGGTTGTTGGCGGCTTGGTTGGGGATCGCTGAGCTGGCGGGAGGGTTCTGGCTCAGGGATGTGGCGAGCTGGTCGGCTGTGATCTTGTTCCAGCTTCTGCGGGCGACCTGTTGCTGGTGGTGGTGGAGCGTGGTCCTTCTGAAGCTGAAGTGGACGCAGCTGTGGTCTGTCCAGTGGAGTCCAGTGGCGTGGCTGAAGGAGATGTCCTTGCTGGAGGAGAAGACGGGGTTGAGCGTGTGGCCGGCGTAGTGGGTGGGGGAGGTCACCAGTTGCTTGAGTCCGAGGTTGGCGAGGTTGTCCAGCAGGGTGGTGGTGTTGCGGTCGTTGTTGTTCTCCAGGTGGAAATTGAGGTCCCCGAGGAGGATGTAGTCTGCGGAGGGGAGGGCGTGCGGGCTGATGAAGTCGGCGATGTCTTCACTAAATTGTGTGCGTAGTACCGGGGTCTGTAGATGAGGGTGCCTCTGAGGGTGGTCTTGGGGTCGGTGTGGATCTGGAAGTGCAGGTGTTCGGCGGCTGTGAGGGTGTCATCGGAGTTGGTCGTGATGCGGATGGTGTTCTTGTGGACGTTGGCGATGCCTCCTCCAGTCTGGTTGACGCGGTCCCTCCGGGTGATCTTGTATCCGTCCAGGATGGCGATGGCGATGTCGGGCGCGGAGGAGGAGTTCATCCAGGTTTCCGTGAGGAAGGAGACGTCTGGGGCTGTGGTGGCGAGGAGTTTCCAGAGTTCTACGGCGTGTCTGTGGACGGAGCGGGTGTTGAGCAGGATACACTTCAGGTGGTTGCTGCTAGTGCTCATCTTGGCGGGTGCGGTGCAGGTCCGTATGCAGGAGAACTTGCAGGATTGGCAGGTGAAGGGTCCGTGGGTGCGTCCTGGGGTGGCTCGGTGGCAGCCGGAGATTCGGCCTGTGTTGAAAGCGTTGAGGGTGGCGTAGTCGTAAGTCCGGCGGGTGGGCTGGCATCTTCGGGGGCCAGGGGTTCTGGAGCTGGGCGCGGTCCAGGCGCGGACGGGCGCAGACGGGCTTACCTTTGGCGTGCCTTTGGCGCACAATCAGTGCACCCGCTGCGCGTCTACGCTGCGCATACGTGTGCACTCTGCCATAAATGGAGAGTGGGGGGCAGGGCGAGGGAGGAGCAGCTGGGAGGCGGGAGCGGGGTGGCGAGTGGGGGGAAATGATGCGGTGATGCTAGAGGGAGCTGGGGTGGGGCCGCGGGGGAGCTGCGGCAGGGAGCGGGGTGGGGCAGCGGCACCGAGGTGCAGGGGAGAACTGGGCGACAAGGGGCACAGAGTCAACAGGAGGAGGAGCGAGAAAATGGCACAAGACAATACAGAGTACAATTAAACAAGCAGACACAGAGGGAAAGTCAGAGTCAGGGGGCCAGAGGAAAAAAAACGGCAAAGAATACCAATTAAAAGCGGAGCAGGCACAGAGGGAGGTCAGGGGCAGGGGGCCAGACCTAGCAGGGGCACAAGATTACTCCTGGCAGCGGCAGCGGGAGGAGAACAGCCACACTCGGGGTGGGCCACGCGGCAGGAGGAGCGACCGGGCTGACCAGGTCAGGTCACCATGTAACTTATTGAAGAGTTCTCTGTGCAGCTCACTGAAGAACACCATGTAACACAGTGGAGGACTTTGTGCAGCTCGCCCGAGGTCTCCGTGCAGCTCACTGAGGAACACTGTGTAACTTATTGCAGCTAGCTCACTGAAAGACTCCCCGCTGGTCACAGTGATTCCTGTGCAGCTCACCGAATGCCTCCGTGCTGCCAAGTTCAGGTCTCCACGCACGTTATCAAGGACCTCACTGAAGGCTTCCCTGCAGCTCACTTAAGATACAGACGCAGGTCCCGGGGCCCGGGAGGGGGTTCCTTGCAGCTTAGAGCCCACCGCGTGTCAGGCCACCGAGGGATCTCCCCTCTGCTTACACAGGGTCTTCCATCTGGTCTCACAGGCTCCTCTGTCAAAGCAAGAGGTTTTCCACCTGTTACGGCGTTTCCCCGCTACCCAGCGTCTTGCGGCGTGTTTGTGCGCTTATCTGTGGAGTCTCACAGTTGCCCGGTGACTCCAGTGTGAGGTGCGTGTTTGGAGGGCACTTATTGTCCAGTGTCTGTCTCTAACTGTCTGGGCTGCCCGCTGTCCCGGACCTCGCGACACTTCATTCAATGATTATGCAGTCATCGGTCATTTTTGCCGTCAATAATCCCCCACTCCTAGCTGATGTACTGTTACAACACACTCAGGTACTTACAAACTCAGAGAAACCTTGCTTTCACAAACAGTAAAATTCAGCTAAAATGCCATCCTAAACGGACCAATTTTAGTTGAGTATCTCATGCCTTTGCTTCACAAATGTAATTGATCACCAGGGGACTTATTACACATAAGGCCCACTTTCCCTGTTTGCGCCACGGCGCACCTTAAAACTGCTACACCAGGCGCAAACGTGGAAAGTGCACCCTATTACATTGAATGTGCTGCCCCCAGGGCAGCTGCAAAGTCATACTGCCCGGTAGACAAGGCATTCAAGTAAAAAACTGAGCAGCTTTGCAACAGTCGCTTCATGTTTCAAAATAGAAACCCACCTGCACTTTTAAGAGGGGAGAGAGATCCCATTGCAGGCGGGTGCAGTGAGTGAGCAAAGGGATGTCTGGGGGGTCCGTAGAACCCCCTTTTCACCCTCCAGAGGGCTGCCATCAGCGGGCAAACTATCAGTGCGTCTCCTGACAGCTTCTTTGCCTCTGAGCCTGCACCTATAATATGGTGCAGGGGCAAAAAGACCGCCCTCTTGGCATGGGGCAATGCCTCATGCAAATGAGGGAACACCCTCTGGTAATAGTACTGGTGCTATATTTGCGCCAGCGCTATCCATATTACAAAAAGGGCCACAAAAGCTTCTATGCCACTTTCTGCAATACTAAAGTGCCCTAGTGGTGTGCAAAGTGGGCACAGATCCCTGTTGCGCCCCATGGCACTTCCGAGAATACAGACTCAGGTAGGGTCTGACACTATCCCTGTGCAGATTCATAAAATAAACAATCAAGCCTCTTGGGAAATTTGAGTTAGCCCCCAAACACTAGGGGGCATATTAACAAGTCCCTATCACCACCACAACGTCACTTTCAGTGAGGTTTTGATGGCGATAGGGGTCTTGCGTTATTTACAAAGCAGTGTTAAGCCACTTAACGTGGCTTAACATTGCCTTGGAAATAAGGCACCCTTTCAAGCTGTATCTAGCGTAAAATGGGAGGGCAATGGGAGTTGTGGTGACCTTCCACCGCAACACCCATTGATTTTGACGCTGCCCCCCATTTACAAGGGCAGTGTTAATAAGAGGCAGCACCAAAATTAAGACCAGGGAAGACCTAGACTTAAACAGTTTAAATGAGGAGAAATGCTTTGTTTCTCCTCGTTTTAACTGTTTCCATGTGTGCTGCCTTGTGCAGCACACATTGAAAGAGCAAACTGCCTATGAATGTTCATGTGCAGGAAGGTACCCCTTCCTGCAGATAAACCATCATTTTTTTTTAATGCAGTTTTGCAACTTCTATATGTGCTGCATTAGGCAGCACACATAGAAGTGACAAAACGGCATTTAAAGATTGTCTATGTGCAGTAAGGAGGACCTTTCTGCACATAAACAATCTTCCCCTCCACACCGGCACACTTGCAGTTTGGTGCACGGATGCCTGCCTTTGTGCTAGGCAGCTATAGTTAGAGCCAACGCAGGGGGAAACGCAGGGCTGCATCATAATCTACTATATATGGCGCTGCCCTGCGTTTCTAAAGTGACGAAGCGTGTCGTTAGCCTTCTTGGCTTGATGACACACTTTGCCACTTTATTGTAAATATGCCCCCTAATGAGGAAAAAAGGAAAGAAAATAAGGACTCACAAACAACAGAAGCACCCATGACCTGACACCATTAAACAAGAAGAGCACAAGAGATTATTGTCTGCTAGTAAGAAAGATAGTGTCAGTGACATTGCTGAAGTTACTACCTGTACTACTTCCCTTGCACTTCTATCATCACTATTTCTGATGCTACGAAAAAGAGAAGGGCTGCTTCTGGTTATTTTTTTATAAGGGCTATTTCTTTTTTAAAACAACCAATCAAAAGGGAGGGATCGATGCCTGATGGGGGATGTACGCTACTCTTTGTCCACCCGGTCAACCCTAGTGGGTTTTCTAAAAGGTCTCTCACCCAATTTTATTTTATTTTTTAATACAGATTTTATTTAGTTTTGCAATTTTGATGAAAAGACATATTACATTACATTTGTGTATACATTCGTTTTTTGAATCATAAAAAAGACGACAAATAATGAATAGATAATATGACCAATAATAGAATCATAACAGTTATGCCTTCAGGGTACCTATCTACATATGTAGATCGTAGAGACTCTCATCCAATTAGTGGCATGTTGTATCATGGAATCCATATGTATCGGGGCGGGCACAACCTTGAGAATCAAGGGAGCTCTTAGTTGTTATAAAAATTATCTATATATTAAAATTGCCTTGTGGTATCCTTAAATCTACTTTAATTATTCTTGGGTGCCTGGCAAGGTTAAAACCAAGCTTTGATGCTATTGGTGTACTTTATTTACCCTGAGGCAATTTTAAATATAAGTATCACTTTAAAATAAAAAACTAGGAGCTCTCTTGGTTTTAGGAGTTGCTCGCGTCCAGAGACCATATATCTGGGCTAGGACACGACGTTGAAGCATGCCACTAATTGAACAACAGTCCTTTAGAAAACCAATGGCCGTTGACTGGGTGGACAAAGAGTAGCATAGATTCCCCATCGCGATGCGTTCACTCCCATGTGATTGGTTGTCTTTGGGAGTTTTGGAACCGAGTGGATAAGCTTCTATTGCCCTCCTTTTGATTGCTATTTAATTTTTAGACATTTATGGCAATTATTATTATTCTGCATGTATTAAGCTGATAAAGGTGCTCTTGCCCTTATAATGGTTATAATGTGCCACTCATATGAAAATATTAGCTTTATTGTACGAAGAGTTGCAAATGTGCAGTTGAAAGCTTTTTTAGAAAAACTCTCTTCCATTCGTTGAGGCCTGCTGTTAACCGAAATCTCTTGATTGTACTAAAATTGCACGTATGATATACTTAGAATGACAATGAAGTTCAGCCCTATTCCGAGTTCAGTTAAAGACCTAGTCACAATTGATATTGTGAAACACACCATCAAATATTGGCAACATTTGTTCAAGCTGGGACTGATGCATTCTTTGTAATCCTTCCAAATAGTTCTCAGAGTTTTATTTCATTTTAGATTGTAGGAAACAAGTATCTAAGCCCAAAAAAATATTTCATTATCAACATCTGGATGTATTTTGCTTTTCAAATCTTCACTGCTTAAGAACTGGCCATAATATTACTGTACACAAATGATAAGCACTTCAAATGATGACACAGCCAAGTCTTGTTCAGCTGAGCTAACTCAAGTCAGGCGTCATGTCACAGATAAATGATGTATTCTTTTTTTGCAGGCATAACTGTGGAAATGAAAACCTTGGCTGCCCACTACCTCAAATGTAATGCGATGTTGAGTAGTGCATGTGCCATAGATCATTATTGACTAAAGCCATACCACATATCACCTGATATTTAAGTTTACATCCCATGCCCTAATCAGGCATAACTATGGAAATGAAAGCCTTGGGCTGCCGACTTACTCATATATAATGTGATGTTGAGAAGTGCATGGGCTATAGATCATTACTGACTACAGTCATACCACAGTTCACCTGATAGTTAAGTTTACATTCCCTGGCCATTTTTGGATTAGTACAATTCCCAAAACTCATTCCCCATGTTTCGCATTCTGTGGCGCTCTATGGCATTCCTAGCTGTGACAAGGTAGTACATCAGCGGAGAATATGTACATAAATTAACATTAATATCGGAAGTCAGGATTTAGATTGTAAACCAGCAGTCCCAGCGGAAACGTCCTTGCTATTAGTCATCAATGGTAGCTGATCCATGTGTAGGATGTCAGAAATTGTATAAGCATATGCTTCCATAAAGCCTCTTTAAGCTGCCAACAATGATATTGAATGTATGTTTTTGGTAACTCGCCAATCCATTTATTTCCTAGACAAAAACCCACTGCAAGAGTAAACTTAAAGTGGACAAAGTGAGAGACAGCTCAAAGGTAAATGGCAGAAAAACAGGTAAATTATGGAAGACGCACAGCTTCTATTTTTAATTCTCATCCTTTTAAGATAAATTATGTTAAACCTTTATATTAAGGTGTAACGAATGTTCAACACATTTTCAAAGAGATCTGGCTGCTGCTCACTAAAATATTTAGTACCACTTGCCACAAGTAATGGCGCTTTTTACTTAAAAAATGTATAATGTTATTCACTTTCTTTCCAAGCAAGTTTTTTTTTAAAAGCTAAGAGTTAGTTTTAAGCCTCTCCGAATTCTTTATTATGCTGGAGTTATCAGAGTGATTTCGGTAATTTTGCATTACTCATTTGACTTGTAATTGGCAAAAATTGCACCGTTATGTCCATTTGCATAATTATGAAAAATTTGGCACACAAATTCTACCACAGGAACAACTAAATTAGCGCTGCTGCTGTTCGTGTTTATTTGCGTTTAATGTAAGTAATTTAGTGCAAAATGCATCCTCAAGTCTATTTTGGACGAAGGGTGCATTTTGGCTAAGAAAATAATGTGAAAGCCTGAGTTGAATACCTTGCATATTTTCTGCATAATGTAGTGTAATGTTGCTGTAATTTTGTGTAATTATGCGATAGCAAATTATGTGAGTTTCGCCCACCCTTACTTTTTACATAGAATCAGCACGTACCCAGTGATGGACCCAAAACTTCTTTTGTGGAACATATATTATTATTCGTTATTGCATTTCCCCCTGAGTAACAGAAAGAAAGGGAGAAAAGTGAAAAAGGAGAAGGAAGAGAATGAAACAGTGACCTAGGAGGGTTAGCTGCACACCTTTGTTTCTAATGTGTGAGACATATATGACATCTGACCTATGATGTATAATGCTATGACCAACACTTTACCTCGCTTCTCTTGTGTACAGTCATGCAAAAGATATATGGCTACACACATCATGAGGAAGGCTCCACCTGCTCCAGAGCTTTTGTCATTTATGTGAGAAGTGACATAAATAAGCCAAGATGCTCTGTCCAATGGTAGACGACGACATTTTATCCAGGTAGGTGGGTCTCCAAGGACATATCACAAAGTACAATTGACCGACTGTGCAAGCGTAGGTAGTACCTGACTGTACAAAAGTATGTACAAAGCATTTGCACAGGGCAGAAGGGGGCTGGGGGGAGCATTTTAAGGCTCTGTGCACTCCCGCCCGCAACGACATTGCCCAGACCGCATCCCTCCCACCTCCCGCCATGCCGCCCGCCCCGACCTTGCCCAACCCGCCTCCCGCCCCGACATTGCCCAGCCCGCCTCCCGCCCGCCTCCCGCCTCGATCCTCCCGCCCGCCGCCCGCCGCCCGCCTCCAGCCTGCCTTTGCCTTACCTGCGCCGTCCGCACCGGACTCCACCGCCACTCCTCGCCGCACGTCACCGCTCCTCCCCCGCATGTCGTCATCACGTCTAGGTCGCGGTCAGCGCTACGTCGCGGCCGGCGCTAGTTTTAGGGGACTACTTTGCTTTGAAATTTTAATTTTTTAATTTACGTTTTTATTTTTAAATTTTATGTCGCCTATGTCCATCTACACACCCTGAGGAATCCAACAATGTATTGGGTGTGTGGATTGGCGCTGTGGTTCCCGTGTTTACCTTGCCAAAAGGTTTCTGTTCTCTCTTTATACTAGTATTATATATTATATATATATATATATATATATATATATATATATATATATATATATATATATATATATATATATATATATATATATATATAAACTCCAGCTCCAATCTCCATTAGACATGGACACTGACACAGGGGTACGAATTACTCGTTTGTGAATCTCCGTTTATTATTATATATATATATTCAGCCGTTATAGTTAGTAAAGCTAACTATAACTCGTGCCCTTCGCAATGCACTGCTGATGACGTCACTCATGACATGGTCAGTGACAACATCTCAAATGACATCACAGATGACATCATCCAGTGAATGTGTGTTTCTTTAAAGTTTAAATATGTGTATATATATATATATATATATATATATATATATATATATATATATATATATATATATATATATATATATATATATATATATATATATATATATATATATATATATATATATATATATATATATTTAAAACCAAAGTTTTTCCGGAGCGCTGCAGCTTGCCACAGCTTCCCCCAGGAACACATATGCACGGACCAAAGGTTTTGCGGTGCTTCAAATATTTATTCGCTTGCCTGGCTTCATAACGTTTCGCCACACAGGTGCCTTGCTCACATGACAGCAAATAGTTGTGAGGGTGTCATTTTTAAAGTGCAATACTGTGTTCTGATTGGGCTCACTTGCATAGAGATAGTAAACAGACTAAATGTAATTATAAATCCACGTCAAATACATTTTGCATTTCATTGCAACAATATTGGTAAAATACCCATTGGATCCTAATGAGAACATATATATATATATATATATATGTTTCATTAAACGCTACATCTAAATTTATATACATATATTTACATAACTCCAATTGCCATTTGATTGGGCAGACCCATCAGTACACGGTTTCAATATGTAGAAACGAAACAAATAAGTGCAATATTGTGTTAAAAAAGTGCAATGTGCTTAAAATCACCACAACAAAATACATCAGACCCACAATTCTAATATTTCTGACTGAGCCCAGTCAATATACCAGAATAGACACTAAACTCAAGTTAAATTAGACTTGGTTCAGTTTACCTTTTAAAAAAGATCATCATCAACTAAACATTAATGAAATTGAAATATATGGACGTGTATATCTTACAGGTAAACAAAGACATAATTATATATATATAAATATATACACAACTACAGGAAAACAGCTTATTTTGGAGGTTTCGTCATTTTCTTGATTATACTTATGCATAGAATACACAGAAATTCCATTTATTCAGTATACATTGTTCTTCCCTTGCCTAGCACCATGGGGACTTCTGTTGTTATAATGTCATGGAGAAATCATATCATGATCACCCAAACCTCCCTTTCTTTTTCGATCAGAATTTTCAATTTGAGTAACTGTATTTTGTACGTTCTGTTGGAAAAACAGAGACAGAATACCTATTAAATATATGCCTATGTATCTGGCACCATTGTGCCCATCCAACAACTTGTACTATAAATCATAAATAAGAACCATGTCAAACTGCATTTACATTAAAATATCAAATATTCCTATACATATTCCATTCAAGTTAATGCTTAAAAACATAAATATAACAGATTGGCTCTAAAGTAGTATTTGGCTCATTGTCTGGGCATTGTTATTGATCTACTCACTAGGTGTTATCAAATATCCTCTGATTATTAATGTAGACAAGTATATAGATCCTCTGTAACATTAAGACCAATAGGCTGTTTGCTATTCAGTTGGAGAATGTATTTAGTCTCCAGTTTCCTGAGATTGGCCTCTCTGTCACCGCCTCTCCTACTAGGCATTATTGAATCCACCACAAAGTATTTTAGGTCATTATTGTTACTATTGTGGTGGGTCCTGAAATGACGTGCTACAGGATAGGTATTGTCCTGTGATGTTACTGCTCTTAAGTGCTGGAGGATTCTTTTGTGGACAGGAAGCTTAGTACTCCCTACATACTGGAGTGGGCAGGAGCATTCAAGTACATATACCGCAAATTCGGTTTTACATGTTAAAGTTTTGGTAATTTTATGCTCTCTGCCTCCAAATCCATCCTGATAACTTGTACGGTTCACCCCATGTGTGCATGCTTTGCATGTTTTACATTTGTGAAAACCACCTCTGGTGTGGTACCATGCTGTGTTAGTTAGCACTTCAGGACATGTCACCACCACTCTGTCCCTCATGTTTGGTGCTCTGCTGTACGTTATAGATGGCCTTTTGGGCAATGTATGTCCTATAACGTTATTCTTCAGTAATATGGGCCAGCTCCTATTGATAATGTTTCTAACATCCCTATGCTGGGATGAGAAGCCTGTTATTATTCTGAAAGAGTTAGACTGAGTTTTGGGTAAGGAGATAGTATTTTCTGTATTGCCTGTACTGATGATGGCGGGGCTGTGCTTGACTAACAAGTCCTGACGATCCAGATCCCTAGTTTTGGGAATTGCTTCATTAATGATTTTCTGGGAATACCCGCGTTCTCGAAATCTTTTCGCACTGGCACTTTGTGCTTCAACTAGATCTTTTTCATTACTGCACAATCTGCGAAGTCGCAGCATTTCTACATATGGTATACTCATGATGAGGTGCTGGGGGTGTGAGCTGCTCGCATGCAGTGTTGTATTGCCTGCTGTTTGTTTGCGAAACAACTTGGTTTGCAATTTTTTATTTTGAATATATACCAAGGTATCTAAAAATGGTACCTGTTGCTGGCTCAATTCCCCTGTAAAGTGTATATTGAGCCTGTTATCATTCAATTGGTCAATGAAACTCAAAGCTTCCTCCCTGCTTCCCCCTCCACACCATGAATAAATCATCAATAAACCTGTGCCAGCTGATGACATGATCTTTCATGACCTGATGGAATTTGGTTCTGAGGACCAGTTCCTCCCAAGCTCCCATGTGTAAACATGCGAAGCTCGGGGAGAAACTGGCCACCATAGCCACTCCCTGCAATTGTCTAAAAAGCAAATTATTGAACATGAAAATATTGTGATCAAGACAAAATTGGAGCATACATATCAACATTCTATTGTGTTCAAATAATTCGGGCTCTCTCCTCTCTAAGTAGTACTGTATGGCTGCAATACCATCTTCATGGCGTATACTCGTATAGATATATATATTCTAAGGTGTATTGAAGAATGAGTGGGTGTATAAGTGTCCGAATCAATGATTTAATAAGTGCACGTCTGATTGTATAAGTGACTGATTAAGCATATCTCACACAATGCATTGGTCAGTGATCAAACTGTGTAAATGTCGCGGGCGTGGCCACAGAGGCAACCTAGATGGCTGCCTCCGCTTGAAGCTCCGCCTTCCTAAACTTCATTTTATCATAAAGTAAACTCATCCTACTCACAGCGGGCTTCCTCTATTCTTCCAGAGCACTTGCTGCAGCTTTCTGGAGCCCCGCAGAACATTCGCGGCGACGTGGGGATCGAGCGCGGCGAGGTGGTGCGGCCTGCCTGCCCTCTCCGCGGGAGACCCGAGCCGAGCCTGGCCATCGGTAAGTGCTGCCTTGTGGGGCGCGCGCTGCCCGGTGCGCTGTCTTGCGGTCTGCGGGGCTTGTCTCCCCCCCTCCCTCCTTCTTGCGGCGGCTCCTGCTTGGTCCCCGTTATCAGGACGTGCTTTCGGCCTCACGGCCTTCGACACGCTCCCGCGCCGGGGCCTGGATTTTGGGCTGCTGCGCTGGCGGTGGGGGTTGGGGTGGGGACTCCGCTCTGATTGGCCTGGCGCGGCGGGGACAGGGGACTCTGCCGTGCACACCTCTGCCACCCGGCGGCTACACTGGGCATTCATCGCCCCATTTTTGACAGAATTACCACCTGATGTGACACACCTGGGCCACAGAATTCAGCAGCCTCATACTTGCCCCTGAGTTTATTGCTGCCGCCCTACCTGCCGCCGGAGGTGCCCGTGCTCTACCCAGCTTTAGCATGCAGGCTAAATAACCACTACACAGACAAATGGACTCCATTGGCTGACCGGCCTGGGTCTGTAGTGCCTCGCAATCCCCTACCCAGCCACCAACAAGGGATCTACAGTATCTGCTTCGCGGATTGACGGATCAATCCACTGCAACGCCTCTACTCTTGGCGGCGCACTACTGAGGCCCCGCCAATTTATTTGAATTTTTTTTTTTTTTAGTTCTGTCTCCCACGAGCTGGCTTGGATTTTGGTGCCTGTCTATTGCACTGCGAGCGCTCTCGTGGTGCCTGCCCCGGCCCCTGTGCTTGCTGTACTCACGCCGTCTGCCTCTGTTTGGGTCCTTGAGTGTTCCTCTGTGTGGCCTGTTCCATGACTCACAGGAGCAATTTTTGGCCACAACTTTGTCATCCAGCCGTCACTGGCCCTCTCTTGGACTGCAACATGGGGAAAAGAGACCCTAATCAGCGCAAACTGAGCTTCGACAAAACTCCTGGCCCCACCTCTGAGACTCCCCCGGGGGCGTCCATGGCGCGGCGGACACCAGCAACCATGAGGGCGCGGTATCTCTGGTCACGGCCATGATGAGTGAGATGAGAGCCTGCTTTGGGTCGATCGACAGCCGCTTTGAGAGCCTCAACCAAAAGTTGGCGGAGATGGGGTCTAAGGTGCAGGCCCACGACCAGCGTTTGGATGTGGTGGAGGCTAGGGTCTCAGACATTGAAGACGGCGCTTCGGCCTCACTGAAACGGCTGGAGCGCGGGGAGAAAATCCTCAAAGACGTGGCCATCAAGAATGAGGACCTAGAAGCCCGCAGCCGACGTAATAACATTTGCATCCGTGGTGTTGCGGAGACGACTCCCACTGGCTGTAAGGACATTTTTGTGGAAAGGTTGCTCATAGAGTTGTTCGGCAGAGATGCGTTCACTCAGGGTTTTGTTGTGGAACGGGCCCATAGATCCCTGGGGCCCCGTCCTCGTCCTGGCCTGCCTCCACGTCCTATCATTGCAAGACTCATGAACTTTCGAGACAGAGATTCTGCCCTTCGCGCAGCCTGTGAGATGGGTGAGCTCCAGTGGCAAGGCAGCAAGTTGTCTTTTTTTCCTGACTTCACCACCACGGTCCAGGAGGCGCGGCACAAATACAATGGCGTCAAGGCAACCTTGAGAAATCTTGGCCTCAAATATGGAATGCTTTAACCTGCAAGGTTGAAGGTTGAGGTTGCGGGATGGTTTCGTATGTTTGATTCCCCCACGGAGGTGCAGGAATTCTGCCAGAGTATAAAAAAAATTGTGCTGGCGCTGCTGCTGGTCCAAGATCGAACTCTCCATCCCAGGGTGGCTTGGAGAATAGTGTCAACCCCTTTTCAGATCCAGTGACTGGTAATTGTTTTTGCTGCATGTCTTTTTAGTGCCGCTGTGTTGTAAATCATCATGCTTTTTCTTCTATTCACCTATAACATGTTTATTTGGTATGCCTGACCGTCGTGGCATTGTTGCACCCCATGGCGGATGCCTATGATTCTTTGCTCGCATTGGATCGTTTTGGAAATACCTTTTTTTCTCTAACTGTGTTAGCAACATGTATATCGTTTTTGTGCCTTATTTGTAATCATTCGGGTTTGCCTCTTGGGGTTCTACAGGAGGTTGGGTGGTGGGTGGGGGGTGGGTCTTTGGTTAATTTCTTTTTCTTGTGATTGTTTCACTGTTTATTATGCTCTTAAGAGGCGATGGAGAGGCGTTCATATCGGTTTGGCTTTGATCTTGATTCACCGATGGTTAGGCGAGGATTACAGCCCGGGCCTTCCGGGCTTTCACTGATGTCTTGGAACGTTAGAGAGTTGAATAACACCAAAAAATGCCAACAGGTACTTAATTATATCGTTACACACAACATTGACATAGTCTTCCTGGAGGAGACTCACTTGTTCTCCCCTGACTATTCACGCATTGCTAGAAGTTGGGGCTCCCATCGCTTCTTTTCCAGTTACAGCAGATATTCCAGAGGGGTGGCCATATTTATACATAAACACGCCCCATTCGCACTATCCAAGACCATGTCTGATGTGGAAGGTCGTACTCTGATTGTCACAGGGACCCTATTGGGACATAAGACCACGCCTGTCGGGGTCTATGGCCCCAATGTGGACTCCCCGACTTTTTTCCATGACTTACAAGTGCGCCTCCTCACAATCCACCCCGGGCTGCTGATAATTGGGGGCAACTTTAATTTGTTATTAAACCCTACGAGAGACAGTACATCCTCTGCCCCGATCTTAAACCCCGATCACGTACGACTCTTCTTCATCTACGTACACACTTCTCATTAATTGACATTGAGAATATATTACATCCATACCTCCCTGACTTCACTCACTATTCTGGCGTTCACGACACTTGGACCAGAATAGATTATTGGCTCCTTTCTCCTGGGGTTGTTGGTTGGGTGGACGGGCTCCTCACACTCCCACGCACACTCTCGGACCACTCTCCCATTGTTCTTAAACTGAATGTTCCCCGATTGGGTGGCTATGAGAGCCAATGGCGGTTTCCCAGGAAGGCGTTATTAGACCCAGTTTTTACAGAGGAAATCAGACAGGCGATTGAGGACTATTTAGAACTTAACACCAGGTCGATAGATACTTGGGCGGTTCTGTGGGAAGGATTCAAGGGCTATGTCCGCGGGGTTTGCATTGCCAAACACGCAGGGGTGTTGAAAGACATACGATCCACGTTGGCCCGTGTCAAGACGGACATTGCCAATTTAGATAGGGAATTGTTACTAGCGCCCTCGAGTGCGACTGAAGCTAGGCGTCTATCACTGATGATGGATTTTAGATATGCGGCGGACAGAGAGTTGCGGTTCCTCAACAAGCAATCCGTTGGGCGCCGATATGGCGAAAGACCCGGTAGGTTATTAGCTCAGATGCTCCGCCCCCCCTTATAACGCATCGTATATTACTGAACTCATGGGGCCACAGGGTGATTTGCTCCACTCCACGCCGGAAAATTGTGACACCTTCTTTTCCTACTACAAACACCTATACCCGTCCAAATTGTCGGGAGATTTACAGGATCATGGTGATTACCTTGCCAAGATTGCTATGGTCTATCTAGAAAAGTACATGCAGGATTTTCTGGCTCTACCCATTACTCAGGATAGTATAGTTGAGGCTATTGATGCGTTGAGGGGTTCGTCGGCACCCGGACTCGACGTTTTTTTCTGACGAGTTTTATGAAGCCTACAAAGAGGTCTTGGTCCCTCGATTAGTGGAGGTTTATGCCGAGGCGCTGGAGGTGGGCCGATTGCCTCCTACGTTTCGGGAAGCGTCATCATTCTGCTTCCTAAGCCGGGCAGAGATCCCAAAGTCTGCAGTTCTTACAGACCTTTATCTTTGTTAAACTTCGATTATAAGATTCTGGCTAAGGTCATTGCTATCCGCCTGTCACTATTGATGGAGGCCATCATCTCCCCAGTGCAGTCAGGTTTTGTGCCACATCGCTCAACTTCTTTAAATTTAAGGACTCTGTTCACTGTCTTACATAGAATTGATCCTTCCATCCCAGCGGCTGCTGTCCTTCTCGACGCTGAGAAGGCGTTTGACTCCCTCGAGTGGCCTTTCTTCTTGTCCATCATGAGACGCATGGGCATGCCGGAATGTTTTGTCTCTACAGTGGCCCTATTGTACACTGAGCCTACCGCTAGACTTCGCCTCATTGGCACCATCACCAAACCTTTTTCTTTGTCTCGGGGCACACGCCAGGGATGCCCACTGTCCCCACTGCTTTTTATTCTTGAGATGGATCCTCTGGTCCGTCATTTTCAAGAAAAACATCTACACCGTGGGTTGCAATTCCGCACTGGCCCACTGCTGATTTCTCTGTATGCGGACGATACGATTTTACATGTCAGGATGCCCCAACTTAATCTTGAGCCTCTTATCTCAGAAATAACTTGTTTTGGCAAATATTCAGGTCTCAACATCAACTGGCATAAGTCAGTTATCTTTCCACTCACCTCTTGCACGTCCGCTTGGGATTGCTTCTTCCCCTTTGAGTGGTGCCAGGATGCGGTTAAATACCTGGGTGTCCATATTCATCTCGATACCGCCACCATGATTAGATTAAACTATGGCAGTGCGATCAGTTCATTGGAAACCCAGATTGAGAGATGGATACGTCTTCCTTTTTCCATGGCAGGGCATATTGCTATAATCAAAATCATTGTTCTCCCGCAATTTCTATATATCTTTCACAATATCCCGATCCCACTCACCAAAATCTTTTTCTCACAATTGCATTCTTTATTATTGCGCTTAGTATAGGGGGATAATACTCCAAGGGTCAAATGGCGGGTACTGACTCTTCCCTATGAAAGAGGGGGCTTCAGGGTCCCTGATTTTTATTTATATTTCCTAATAGCACAATGCTCCTTCGCTCACCCCTGGTTCCACCTTGACGCGCGCATTTTATATTTGAAACCGGAGGCTGATTTGGTATTCCCTAGACTCCTTTACAATATCCTCCCCACTGGGTTCCGGCGCGACCCTCAGGACATACAGACAGTCTCAATCACACGTTGGGCCTGGGACAGATTGTGCAGACTAATGGATCTTACCCAATTATATTCTCTGGCCATTCCATTGCCCAATCCCTCTTGGTTCCCGATCACCGGGGAAATGGTGGTCAAACACACGCTGGAGAAATTTTGCATTCATATCATTGGCGACCTCTTCCCTGAGGGCCATGTTTTTTCCATTTCAGAAGATTCCCGATTTTATAAGCGCTCTTTCATGGACTCCTTTATCTTGACCCGGCTACGATCCATGCTCCGTGCCTCGTTTGTTACCTTCCCACTTGCTCCAGACCAAACGCCCCCACTGACGCTCCTTATTCACACCCCACCGGGGCACATCTGATTTCCAGATTATACAAGCTGTGTAATGACTCAATTCCCGTTTCTGACAACAGGGTCCGTACTGCATGGGAAGAGGATCTGGGCAAACCTATCACAGACGACCAATGAGAGCAATGTTGTAGAACTACCAAAGAGGTTTCCCTGAACAGTAGGCACAAACTCCTTCACTTTAAGTTTCTTTGCAAGCTTTACCATACTCCTGCACGCTCACACAGAATTGACCCTAGTCGTCCCCACCATTGCCCTAAATGCAAAGCTTCCTTTGCAGACTTTGCTCACCTCTCTTGGACTTGCCCCAACCTCCAGGATTACTGGACTCAGTTACACGGGACCCTGGGTGACATTTTAGGCATGCAACTGGTTTCTACTCCTGAAATTGCTTTGCTGGGCTATGTCGCTAACTTCCCTCGTGCTGTTAAGAAACTCGCTGCTTTGTGCTTCTTGTTAGCCAAGAGGGAAGTAGCTTTGCGGTGGGGTGGTAGGCGTCCTTCAACGTTGAAATCATGGCTTAGCAGTATGGCTTTTTGCAGCATTAATTGTGAAGAATTCTCTGCTCAGATCCCTAGTGCGTCCAGACCGATTGACATCTGGGGCCCATACAGGGCCTACATTGCTAGAGTAAACGCTGACCACCAGTCACAACCAGATAATGGGATTGTCCCCGAGTGGGTTGGCTGATTTGATACAGAGTTACAAATAATATACATATGTGCTCTCCGATTGATGTGCTTTCCTTAGATATCTTTATATTTTTCTCAATGTCACCAATGTAATCCTGGTGTTGGCCCCGGCCACACATGTGTCATGGTGTCAACGATGATCTTTGTGATGCCTCCAACATGCTTACATAAATGCCGTCCTCTGAGTGTCTGACTGCGACTCGTTTCTGCGATATATTTTATAATGCACACCCTCCATATTAATATTATTCATGTAATATGCCTTGTAATGTACATTTTGTTACTGGACATTTCTGAGAAAAGGGTAAATAAAGTCTTTAAAAAAAAAACTGTAAATGTCAGTATCAGTCTGACAGTTGGTGTATAGGCGGCTGCATGGGTTGGTGAGTAGCTTCATGACTGTCTATTTGGGTTATTGATTGGTTGTCTGAGTATCTGTATGGGTTGCCTGAGTGTCTGTGTGAGCGGGTCGGGTGGGTGACTCTGTGCATAGATGTGTGAGTGGGTGATTAACTAGGTGCATGGTTTCAAGAGTGCATCTGTGAAAGGCTGTATGGGTAGGCGAGTGTGTGTATGGTTATCTTGGTGAGTGAATGGATGTCTCAGTGGTATATGTGTGAGTAACTACATATGTGAAAGGCAGTATATGTGAGTGTTGGAGTATATAAATGACTATACATGAGAGTGAGTGATTGAGAGAGGGGCTGTATGGATGAGGTTGTGCTTGTATCAGTGATTGTATGAGAGAGTAAGAATGCGGTAGTATTTGTATAAATAGGTGAGTAAATGGGTGTGATTGATTCTTTGCATGACTGAGCAGGTGTGTGAGTAAGTATGGATGAGTGGCGATGTCTGAGTGTATGTATAGGTGTATGAGTGCATATGATAGTGCTGTATTGATGAGTGACTGCATATATGAGTTACTATATGGGTGAATGTGTGGATGTGTGTGTAGACCTAGGAATCACTGAGCGGTTATGCACTAACTGCTATTGATCTGTCTATGGTTTCGATATTGGTAATCTGTATTTTAGAGTGGGTATATAAAAAGTTTTATTAGGGTGTGAGGAGGTGCATCAGATCATCACATGGATGATGTCATCAGTGATATCAGAAATAAGAAAATCAGAAATAGTTTTATTTAGTAAATCATAAAAGCACAGAAGTAAAATACATATTTACATTAAAAAGCAATTTGCACATATACTGCTGATCTCAAATACATCAATTCTACATGGTCCTACCTCAAAATTTCAATTACACATAGTTTTCCTATACTTAATTAAAGTTATCAAGAAAAGAGCTACATGCATTGCAATCAGTTCATTTTCCAATTTTTGTAGCATTAAAAATGCTACACGACATTGTCTTAAACCTGAAAATTTTAAAATAGTACAAAAAACATTTTTCTAAGGTTGGAGAAAAACTTGCAGAATAAAAGAATATGGAGCGTTGATTGTCTTGACACATCGTCACAGGGGCAGGGATCCAAATTTCTAGACCAGTCATTTATGGTAGGAAAGCTAACAAGCCTATGGAGAATCCCTAAGCAGCACTGTGCCAAAACTTCCTAACACTTGGACCAGATATGGTTGAATATCCAAACATGATAGCATCAACTGGTTTTCCATAACAGTAGGTTTCACACTCTCACTAAACCATCTTTTTGATTGGAAAAATGCACGACATTCAGCTTTCATACCTTCCCATGGTGTCAGGCCTATCAAAATATTCAGAATGGCTCATTTCACTCGTTACTTGCTTAATATACCTAAACCAGGGAATAAAAGAAGCTCTGTCCAGTCTTAAGCAATCTTTAATAGTATCACGATTTAAACCGGTCTCATTTGTCACCCAGACCTTATGCCATCGCAGGATAGGCTCAACTTCGACCAGATCTGTTACAAATGGTACGCCAAGCTCCGAGTTGCAAATGCAGTTAGAAGTAGAACCTGGAACTGCTAGCAAATATCATAAGAAAGCATTTTCAGTCACTTGTAATTGCTGCACATCAGTAAAGCCCCATATTCCTGCACCATACAAGGCTGTCACAAGGCACTTTGATTTATAAATAAGAAATAATTCGGGCACTGGCCTATGACCTAATTTTCTAGCAAAATTTATCACACCACTGCAGCTCTAGAGAACAGCAAGTTCCTAGCAAGAACTGCAGGGGACCAGGGCCCCTAATTATCAAAGTTAATCCCTAAATATAAGAACATTTTGGTGCTTTCAAGTTTTACATTATCTATAAAAATGTTACAGGCCTAAACATTCTTCTTCCCATACTTCATAGAATAGGTTTTAGCAGCATTCACTTTCAAACTTCTGGATTGCATAAAAGAGGCAAAACTATTAACAACTCTTTGCAGACCTAATGGGGTGCTTGTCATTAAAGCCAAATCATATGTATATAGTAAAACCGGTACTGGGTAATTATTAATACTCGGAAGGTCCTGACAATGTTCTGTTAAAAACTTGCCAAGGTCATTAATATCTAAAGTAAAAAGAAAAGGGGCGAGCACACAGCCCTGTCTCACTCCTTTTCTAATTGAGGACTTGGCAGTGCACTCATCTACTTTTCCGAACCGGATTCCCGCCCCTGCATCTTTGTACAATTCCCTCATGAAATATATGGGTGGATGGTCAATTCCCATCTCTTCAAGAATGTCCCTTAACCTATTATGCTTCACACAGTCAAAAGCTGAGCAAAGGTCAACAAATACCATATAAAGCTGTTCCTCCTTAGCCTGTGTACTTATTATAAGACTTAGGTTTAACCCCTGTTCGATGGTTCCATGACCTGTTCGAAACCTGTACTGAAATTTTGATAGGACGGCAGCATCATCTGCCCAGTTTTGAAGCTTATTTAAGACAACCTGTCCTACCACCTTGAGGAGTGAATTCAACAAGGATATTGGATGATAACAAGCTGGGTTGGATCAATATTGACTCGGACCATGAGAGGGTCAGACCTTGCTGACAACAAGTGTCAAGAAAGTTGGTTAATAAAGGGGCCCATAAGGAGAGATTAGATTTGTACATGTCTACAGGGACTCCATCTGGTCCTGGATCTTTTCCCGGTGTGCTAGCATTAATGGCACATAATACCTATTCTAATGAGAAACATATATCTAGCAGGAACGATGGGACCTGTGTGTTTCTGGTACATCAGATATTTCTGAAACTAAATTACCTTCTGTCTGGACCTTGTTTTCATCACTATATAGGGTGGTAAAATGTTGCACCCAACTATCCTCACTTATTGCATTTACTATTAAGGGATTATCATTTGAACCCAGAAAGGGAGCATGAACTGTTTTCCAGAAACCGATGTTATGTCTCCTTAGGCAAGCGTTATGCAATGCCTGCAAAGTCTCCTCCCTTAATTTCTCCTGTCGTGCTTTATGGGAACACTTGTACATACTTCTAGCCTGTATCATTTCAGCAGGGCTTCTTTCCTTTTTGTGTAATACTTTCATCAGATTTGAGATGTCATCAGTGATGTCACCGACCATGTCATAAGTGATGTAATATGTGATGTCATCAGCAGTGCATTGGGGGCGCAAGTTATAGTTAGCTCTACTAACTAGAACGGCTGAATTTCTCTGGTTTTGTATGAGTGAAATGTCTATCTAACTATAGTATCCCTGAAACCTGTGTTTTTTTCAGTGAATTTCTAATGTTTTTTAAATGCTAATTTCAAATTATAACGTCCTTAAAACCTATTTTTTTAGTGCATTTCTAAGGTTTTTTTAAATGCTAATATCTAACTATAACGTCCCTATTAAGTCCCCTTGAATCCCACCAGGTACCTCCAGTAAGCGCCACAGAGCTGCGTTGCATAGAGGTGTTCCGAGGCCACACCCCTTTTTACAGGTCTAAACCAAGACCTACCTTTTTGTCAAATTTGGTGTAATTGCGTTCAGCAGGTCGGACTGTAGCCTGTAGTAAAGTTTCCTATGGAAAATAACATGGAGAAAACGTGCTTAGGGACCCCTCTTTTTTCTCAACCCCCGCTTGACGAATCATCGCAAAACTTTCAACACACAAACTGAGCAGTCCGGCCCTATTTTTGGGAAAATTTCTTGAAGATTAGTCGAATTGCGCCAAAGAGATTAGCAAATCAAAAAAACGCTTTTCCTTTGGAAACTAGGTTCTAACTATAACTACCTACTGGCGACCGCCATGGGCATGCTCACCTGTGGGAGGTAGGCTGCACTGAGTAGAACTCACCGCACACCTGCTGAGTCTTTGACATGGCTCATAGCAATGTAAGCAAGTAGTTTGCGTGACACCTAACTGTTTTCTGTCTACAATACAGCTAATGAATACACCTTTGTGAACTGAGGTTCAAGAAAATCTTCTTGGTATGACTAAAATACTTTGATACAGATCAGGAGAAAGCAGTAATGAAACGTGTAACCTTCTACCACCTCTAAAGCAAATTGTGTCACTCATCATCTGTTTAGGAGGCAAAGGGGCAGGGCAGCTGGAAGCACAAAGATGCCACTTTCAGCAGCTTGAGGTTGCTGGACCCCTACTTTTGCCTCCATGCCTGGGACAAGGTACGGGTGAGGAAACTTTGAGGCCCCGTCCCTTCTGAGCTAACATTTGTGCGCGGGTGGGGGGAATTTTTCAAGTTATAGTAGAGTATGAATGGGAGAGGAATGCAGCTTCCCTACCCAGCCCTGTTGTGACTGCCGGACATGATCTAAAATCCCCAGTCCCCTTTATGTACACTTCATGATGCAAGTAGGTTTGCCCGACATATCGGGCTGCCCAAGGAGGACCTACAGAGTCACCAGGTTTATATTACTGGGTCTCAGCCTCTCAATCCAGGTTCCATAAGGAAGGCATACGATACGTGTCCCACACCATTAGAACAGTCTGCAAGGTATACTTATATCCTGGGCTGTATAATGATGAACTTTTCTGGTCCAGTGCAGAGCTAAGCGCCTGTTTTATGTGCCTCCAGGGCATATAGTGAATTCATTGAACCCAATATTTCTGTGTGTAAGACCTTGGTTTTAGATAGCACAGCTCAGAAACAGAAAGAGGCAAACCTTTCCTAGCTGTACTATCTGAAAATAATGCAGTAACTCTGAGAAATATTGAGTTAAATAAGTTTACTTTATTTGCAGGTTCACAAAACAGGCAATCGGCTCTGCACTGACCTAGAAAAGCCCAACATAATAAGGACCCTGGTGCGTATTTTGCACATTGGGCCACAGCACTCGTTGGCTTATTTATATTTCACAATTATTAAATATGTATAGTTAAAAAAGATGTGCCTGAGAGCAATGAGCTGGACAGCTATATGTTCTCTGAGCATCCTCTGTACATATGCTGCCACTGAATCATATCATAAGGCACAGTAAAAATCTAAAGAGAAACAGAACCTAAGATATGTATTTGGGAAAGAGGGTGGCGAGTTAGACATTTAATATTCTTTTCCAGAAATTTCCTAAAATCAAATTAATGGTACACCAGTGAATGTTCTTTATCCCTGCAAGAGAAAACTATCCACAGGTATTTTTCGGTTCAGTGTGTTCTCTTTTCTTTCAAGTAAGCAATTAGTGTGAGCTATTTTTGCAGGCATTCAAGGTCAATAAAACTCTTTGGTTGACGAAAAGGCTGCGCCAGTGGAAGGGTACCAGGAGGGTAAAAGACACAGATTCTGATGAAGTGCCAAGGGCAGTGGGAGCCATGAGGTGAAGGCGGGTTTTGATTAAAGGGACCTAAGCAGGGCTATTGGAGGTGACTGTCAGTGCAGGCAAAAGTGGGCAAAGCTATGTATTGAATTCAGAAGTATAATGAGCACAATGCAATACACAGTACTTTAGCCTGCTTGACTGTAGCTCAGAATTGAAGATGAATCTTGAACAGTGATGAAAAATTGGATGCATTTGTAATCAGTGTGAAAAGTATGTAAGAATGGGAGTGCGTTGCGCAGGGAACATACATTTCAGAGGACACTCCTGGAGTACAACGCAGAGGCTATTCAATAAATCTAGTCTGCTAAGGATTAAAACAAGCATGTCCTAGGCCTCGGATGCCCAGAAGGTAAGGCAGTCATTAGGGGCCTTATTACGTATTCACCGGTCCTCAGGACAGCTGTACTCACTGTTACATTCCAACCATTGCCCCCACTGCAGGTCCGCCTGTAATATTCTGAGTATAGCGGTCGGACTGCCACATGACTGCTGGTTTCACCGGAATCAAGGATCCGACTGCACTGTGAGCCTGCAACCAGCCTCAGTATGCTGGTCGCACTCGGTGAGGAACCAGTGGACCGGCACCGCGTCCAAACACCCTTTCTAGCACGGATCGAGTATCTCACCGACCGCAGCACCGGACACTTTTTCCTTTAAGCGCGAATCAAATAACTTATCGACCGCAGCTCTAACATAACAGGACAGGGCCGCCAAACCGGACCTGCCTCGATAATTTAAACCGATCATCAATCGCGGAACCGATACGCCGGCCACCCAGCTTCCTCAAGCATACCAACGAGCAACCCAGGACAATTCCTGCACTTTGGCACGACGTTCATCTACGTCCAGCGCTGGAACCCTCCTCTGCCTATAAACCTAACTCTTGGTTGCAGAGACGTATATAATTTTGTTTCACCATGCAATATAATCATTAAGTCCTGAAGATGATCCCTTTATAATTTGAGCCCGGGATTGAAACGCCGTCGACTCTGTTTAGTAGACATACAGTTAATTTGCGAATACTCTTGTATGTATGTACTACTCTGGGAATTTCTGTCAATTTTGATGTAAAAACGTACCCAGTTTGGCTCACCTCTTCTTGCCTGAAGTAAACTTTTCTTTCTTCTATATCCTTTCCTTTAATTTTCTCCCATTTCTAAGTACGGCACAGGCTTGTGCTTTACTACAAACGAAAATGTTTGTTGTGAAATTGCATTTCAAACTTTAAACACTTGTTTTATTCTATAAATAAATCCCTTGCCCGGCTGTGTATAGGAAAAGTATATATAGTTTCCTATTGTGGTCTATATAACATTGATATGAAATATTGGTCTAGACTTAGGACCTTTGTTTCCATAAAATAGGTGGGGCAGATGCCGGCAACGTCAAGCATATTAAGAGTTGGCTTTCCACCACCCATTTCATGGCCGTGAGCCCACCATGAAAAGGGGTGCAGAAAGGCAACTCAGTGACTACTGGCCCTAAGGGTGCAGGCAGGAGGGCGCAGGTTGTGTCCCCTTGGAATTGCACCCCCATTCCTGCATGGTGTGGCATGCATACCACACCATGCAGGAATGTGCTGCCGGTGCTGTCACAGCAGCGGTCTGCTATTTAGGCTTTCCTATGAACCTTTAAAAGCCCCAGTAGCACCGCCTTCCCTCCCTGGATTACACTCGTAATCTGATGGGGGTACCACCAGACTGTGCTTCTGTTGGCATGGCAGAGGCAGACCGACAAGAAGACCACCAAACTCGTAATAAGGCCTTAAGCCTTTCTCCTAATCCCAATATGTAATGTATTTAATGCGCTGTCAGTGAAGCAACCTAGTAAAGTATAAACTATAATTTGGTTACTCACAGACCAGAGCAGTCTTATCTTTCGTGTTGCTTTATCATCTGTGAAAGATGGCTCAAGATTGCATGTTCATAACCCCTACTAGTGAGAGATGCACAATCCCTCTGTTCTTCAAGATCTACTGCTTGCACATTTCGGTCACTGTGTTCTCATTTTCTCTCTTCTAGGTTTACTGAGAGTTAGGTAGGCATTTTGAAACCTCTTTGATGTTTGAAAAAGGGCTAGCCAGGAAGAGTAACCTAGCTTTTTTCTCAATTTGCTTCTGCCTTATGCTGATTAGAAAGCTTTGCTTGTTAAATACAATAGCCACACACCAGAGAATGCATCAATCTTGGCAACAGGAGAGCATCGGATGATCTCATTTACCAGCTGCACATGGTGTGAAAAATATTTCATTAAGAAGAAACCCAAAGTGTCTAATTTTCTCATTAAAAAATGTGTTTTCCCATTGCAGAGTAGCACTTGGTTAGAGCTGTGCATTGAAGAAGGCAATACATGGATATCATCCTCTTAATATGTCAACCTGTAGTCTATGGCATATACTTTTTTTTCCAATGAGATTTTATTGGTTTAAAGCCTTGAACATACAATTAGGGCTTACAATAAAGCAATAACCAACCAAATGCACATTCAGTTCCCGTATACAAGTCACAGGTTGTTCGAGATATGAGCCCTCCCCCTTCCACCTTCCCAACCAGGGAACCATCAATTAGGTTAACATAGTTTGTGTGCCTTCTGATGAAACTACAGCCATACATCCTGTTGTACAACTTTGGAGATCAAATTAAAGCACCTCAACCTATCTTACTCCTTAGTTAAACAATTGAAGGAATCTCAAAGCTCTGGGGCAAATGTACACCCCCCCCCCTTATCTGAAGTAGCCTATCAATGAGTGCCACTGGCTTACAAATTTGTGGTCCATTTCTATGAGACCCCACATCACCCTTTCAATGACGAGCAATGGCAAGAGCTTACCAGCCCATTCCTCCATTGTTGGAATGGTTGATGACTTCCATTTTAGTGGCAGCAGTTATTTTGCAGACTTAAAATGGTGGGAATTATCACACCGGCCGGCCGGACCGAAGCGTTGGACATGAACGCACATCTTTACTGATAAGACAGCTGATTAATGGGACTGTTGGATGAAGCCCAAAGGGTATCCTGGAATAATCAAACAGCAGTAACTTTTGGAGCACTGACGATGTCCGGTGTGGACAAAACAAGTAGGCTGGATTGACTATTGTGATGTAATCTGGATTTATAAAATGAACGTTTTGAAATAAAACATACTATTTGGATATATATGAAGTGAGAGATGCACAATCCCTCTGTTCTTCAAGATCTACTGCTTGCACATTTCGGTCACTGTGTTCTCATTTTCTCTCTTCTAGGTGTACTGACAGTTAGGTAGGCATTTTGAAACCTCTTTGATGTTTGAAAAAGGGCTTGCCAGGAAGAGTAACCTAGCTTTTTTCTCAATTTGCTTCTGCCTTATGCTGATTAGAAAGCTTTGCTTGTTAGATACAATAGCCACACACCAGAGAATGCATCAATTTTGGCAACAGGAGAGCATCGCATTATCTCATTTACCAGCTGCACATGGTGTGAAAATTACTTCATTAAGTAGAAACCCAAAGTGTCTAATTTTCTCATTAAAAAATGTGTTTCCCCATTGCAGAGTAGCACATGGTTAGAGCTGTGCATTGAAGAAGGCAATACATGGATATCATCCTCTTAATATGTCAACCTGTAGTTTATGGCATATACATTTTTTCCAATGAGATTTTATTGGTTTAAAGCCTTGACTATACAATTAGGGCTTACAATAAAGCAATAACTAACCATATGCATATTCAGTTCCCGTATATAAGTCACAGGTTGTTCGAGATATGAGAATTAATGACCATTAGGTTCGAGATATGAGCCCTCCCCCTTCCACCTTCCCAACCAGGGAACCATCAATTAGGTTAACATAGTTTGTGTGCCTTCTGATGAAACTACAGCCATACATCCTGTTGTACAACTTTGGAGATCAAATTAAAGCACCTCAACCTATCTTACTCCTTAGTTAAACAATTGAAGGAATCTCAAAGCTCTGGGGCAAATGTATACACCCCCCTTATCTGAAGTAGCCCATCAATGAGTGCCACTGGCTTACAAATTTGTGGTCCATTTATATGAGACCCCACATCACCCTTTCAATGACGAGCAATGGCAAGAGCTTACCAGCCCATTCCTCCATTGTTGGAATGGTTGATGACTTCCATTTTAGTGGCAGCAGTTATTTTGCAGACTTAAAATGGTGGGAATTATCACACCGGCCGGCCGGACCGAAGCGTTGGACATGAACGCACATCTTTACTGATAAGACATCTGATTAATGGGACTGTTGGATGAAGCCCAAAGGGTATCCTGGAATAATCAAACAGCAGTAACTTTTGGAGCACTGATGATGTCCGGTGTGGACGAAACACGTAGGCTGGATTGACTATTGTGATGTAATCTGAATTTATAAAAGGAACGTTTTGAAATAAAACATACTATTTGGATATATATGAAGACTGCTATGGGCTTTCTTTGAATAAGGTTACTATGAAGCAATACACTTGGGAAGATTATTAATGCAGGCGCTGCTCTTGGATTGAAGTTATGTTTTGGAAAACAAATGACCCAGTGGCAGTGGGACTACTGGGAGTAGAGTGCACTTTCACCAACAGTAATTAATAACCAGGATGACACAACAGTGCTCATGCTTCTAAGCCTGCACCACTTGTTGATTTGTGTGAGAGTTAAAAGTTAACAGTCCACTTTTGACATATTAACCATCCCGGCAGGTTTGCGACCCAGAATTAATGACCATGGGGGTCTGAGGCCCAGAATGAGTACTGCCGGAGACAGTCTCACCAGATATCCCACCACACACCGAATATGGCTGAGGATCGCTTTTCAGAAAACTTTATATTTTGGACATGACCACTAAATAATTAACATGCCCCCCTCTTGTACGCACCCCCTCCAACACAGTCCATCTGTTGATCATTTAGCTTTAGTCTGGGGGGAATAACATGCCATGCTATCATGATCTTGTGCACCAGTTGCCTGTTCTGTACTCTTTAGATTAGTGATGGAATGTTGGACCATAGTTATAACATAGAGATGAGCTTGGGCCACTTTTTCATGTAGGCCCATATTGCCTCTGGTTCAACCTTTTCCAAGATACCATAAATATTGGATGTAAGGCCCTTAAGACTTGGATGTGAAAACCATTTCCAATAGTGTTAAGGGTCTAGTTGCTGCAGTTGTAGTAGGAAGCAGCTTAAATTAACACAATTTACAATCACACAATAAAGGCTGATTCCTACTCATCCATTTTAAGCCTGGCAGGTCGATGGACATTTGCCTTGGTGGCTGAAGATGTCAGGATCTACAAAATACTCAATATAACATTTACAATTCTGCTATATGTTAAGTCAATATTTGAGAGTTATTTCTAGTTTTTAAATGCTTTATTTGAAAACATTTAGTACATTATTCTCTATTAGTCTTCAATTTTGTTTATTGGCAAATTAGTAAATCGTTTACAGATTGATAACAAAATGTGTTAAATTAATATAAATAAATTCCTTAAGCATGGTCCGTAAAGGAAAAAAATCCCTATTCTAAGGAACGGGATGGAAATAAGGCATTAAGCAAACTCATCGAGAGTTCAAATTCAAAAGAGAGTTAGAGCAAACATTAAGCTCAGATATGAAATCTTTTAAAGTAGCCCCTCCAATAAAAAGAGATTCCAAGAAACTCAATAGATTCTTCATTAATCAAAGACAAATGAGGAATGCAGCAGCAATAGCCAATCTGAAAAGCTAAAAAGAGCAGTAGGATGGTATGGGTCAGGAAAAAGTGGCGGCAAAGAAGAAATCACAGAAGCTGCATCTACTCTAGGAACATGTTTAGTTAAAATAAACTAAAACAGAATGTTGCAGTCTATGTTGCATCTTTTCCTCCTCTCATCCAAACATTATTCAGGGTTTTCCTGGAAACAACACTTCTCAGGCGACGAAACAAAAACTTTTTAGACAGTAATCTTCAGGAGTGAAACTTTATATTAAATTTTAGTCCCCACATGAGCTTTTACATTGATGATGTCATTTTCTAATGGATGAGACTACCACCTTAACCTCCTAAATAATACAATTTGTATGTAGCCCCCAATGGCTATGCATAAAATAATGTGACTACAACAACCTGAGAACAATATTCAATAGTTGAATTACCCTTCAGAAATAAAACAATTATGTATACAAGAGGTCAGCTAAAATCTTGTATATCATTTTCTATGTGATTCTTCTTAATTTTATTAAAAAATGAATTTTAACACTGACTTTATCTTCTTCCCACATGTGTGAAAATATTCTGCAGAATAATATGAAACATTAATTATGTGAACTCGATCATGTAAAAGGTCAAGAATGTATCCATTAATGCATTTTCATACTTTCTAGTCAACTACTCATAAACCCTGCTATATTAACATTTTGAGGCCTGGTAAATATTGCTGCCTAGTGCATTCGGAATGATTTCCAAACATTAATTATTCACTTAATCTACACATTAGGCAATACATTTATAAATTTGCCAAGTTAAATTGTGTTTTAAACTCCCTAATTCTCCCGTCTGATGGGTATCTTAACAATCATATTTCCACAGGTTAGTTATCAGAGCACACTCTGATCTCCAGATGAGTCTGTTATTTTTCTTTTTAGCTTTTGAACTATTTTGATTTTCTGTATTCTTCATTAATGTTGTTATTCAATGCGATTTCCTCCTCAAATCTTTCAATAATTTCCCTACTGTTTCTTCTGTTTATGCAATATCTGCAACCCTTAAATAAAGCTATTAGGAAAATTAGGCAAAGCCACACTGGTAATATTGGTATGCAAATACCTTTCAATATTCCTCCTTTTTTAGTGGTAAACCAATTCCGAATTGTTGTAATTCCCTTTCCAAAACTTTCTGCAACACTGAGTGTTTTTAATGAAGAAAAATGTGACCATGTAACACCATGTAACACACCCTACGCAATGCTCCCTCCTAATTCTAGCTGTTCTATGGCCACGATGGGGGATAGGAAGCGTGAAGGCTGGCTAGGTGGCTAAGAATGTGGTGTTACTCCAGTTGGAGACCTCATCCCTGTTTGAATCGTGAGTAATTCAACAGAGCACTCAGGAGACGGAGGCCAGACTAGTCACCGGGCAGTCAGGGGTCTTACCAGCATTTTGGCACAGCATCTCTCGGGGTGGAATGTGCTGACCAAGGGCCTGAGACCGGTCAGGGAACGGACAGAAGTTGTGGCGCCTTCGCTGCGTGCAGCTGGACAAGCCTGTCAAAAAACAGAATGCAAAGGCACAGGAATGAGGAAAACTGAGGCATGTGCTCATAAAGAATCAGAAACCCATCCCGAGCTGCTGCATCGAAGGAGGCACTTAATCAGGGAGACCACCAGCAGGGGCAGTAGGAGTTAACATCTCAGCCACAGCCCTCAATTGCAGATTTTTTGAGACTGAGTCTGGGGATACTCGGCCGGGGGCAAAGCTGTTGTAAATTACTGAGAAGGAACCAGCATCTGGGAGTATGAATTCTTGTGGCGGCATCCCTGGAACGTCTGTTCATCGGAAGGAGTTTCTCTGTTGTATTCCAGTAACAGCGGCAAAAATACACAGAGATGCTTGGCTGAGGTTTCAGATAAATTGTGGGAGCAAGAGCTACTGTCTGTCATGTAGGTCAGTTTGGGGTACTGTTAGACTTGGCATCTTTTGACGTGTTTCCCCATAGTTTTTGCTTTCTGACATCCCGGTTTTTGACTCTGTTTTTGCTGGCGTAGTTTTCTGCGCACTTTTTGCACTTCTTATCAGTGCAGGTGTTCCTGTAGTAAATTGTGGTATGGATTGGTGTTTCTATGATTGGATATTTGATTTATGTGTCAGTCCCTAGTAAAGTGCATTGCGTGTGCCAGGGCCTGTAGATCAAATGCTGTTGGTGGGCTGCATAGCTGGATTTTGCCACCCATCCAAACAGCACATAAAGGTACCTCAGACCTGCCATTGCAGAGTCTGCGCACAATTTGTAACTGCCATGTCGACTTGGCCAGAGCACACACTTGTCAATCCCTAACCTTCCCTTTTCTCACATGTCAGGCACCCCTAGCACTGGTGTAACGAACCTTGAGAGGGCCTCCCTGCAAGGCAGCTCGGGGGCCCCCCCTCTGGGCTCAATCAGCAGCCCTGCAGCCAGAGTGCTGTGCTGATGGGGCCCCCTGGAGCGGGGCCCTGTGTTACGCCCTGACCCCTAGGGTAGGTCCAAGGTACCCCTTTGGGCAGGGTGCAGTGTATGTGGAAGGTAGGACATGCCCTGGTGTGTGTGGCATGTCCTGATAGTTAATTACAGCCAATTTCGTTTTTCACTATTGCAAGGCTACCTGTTCCCCATAGGGCGGAAGTTTGTTTATAACATCTTATAAACATAACTGGCCCGGGGAATTAGGTAGGAGAATAAAGTGTAGTATGTCTGAACTCAGAATCTAAAGATGCATCGTTTAGTGAAGGGGATTTGTACATTCTGTGATTGAAAAAAACACTTTCAGAAAGTAGGTATTTTCTTGCTCAGTCATTGTGTGTGTCTCTGCTGGGATGTGGATTGCCTGTCTGGGTTTTGGATGACATAAGGCTGGGGGAGAAGGAGTGGCTCCAGATAGTCTAGTTGGGTCAGGAAAGGGCTGAAGACCTGGGCTGCAATGGGGACGGGGATTTCCTTGCACCTCAAAGGGCCTGGTCTGCCTCTGCCAATGCTGTCTCCACCTCCTGCCAGGAAATCAGAGCAGAGAAGGCAAAACTGGTTCTGGTTGGGCACAGACACTCTCTGCCTAAGAGAGCAAAGGATTTGGGGATATTAATATTGGGACCCAGACCCCAGAACTTTAGAACTCTTTTGGATCAAGAAGTCTGCCAAGAAGAAGAGCTGGAGAAGATGTGAATAGGGACCGTCACTTTGCTGTGTGCTTTGCTGTGTTGGCCTGCAAAGGCTGCTTCTGTCTTGGGCAGTGAAAGGACTGGACTGGACTGAACTTTCTGCAATCTACTTTTGTGAGTTTCTCCAAGGGCTTGAGGTTGAGCTTGCCCCTGTCCAAGAAGTCTCAGGAACAACAAAGACCTCAAGCTCTTCTGACCTCAGCACTGAGGACTGTGTGTTTTGTGCTGCAACAGAAGAAAAGCAACTCGACAACGACTATGACGCCACTGCCGACTCCGTGCGTGTCCTGAAGGCACAGCAGAGGGCACCACCGCAACGCCAGCCTGCGACCCTGGTCTCTCCGTCGACGCCTGCTGATGCCGCCACCGAGCCGTAGCTCGCACCGTGACCTGTGGGCAGTGCACTCGGCACCGCGTTGCTGCACGACAATGCCTTGGCACTGCAAATGGCACTGCCGCAATGCCACACCGCAACCCTGGTCTCACCGATGACACCTGCTGACGCGCCACCGAGCCGCTGCTTGCACCGCAACCTGTGGGCACCGCATTCCGCACCGCCTATCTTCACGACGACGCCTTGGTATCCCCGACGACGCTGCTCCATGCCGAAATCGACCCTGCTATTTGCACCGTGGTTTGAGGGCACCACTCGTAAAGATCCATGACGCACCGCCCTCATCCCACACAGCAGCCTTGGCCTGCCAGCACCATCGACTCCAGTTCGCCAGCTGATTGAAGTGCTTCAGCAACGACGATGCTGCTGCTTGCACCATGACTTGCCAGCACAGTGACGAGTATCGCCTTCATCTCACACAGTGACCCTAGTCTCACTGATGACTCCATCTGACACCGCCACCGAGCCGCTGTTTGCACCAGGATCTGAGGGCACAGCACACCACACCCCTGCACTTCACACCATAGCACATGGCGCCTGCCGGCGCCAGCGCTCCTGACTCCAGAAGAGAGTAGATCAACCTGCAACGCATGTGACTTCGAGGGCCCGACGACTCCTGCACCGACCTCAGGAACCAATGCCTGTGGACACTGGGTTTTCGAAAGCTCAACGAGAGGTTATCGACGCCCTGCATTTCTAAAAGGTACTGGTTGCGGGTCTTCCCGACACCGTTGTTGGGCTGTGACGCTGCGGTCAGCCAGAGCTGTTTGGATTTGTTTGTATATTTTGATAAGTGACGATTTTGAAATACTGTATTCTGGATTTATATTGTTTTTTGTCTTGTCTTAAGTATATAAAAATATTGGATATTTTTCTAAACTAATGTGGTGTCCTTTTGTAGTGCTTACACTGTATTGCTGTTGATTATGTGCAAATGCTCTACACACTGCCTCTAAGATAGGCCTGACTGCTCGTGCCAAGCTACCAAGAGGGTGAGCAGGGGTTATCTTAGGAGTGTAACTCCCTTATCCAGACTAAGAAGAAGGGTACCTATTTGGACAAAGGTGCAAACCCTTGCCAACTAGAGACCCTCATTTCTAACAGGTACCTTGTGGTGGAGGGATACTCCCTGAGTAATGAAACTGCAGGCTTGAATAAAGATTTGTCTGGTGGGTGATCACTGAGTTCCACTACTCCAGGGGTGTATTTACTCTGTGCCCTGTATTTAGGTCCCTCATAGATGACCCTGCAGCCTTTGACTGGTTGAATTCCAAACTGGCGCTCTTGCCGACTCCGATCATAGTCTGTGGTGACTTTAAAATCAATGGAGGGCTGCCAGTAGCTGGTAAAGACTCCAACTCTGGTCATAATCCCAAAGTAATTTGATCTTTGGTCTACCTTAGGAGGGATCATGGTGTTAGTTGATGCATAGCATAAGATCAAAATGTCAGACCCTGGTTTCACATATTTTTCCACCCCACTTAGATCACATTCTTATCTGGATTATTTTCTTATCTCCCACGGTCTGCTCTGAGGTTGTAAAATTGAAAGGTTTCCTCAGCTCATGTCTGATCATAACCCACCGGTCTTAGAGATAGCATTGATGGGACTGGGCACAAATGCACATAATTGGTCTTTCGAGTGAGCACTACTCACTAACGAAAAATATATTCATCATATTAGTAACTGGATTCCAGAAAATGTTGGAGCATAACAGGGGGAGCGCCCAAGTACGGAGTAGTGTGGGACGCTTTTAAGGTTGGCATTCGGGGGCAGAAGCTTTGCTTTAGTTTGAACTGGCAAAAAAGAGAAGCAGCAGCTGATGGAGCTGTATAGGGCTCTGGGAAAGCTAGGTCAGAAATGGTTCTCGTGCCGCCTTAGGTGCTGGACATTGAGGGGGCACAACACAAATGGCACTGGCGAAAGCTGTGAACAATGATATATTGGCAAAAAGCAACAGATAACCAAACTGAGGGATACGCGGGGTGGCCTGGTCACTGGCCCAGAGGAAATACAAAAGGTTTTTCGGGTATTATGAGAGGCTTTATAGAGTGGCAGAGGGGCAGTAAGATTGAGAGTGGGGATATAATGCAGTACCTGGAATCAATCCCATTTGGGAAATTGGATGCTGAAGATCAGGATTTCGTGGACGCTCATCTTTCTTGGGAGGAAATTCAGACCTGCCATAAAAAAACGTGCCCTTATGGAAAGCAGTTGGAACAGATAAGATCCGTCTAGAGTTTTCTAAACTGTTTTCCTCCCTGCTAGGGACCATCTTGATGGGCATGTTTTTGCAGATACAAGAGGGGCAGTCGGTCCTAGACTCGTGGTCTTCTGCAAATATAGTTGTGTTCCAGAAAAAAGGTAAACCTCCACAGAGCCTGGGTCGGTCAGGCTGATTACGCTGATCAATAGTGACACGAAGATATACTCTAAAGTATTGGCATGGCGCGTGAGAAAAATTAAAAGCAGAGTTGTTTCCCCTAGAAAACACGGCTTAATACCCGGGAGAGAGACTGTGGATTACACCCATCGGGTATTCACTCTCTTTGACGCTTCTGCTATCTCTTGGGATCCTAATGCTTTGATTGTATCACAGAAAAAACGGTTGATAGGGTATCCCCTGGGTTTTTATGGACAGCCATGGGTCAGTCCGGAATCGGACCTGGCTATTTTAATACAGTAAGAGCAGTCTATCGTAGGCCTACTGCTAGGCTTCAGCTGATGGGGAGTCAGTCAGGGAAAATCTAAGTTCAAAAGGGGGCCATGACAAGGGTGACCCTGTTCTCCCCTGCTTTTGCACTGTATATTAATCACTCCGAGGAGGACCAGATTTTAGAAACTACCTCAGCCCCTGTCATCTGGAAAGCAAAAAGGATCTATGTAAGATGTGCCATCTACATCTCTCTATAGTCGGTTGTAATAACATTGTGAAAATGGTATTTCTTCCTAAGTTTTTATGTTTTTACTGGTCTATCTCAATGGAGTTCAAGGGTCACTGGTTCAAAGTCATTAATAATATTGTGATGAGATTTATTTGGGCGTACTCCAAAACTAGAAGGGCTCTTAGATATGTGACTCTCCCTAGAGATTGAGTAGACTGGCTTGTTCCAAATCTTTAACTTTACTATTGGGAGGCGGCCCTCCAGTATATGTGTTCTTTGATTGGGGAGCAGGGATCAGACCAGTTGGTGGGAGGGGAAATGTTCACCTAACTTATTGCTCGGAAAAGAAGCTAGAGGTTGTTTACTTAAGCAGGTAGAGCCCAGTTACTTTAAGAAGGCCTGATTTAAGACTCTACATGGAGCTTTTAAGATTTGGTCAGCACATCAAAAGTAGCTAGGGAAGTGTTGGTATAATTTTTATACCCCGCTGCAAAGAAACCCTATACTCCCCAGTATCTTTGAGCATTATTTTATGCTTGTTTGGAAGAACCTATAGCTATTGAAATTGGGTGATTATTTTTTCCCGAGATGGAATAATCTCCTTCGAAATATTATGGGCCAATTTTTAAATACTTGCAAATTTGTGACTTTTTATCTAGGAAGGGTTGGGGGTCACTGGGTTTTGTGAAAGTAGAATTGGTGGATATGTTAGTGGGGGGCTTGCAGTGCACAATTAGTTCAATGTATAGATCACTGAACTCCCTCTCGCAAGACGATCTGGAGAGGCAAGTGGAGAAATGGCAACAGAAGCTGGGATTTACAGACTGCCCCTTTTGAGAATCCGTTGAGTTAGCTTGAACTTTATTACTCTCAGCCAATTTGCAAGAACAGCAATATACAATCATATTCAATCTATATTACATGCCTGGGGAATTTGCCAGGCGGGGGGACTGATGGGTATTTGTTGTCCACGCTGTCAACATCCAGGAGCTAGAACCACTAAGGAGTAAGATTACTAGGTTTTTTGAAACTAGGTTAAGAGTTAATATTATCTGAACCCCCCAACTTATCTTGCTGGAGGTACATAGCAACATGGTCTTAGGGCCTTCCCAGCTGTTTACTTTTGCTATTGTGGCTGCGGTCCGTTTGTGCATTGCATCGGCCTGGCTTGATCACACCCAGACCTGCCACCAACGGTTAGCGCATTTGCTGGCGATGTATAATTTGGACATGTCTCTGTAAGTAAGCAGAGGCAAGAAGGCTAGCAAGAAGGTCTGGGCTCTTCTTTCAGACTGGCTTGCTGGTCAAATTTAGGACTCAATTGCTGATTGAAAAGAAAAGCCAGCTCACATTGTACTACCCCATTTAATCTCTTTTACAGCTGGTATGATGAAAATTGGAATAATAATAGCTGATAAAGATGCACTTCACTGTATGTGTGGTCTAAGGCCTATTGGTCCATGGTGGGGTCTGTACTTTGTAGTTACCCAGGAGAATAATTGTGCATATTTTTTTCCATACAATATGCACTTTATGGTTTGGTTGCACTATATATCACTATGTGATGAGGATTAGGTTTTTCTGAATGATACATTTAAAGAATGCTCTTTTTTCTTTGTATTGTTCCTCTCTATTGCTTTTGGGATTTATCAGCGGTATTCTCCTCTTGTGTCATTTTAATGTAAACTATGCAATACAATATATTTTACAAAAGTACTCCTCCTGCAGTCCAAAACTTTCTCAAACACTGAGGGAGGTATTCTCAAAGAAGTGGCAGTGAGCGGCGTTAGCCTTCTTGGATTAACGCTTCTCACTGCAACTTCGTAAATGCCAGTCTGCAACCTATTCATAAGAATGTGGTGCAGACTGGCATTACCCACATCGACGGCAATAAATCCCACGATTCATCGCCAAAACAGGCACCCTTGCACCAGAGCGCAAGGGTGTCTGCGAGCAGGGTTTTTTTTTTAATGCACAGGAAGGTGTCCCTTCCTGTACATTAACAAAACAAAAGTGCAAGTTTGCTTTTTCCATGTATGTTGCTACATGCAGCAGACATGGAAAAAGTGAAAACGAGGAGAAATAAAGGTTTTCTCCTCGTTTAGCCACCTTAAAATGGGAGATATCCAGGTCTTAAGTTTGGTGCTACCTCCTATTATCGCGGCCCTTGATAATAGGCGGTAGCGTCAAACTCAATGGGTGTTGCGGTGGTACGCTACCACAACACCGACCGCATGTCCCCTTTCAAGCTAAGTTTAGCGTTAAAGGGGCCCTATTCTCAAGGCAGCGTTAAGCCACTTAACGTGGTTTTTAGTCACATTAGGTGGGTTAACGCTGCCTTGAGAATAGGGCCCTGGCCCTATCGCCACGGGAACGTCAATAAAAGTGACGTTCCCATGGCGATATCGCCTTGAGAATATGCTCCTGAGTGTTTCTAATGGTTCTAATTCAGTTTTTTTTATCAGAAATGTTCTTGGCAAATTCATTTATTTTCTTACTCATGTCAGGGATATAGGAACAACAATTTTGAACCTTCAGCTTCTTGCAGAGTCAACATTTCTCCTTGAGCAATATGTCTAATGCCAATCAATTGTATCTAATAACTACTAACTCTCTGTTAACAACTAACAGAGCTACAGAAGTTCCAGTTGCCAGCTTGTCTACAACTGTTGAAAGCTTTCTAATCCTTTCATAGTTTATTATGGTTCCGACTGGTGGTATGATGGCACCAAAGATGTGTCCGCTAATTGAGTTTCATCTTCTGCAATAGGTGGGTGTCTGTGCGAAGGTGTCACAGTTAATTGGTCTATACAATATACGTGGTACATCTTAGTAAAGAATACAGCTAAATATCATGTACAATCCCAGTTGGCTGGTAATTGGAAATAAACATCCAGTCCACAAACAAAATAAACTCCTGGAATTGATGCTTCTTCACCCTGTAAAATCTGCCATGTACCTTCCATCAATTCAAATGTGTGTTTGCAATACTAATTTCCATCTACTTTGGCTTCTTCTCTTGTAAACTCACATTTTCCCTTCGTGTCTCCTGTCAAATTTACATTTTGGGTAAGCCATATTTCTCTTTAATTCATCTTCCTCCTTTCCCCAACATTTTTCAAAGCACATATTTATCACATGTAATGTTGTCATTTGTTACCTTTAATGTTGGTATGAATACTTTTTCTAAAGGTCTAATTAAACAAGTTAAGTTGTTCTCATAAGCCTTAACACTATCTGTAGACATAAATGGCCTAAAGTAATACCAAGCTGTGACCATTTTTTCTGCTTGTGGGTGTTAGTTCAGACTCTGCATTAGTGGCACTCTAGAAAGCACTAAATCATGATTTGAGTAAAAATATTCAATTTGTTCTTGCCTGTATACTAATGTGAGTAAGGTGCTACATGAAATTGCGTATGACAATTGGATGCAGTGATTGGTAGAGGAAGGTAAGTTAAGTGGACGCAAACATAACAGTCCTTTGCGTCCATAGCTTGCTTGTATTCTTGGACTAACCTAGAATAAATGTTAGTTGAGTAATCATCTCTCTTGTAGCTTGTGAATGAGGCTCTCAATAGTTCTTCATCTGTTGTGTGTGTACTTATCATAGGTGTAGGTATAGATGTAGATCTAAACTCCTTATCAGGTGTAAGAAAAAAAATATTACCAATACCATTATTATCATTATTACTGCAATTAAGATGCTATACCCATCATATTTTTACATCTATTTGTAAGGCAACAAATGTTTTTCTGCAATCAAATTGCTTAAGCATAGCACACCAGTAAGTCACCAGTTCAATCTAGTAATCTTTTTACACAATCTTTTATAATTTTCTTAAAACAAAACAATTATGTTTAAGACAGTCTTTTGTATGTTAAAATGAATTTTTCTCCAAAGTTGGTTAACTTTGATCTCTTTCAGAAATCTTTTCAAACTAAATTTTGTTTCTAAACCCTTTTTTGCACAAAATCATCATGGTGGTTGAAAAGAATTCTGATTTTACATTACACAGTTTACCATGTGACACATTTAGCACTTGGTTCAGATAGTAAGTCCATTCAGGTGTGGAATACTTCTGACAAGGTACTTTAGCACTTTTTGATCTCTTTAATCTTTGTTAGTTTTCTTCTGTATCACTTACACCACTTGACTCTTTTGCTTCAGTGATTGTCGGTGGTATCCGAAAAACAGATGCACTTTTTCTTAGTCCCCTCTGACCATAATTCCTTCCCCAATCTGCTATTTTTTCTGGTGCTGCTTCAACTACTTTATCAAGTTGAGGTTTGGTTTCTTCTTCAGTGTCCGATACTTCAATGTCTCTTTGTGAAATATTAGGAATATGTGCTGGTGTAGCTGTCTGGTAATCTCTTCCCTTTCTTCTCCTTGCGATGTTGATTCTTGTGATACTGCTTTTGGCAGATGTCCTTGAAGTGACACATTCACCTGTGCTCTTTGTTCAGACTCAAAGAACAATATCTCTTTATGTGGATCTCTGACCCTTTGAGTGTGCGATGTGTGCACCCAGATTGGTTCTCCGGCACACATAACAGCAGTGTTTGTGATCAAGATCACCATTACAGGGCCTTTCCACTTTGGTTCCAAACAGGTCTTCTGGACGTGCTTCTTGATCACAATCCAATCCCTAGGATTGAAGTTGTGGCACTGTTCACAATGCGAATCTCGTGTGGCAGCCTTAATCTGGTGAAGAACAGAATGCACCACATCAGCTATTTTGTTGCAGTTATCGGGTATCATGTCATCTGTGATGTTCACAAGTGCATTTGCAGGTACATCAGGCAATCTTATTGCACATCACATCAAAATCTCAAGGGGCGATAAACCAGTCTTTTTGTCTGGGATGCTTCAGATACTCATCAACACCAAGGGTAAAGCATCGAACCATTTCAGTGATGTAGAGGCACAAACTTGTTCTAATGGAGACTCTATTGTGCCATAAAGCTGATTGACTATTCCTGAAGCTTCAGGTTGATAGCTACAGTGCAATCTCTGTTCAATTTGTAAGGCTGCACACATCATCTTCAGTCCCTCCTTATTAAAATGTGTCAGTCAATCTGACTCCAAAGAAACTGGCATTCCATACCGTGGAATTAACTCTTTCAATAACTATTTAGCTATGGTGAGATGGTCTTTTCTACGTGTTGCATAGGCTTCAATCCTTCTAGAGAAAATGCATACTATAACCAAGACATATCTAAACTTGTTACAGACAGGCATCTCAATGAAGTCCATCTGCATCCCGTTGAAGGGACCACCTGATCTCCCTTTGTGACTCAATGGAATGGGTGTTCTTTTCCCTGCATTCATTTGTTGACATGGCACTCAGGATGGCTCAATTCCTCTGCAAGATTCCTGGAGTTGGGATTAAACCAATTTTGTCTGAACAATCTAGATTTACACCAGTTTCCCTCGCATACACTACCATATAATCGGCATAAAGTGAAATGGCAAGGGGGCGTTGGTGAAAGCGCAAGGCCACAGATGAGTGCTTTTGTTTAATAATGCATGTGAGGGGCTCCATCGCCAACTGATATAAGATTGGGGAGAGCAGACAGCCCTGTTGCGTTCCCCTGTAGATTCACATGGGATCAGACATTGTGCCTTGTATGCAGACACGTGCTACCTGGTCCACGTTCAGCAACTGAATCCATTATAGGAAAGCCAGTGGCGTCCTCATTCGGGCCAGCACAGTGAACATGTATGACCATTGTATGGAATTGAATGCCTTTGCGGCATACAGGAAAACTGCTTGCAGCTGGCAGCAAGGAGTTCAGCTGGTGTATGACAGCAAAGAGGGTGCATAGATTGTGAGTGGTAGACCTAGAGGGATGAACCCAGCTTGGTCTGGCAATACCAAGGATGGCAGCAACGGCTGCAGCTGGAATGCAATAATGTGCACCAATATTTTGGCATCAAGTGGTGATTAGTGACAGTGGGCAATATGAGTCTACTTTTTCTGGTGATTTTCCTGGTTTCAAAAGTTTAATTAACAGCACCTGGGTGGGTGGTAGAGATTGGCTGTCATATGCCTCTTGGTACATTTCGAAGAGGTAAGGTATTACCAAGTCGGAGAATGTCTTGCAAAACTCGATTGGGAGGCCGTAGCCACCAGGCAATTTCCCATTTTGGTAAAAATCAGATGTCCTCACCTACCTCATCCTCCGTTATCGACTGAAGCAGATACTCCCTCTGTCCCAGCAATGCCATTCAGATATGCACCTTTCTCACGTGGAGTAGCCGAGGAGCGCTTGCCGTATAATTCGGCGTAAAAGTTTACAGAGCATTTCAGGATTGCTCGGGAGCCATGATGTCCCGTCCTGTCCTGAATGGTAATGTTCAGTATTTGTGGGATGTCTCAAGGCCACATTATTTTAGTTGCTGAGCTGGGCCCAGGTCGACCTCCGACCCATATACCTGCACCGTCCAATGTTTCAATAAGTATTAAATGTCTATGTCCGCCACCTAGGCGCATTTGGACAGGTGCGTTCTGTTGTCCGCCAGTGTCTTAGGCTCTGGAGTGGCTTTGTATGTCCTCTCAAGAGTCTAAAGTGTGTTTTCAAGGTAGTTCAAGCGAGAACGTAAGGACTATAGCACTCCAGCTATGTATGTCTCACTGATCGTGGCTTTAAAGGCTTCCCATAGTTTCCCAGCTTTTGGAATCAAACCCAGATTTTCTTCAAAATACTGCACAATGGCTGTCTTAACTCCGTCCCTAAAAACTGCATCCAACAAAGCCGAAACCTGAAGCCTCCATTGAAAGGGTAGGGGGCACTGGTCGGCAACGCCAGATGGAGTAGCACAGGGGAGTGGTCAGACAGTGTCCTGGGTAGGTGGCATACATTTTGTGCCCATGTGCTAGCCTCACTAGTCACCAGCCAGTAATCCAGTCATAACCACATATTGTGTGCTCTTGAGACAAACGTGCCATCTTGGTTTCTGGATGCTGGACCCGCCATACATCTGTGAGTTCACAGTCTACCAGTCTCTCCGGAAGCAATCTACCCGCCTGCTTGATCCGTCCAGATGGGCCTGCAGATCTGTCCATGTTTGGGTTTAAAATCCCCCCAAACAATAGTAGAGGGTTGTAGCTTATATATCCAGTCGTAGAGAGTGGTATAGAATTGGGGATTGTCAGTGTTGTGCCCCTGCATATTCCTTGCCATATGACATATCTCCCTTGACCATCCATTCCGGAGTGCAACGTGGTAAAGGGGGTACCGGGGCGGACCAGAAAAAGGAGCACCCTGGAGTAGGAGGAGGCCAGTAAGTGTGTAACCATCATGTCCCCACACTAGTCACTGCCTGTGCAGTAAGGTGTGTTTCCTGTATAAATACAATGTGGACCCAATGTTGGTCCAAGTAAACAAATACCTGCCTGACATTTTGGGGGTTATTCAACCCACACACATTCCACGTGTGCAGGTTGAGGTTGCCATTCATAGTACACATGTCACAGTCAATTTATGCTATAAAAATGTGTGTGGGGTCGCTGGGCAGGAAGTCCATCTGTGTGGTTGTGTACCAGGTAGCATTCAATTAGAGTCTCAACAGCAAACCAACAATAACATACCCTCCCCCACCCACTTCAGCAGTGTCCACGCTGCAATGAGTGAGAAGCTGCTTGTCATCCGCCCCACCTCCAATTCGGGGCAGCGTTTTCACAGTGCCTCCAATTACAGTAGTTTCAGCCTCAAGGGGCAGGCAGCGTGGCTTGCCCAACCAGCGCACCCAGCCGTTGTCCAGCTGCTCTGAGGTGGCAGTCACTCCCAGATCCGCAGGCTCGCAGTCACACCCTTGTCCCTCTATATTTAGCAAATATTGTGCCTCTAGTCTGGGGGTCAGTGCAATCCGCCGGCATCTTCATGTCCCAGTACTTCTGCCTCACTCACCGTGTCGGCTCCTTCCTCTCTCCACTGCTACGAGCCTTGGTCGTGGATCGGCATGTTGGGTGATGGGGCTGTTCACTCGCTGCCGCTCGTTCCATCGCCCGCTCGGGTTCCTGTGGCCAGATTCCTGACATAATTACAGGAAAAGGTTTTTGGAGTGTCTCCTTCCTGCTCAGGGTCTGAGAAGGCTCATTAGTGCCCAGATGCTTGGCGGATTGGAGTCCCGGACGGCAGAGCTGCACTAAAGTGCAGCCATCTTGCAGTGGGTTTCTCTAGTGCACTCCCCTATGTGTTATGAAAAGTTAGACTAGAGGCAATAGGCCTGACTTATTTATTATGACAAGCACATGTTGAAGCCAATTGGCAATAGGCCTAAATGGCAGATTGTTATTATATACTTTTAAAGCCTGTGGACAGGTATTTTGTTACATTGAATCTCACTGGTTATCTTAGCAGGCAATGATGTTGTTGTCTTTTTGACAAAATCTGGAGGTAAAAGATTTGCACCATCATAATGCTTGCTCTTAGGAAGGCCTGAAAGGTTTGAAATAGTTTTATTGTAATACAAACAGATCAATAATAAATAAATGCATGCATATAAATATATATAGAGAGGCTTGAGTTAGTCATCTTCTGCCATTGGTCTATATAAGTGATATTCACACTTAGCCTTCATCCATCAGAGCATACAGAATGAGGCTATGAGTCAGCCACTTCAGCCGTAGACTCTTATGGGTGATGACATTGTGACTGATCACATGTCCACATCTGTCTGAACATGAGTGCGCACCAGTACCATGACCATAGGAAAGACCATTAGTTTTCCATTTTCTCTTTTCATATGACTCTTTTAATTTCTTTCCTTCTCCTTTTTAAGTGTAATTATTATTATTAGAGCTTACTGTAACTCCCTGGACAGTGCTACCACTCTCCTGCTTGCTGCTCATTTTATCTGTAAATTGCTGCATCACATGCAGTTGCTGCGTTTAACACAGGAAGCCCACTTGGAATGCTTTGTTAACAGTGGACCATTCTTTTTCCTTCTAAGATTTCCAACAGGTAGCTTCCAAATGTGGTGGCCTTTAAAACAGTGATACATTACGTACAATGACATTGCTAGATGGGCGCCCGCTACTAGGTTTAATTTTATATTTAATTCAAAGTATATGGTTTAGGTGCTATATTTTCTTTTTCCTACTTTTATTCCTCTAACGTGTCTTCCATATGCTTCCTGAGCTTTTGTGTCTGCATTTTTGTGGATAGATATAAGTATGAATGCAAGAATGAGTCAGTGGGTGGATGAATGATTAAATGTACGAGTGCAAGGGTGATTGTTGGAGTGAATTTATGATGACGTAATGAATCCATAAACTCACTAATGACTGAATAGGCACTTTCATGTCTAAGCCAGACCGTTTGGCATTGCCAATTCTTGTATCTGAGATGATTTTCACCTAGCAAGTCATTGCGTAGATAGTACCACAATTAATTCAACATGTGTAAAAAGTTATGAATCTTATGTTTGATAGAAATTAGGTTACACATACGGAATATTATTTTCTTAGTGCGATAGTTAATAATAAAGCATAAACTGCCTGAAGTTCAAAGTCTGCTATGAAGGGTCAGATCCGCCATTTTGTAAAATCCAAAGCCTGTTGTTTGGCAGATTTGTTCTAAAGTGGACACCGATATTATAATCGGGTCATGTGCTTTAAATATAAGAATCTCCATGCCTCGTTCAAATACCGTTCTGGTCAGTTTACGGTGTAGATTCCCCCGAGCCTCTTATTTAAATCAGCAAAAGAAAAATGTAAATCACTTTGTGACTAGAAGATTGCATTCGGTTTGAAACACGTGCACTCTCTTTTATCCATCTCAATACACACAGCCCATGTAAACAGCTATCAATGTTTTAGTTGCCTGATGAAATCTGAAGTAGGCTCTACGTCATTGTGTATCCGTGTGAATTTATATGCATTACTCAATTGACAACGATATTTCCCGGTTGCATCCTTTGTGCATTTTTCTATTTTGAAATCTGGTGTTTACGAATCTAACTTATTGGTTCGACACTTTTTTATATGATTCCTGAACAGTTAGTGCGTTGAAATCTGTTGTCATGCACATAAAGATCGATTTCCAATGATTGTGGTGCAAAATTACTTTTTGTGGTTTAGGTATATTTTACTGGAGTGCAAGATTATGTCTTTATTCTATTTGGGATGTATGATTTAGCAATATCAGAAACTCTAAATTACATTTTTGATTGAACTTTATATACAGCTGAAGTATCTGACGGTAGTGCTGATCTGTGAGTAAAGGAAGCCCAAATATTGCATCTGAGCATCCGCAAAGTGTAAACTAAAATACAGAATGGCTTGCTGACAATCTCTTCTTGTCAGCTAGCTGTTTCAAATAGACAACAAAAAGTAATATATGAGTGTTTGCTACTCTCTATAATCAATATGGGGAAGTGCTATCAATCGATATCTCCAATTAACTTAGGGTTGGACCTACCAAATGCAAAATATGAGTCTGCAAGAAAAGCAGCAAAGAAGGGTTGTCTCCCCTGTGTAGTTTTCTGCACTCTGCTCAATGGTGACTTTACATGCTGGCCATACTTTCAACTTGGACTCTGTATCACCTGGCTCTTGATTCCCAAAGACTCTTGTTATAATTAAACGTAGCTTGTTGCTGCTGTGATTTGAGAGCAATAAAGGTATGGGCATAATATTGGCTCCCGGGCCTTGCCATAAATCAGCTGGTGAATGCTCCTCCAGATCTAGTGCCTCCTACTAAAATTAGAGGACTGTCAACTATCAATCAGCTCTAAACCAGGCTCAAAAACGATTTACCCTAAACGTGCTCCATAGCTAGGTCCCCAGAGGTATTTCTGGGGAACGGCAATGAACACATCTTCCCAAGAGTTCTCATGGATTTGACATACATTCAAAGAAAGGGACAAACATCATGCAACATGAGTAACCTCTAACTCATTCTCATTCTGAAGCCAAGACTCTGCTGTCTCCAAGCCTTCCCCATTTTGCTCTTATTTCCAAGGAACAGCTGCCTTCTCTTGTTTTTTGTATCTAAGATAGAATCGCTGTCCCTCTAGAGTCATGAAGTCTCTAGTCTCTCTAGTTAAGCAACATTCCACGCCTATTAATGTTGATTGCTAGGAATACAGGACAGAGTAAAGAGATATGATTCTTTCTTTACAATTGATGGTCCCTTTAAAACTCGTACTCAGAAGCAATCTGAACTTGCTGTGTTTTTACTTAGAAAGTGTACCTGACAAATGAGTATTAATTATATATTTGAACGACGCACAATATCTGAAGTTGGTATTTTGCCGACTAGACAATAACCTCTATGAATATTTATATTGCTTTGTGTTTTGAAGGAGCAATATACTTTGTGAAAGTAATGAAATATAAGGATACTTTTAGGTATCATTTAAAAACAGACCGCGACATAAATGAATATTTAGCATCAGCTGACGAGATTGCAAATCATTTAAAATAATTTGGTGTATAAATAATGCACGGTTAGAAAAAAAAGTATTATTTTTCTGTATTAAAAAGATATTGAAATTTACTATCAAGTTTCACTACGCCTAATAATCAAAATTTCACTTTCTATGATTCGTCTAGTATGTTCACGTGTACTGCTGGATGAAACACCTACCTCCTTGTTGTTTAATGGCATCAAATACTATTACACCACTGCAATATAGCACCGACAGGATATGAGTTCAAGACCTTCCATTTCACAGTGAGATAAATATATCCCTCTGTGCGGAAACAGCAATGCAGTAATCATTAGTCCTCTAGCGTTCTGTGATAGACCTTCTCCTCCTGTTCTTTCATAATGAGAAATAGCCTCGTGTTTCATGTTTCCTATCGGCAGGGAACTTAAAACCGAATTGTTCTAGTTGAAGAATATTGGAAAGAGGAAAACGCCTGTGTGCAGTGGAAATCCAAAGTCGGCTTTGTGCGTGAGACTCCATCCCTCTCTCTGTAACTAAAAAAATCTATCTATCTATCTATCTATCTATCTATCTATCTATCTATCTATCTATCTATCTATCTATCTATCTATCTATCTATCTATCTATCTATCTATCTATCTATCTATCTATCTATCTATCTATCTATCTATCTACCTATCTATCAAGTTTCATTATTATTTAGACAGTCAAGTCCATCAAAGTGACAGCAACATAAAAAAATAATGTGAGGATAAGAAAAACGAGGTCATAAAAATAACGTGATCAATTCGAGTGATTAAGGGCCATATGTATCAAGGAACCAATTTGCGATTCTGTAATAACGATTTTTAAGAAATCGCTATTTCAGAATCGCAAAATGGTATGTATCAAGAAAAACACATTTTTTTAGCGATTTCTTGATATTCCTTAATTGCGAATTCGCAATTAAGGAATACTTTCCCATTCATTTCTATGGGCCAGGAGGCCCATAGGAAGGAATGGGAATTTTTTCTCAATTTGTGAATTCGCAATTTGCTAATCGCAAATTGAGAATAATTTCAAGGGTGCAGGGGTTTCCAAAGGACACCCTGTTGCACCCCTGAAATGAGCATAGGTGCACATTTTGCATGGAATCGCAAATTACCACCAACTTCTAGTTGGTGGTAAGTTGCGAATTTCTTGAAAAATGCACATTTTTGCATTTTTCAAAGTGCCATGTGATGCACATACATGCCCTTAGGGCATGTATGTGCACCACATGGCACTTTGAAAAATGCAAAAATGTGCATTTTTCAAGGAATTCGCAACTTACCACCAACTAGAAGTTGGTGGTAATTTGCGATTCCTTAAGGCCATTTAGCAATTTTTTTAGCAAATTCCATAATATCGCAAAATAAGGAATGGCAAATTTTGCGATTCCTTATTTTGCATTGGATTTTCCTTCATACATATCATTTTACAAATTCCCATTCGCAATGGCCGAAATTCAGCGAATTTCGGCCTTTGCGAATGCGAATTTCAATGATACATATGGCCCTAAGACATCTGTGGTGTGTAACAAAGTTCTGTAAAATGGGTGGCTAACAAGATATCTAAACATTTAGCAGTAATAATATGTCAGAATGCTAAAAGCACACAGACTAAATCATATGTATTGTGCATAATACAAATTCCAAATACTGTACCTGAAGACCTGGTGCTGATTCTTGTGTGGCTGCTATTTTTGCAAGCATCTAGACGTAAGCTAAACGGCGTTCCAACCCTGTTAATGCACTTAGTTAAAAACCTTGATCGGGCCAGGTGGCTAAGGTAAAGTAACTATTCGTAAAATGCCATGTGCTATTATCAACCCAATAATTGTAGGCAATGGGGCTGAAAATATTCTATGTCTCATCAGGATTTGAACAGTAAGATCCAAGAGAGACGGGGAATCTACGTTCGCGAAGAATGGGCAAAAGTGGGCAAGGTACGTGTAAAGCTGCTAAAACCAGACATAATACTGCTTTATTGCTATAGGTACAATTTAGAGACCAAAGTTGATCAACGGCCAGGAATTTGTCCATCAAATGCTAAGACATACAAGTGCCTTGTGCTACAAAGTGCTGGATAATCACAGTAGTAGTCCTATAGAAATGCTGTTACCTACATAATGCACCAGGCAGTGGAAAACTAAAGGGTAGGATAGGCGAAGTTCAGTGCGAGATCAGCAAGCAATGGTGGGAACACACCGATTATAATTGCATCATATTTACAGAGTTCGCCTAACAGCCTGCCCATACTGTTTTCTCATTGGCAAACAGATTTGAGACTTACATGCTCTGAGCACATTATGACAGAATTCATGCTTCAAGCGCACTCCAGGATCATAGACCCCCTGACTCTGAGGAGATTGGGTGTGAGACTGAGTTCCTTACCAGTTTATCAGCTCTGTCCAGAAATTTTATGACGTCAGCAATTACTTGGGAGTAAGCAACTTTCAGGCGGAAGTTAATGGCTGTCTATATTGTTCATATCCCTTGGTTAATGATGAAATGGTAAAGAAACATCTGTGGTCGTCAGTGTACATGGGACAGATACAGAGCAGGTGTGGTAGAGACTCCTCGAACAAGCTGCAGAGACAGCATTTGTTATTGATGGGTGGCTTGCCCATGGAAGGAGAAGATATAATGAGGAGAAGCTGCCCATGTGAATAAGGCAGAATTTAGCTTTGCAGTAAAGCAGAATGTATCAGTAATGTATTTTTCCACTCGCCTCTTAACGTAGCTCCTAATAACTAAGTCCTCATGTTTTCTGCTCCTGAGGGTCTGACAATCCAATTCAAAAGATTACTTATGAACTCCTAAATTAAAACTAGTTTGAACTGCTGGTGGGGGAGGTTTAGTTTCCAGAGGGCTGAAGCACCTTTGAGCTCCAGAACTTTAGAAAGAGTGATCTTCCAACGATTTTGAGCCAACAAGTTATTTGCTGATAGCACTTCCAGCCAAATGAGTTTTTTCAGTGAGCCTTCGTTTGCAGCACGTGCTGAGTGCATCTATTTTAGGAGGCTATCTTTCTTTACTATCTGTCTTTCTTTCCATCTCTCTGTCTTTCTATCTGTCTGTCTATCTATCTATCTACAAAAATCAATGGGGGAAGTGATCACTTGTCCTGAGTAACCAGGGTTTTACTTCTCTTGTTCGGTTTCGGTTCCGATAAAAAAAACCTCATTCACGTACCAAGGCTCGATAGGCGGTATATCTTGGCTCTCTGCCTTGTTGTTATTAGCAACGTGACAGCATCATCATAGGGTTTAATTGTATGCTTCCTCCACCAGGCGGTGAACCACTGGTAAGTACAGTAGTGAATCAGTAATGAAAAAGGTGTGGGATTAAAAAGGCTTCATAACCATTTCGGTAAGTTTAATCGTTAAATGCTGTAAATCTGTTCAGTAGTTGCTGAGAAATTAAAAAAAAAAAAAGTTTTGTTATATATGGCCGCTGTGGATTCGCGAAACCTCCCAACCACAAGCTTCATTCTAGTTGGCTGCAAACACTCCAAACCAGGAAGTGTTGGCAGCCATCTTGTGACATGGTAACCAAGTCACAAGAAATCAGAAAAAAACTTGAAAAACAAGAAAAGGGGTGTTTTTTTTTTAAATGGCAGGATTTGCAATGGCTGCGCAAATCCGGTTGATAAATTTTTTTTTAAACTAAGCACTGCTCCTGCAGTGTCCGGGGATGCCCACCCTCGGGACACTGCTGTTTGCAATGACAGAGCGGGAGCCGTGCAGCTCCCGCCCTGTCATAGCAAACACTGGTTTGGATTTTGAAAGCGAGAGCAGGGAAACCTGCTCTCGCTTAAACCTGCTCTCGTTTTCAAAATCCAAACCAGATTGCTTTTCCACAAGGGGAGCTGTTTCGGCTGATACAGGTGGCGGGGAGCCGGCTGGGACATTGGGGGTAGTAGGGCTCCCCCCATGGTCCCCAACGGAGAGGCCAGCTCTGGGGGATGGGGTCCCCGGGCAAGAAGTGACCCAGGAGGAGGGCCATGGGGCCCCTCACCCCCGTAATAATTTTTTTAATAAAAAAACAAAAAAAAAAGGAATGGCTGCCCCCCCGGGCCAATAGAGGTCTCAGGAGGGGGCTATGTGGCTATGCCCCGGGGAGGGGTTCCCCGGGGCTCAAATTGGCATCTGAAAGGGGGGCCAAGCAACCCCGTCCTGTTTTCTTTTTAAAAGTACAAAAACGGGTCAGGGCTTGGGGGTGGGGTCCCAAGGGCTCAAAATATTGTAAAAAAAAGGGGGACCACACAGCCCCGTTCGACAAAAATAAATTAAATAAAAAGCTGGCATCACACCGGGGGCCCTGCCCACTCCCTGCAGTACTCAGCAAACGTGCCTCTTTAATCTTCCAAGTTACAACGTGCCAAGGGGCAGGTTTGCACAGTGGTGCAGGGAGGGGGTGGGGCCTGATATGGCAAGGATGCAAATGTGTCCCCTGGTGCATTGTAAATTGGGGGATTAAGTTGTGTTCAATCCTGAGGGTCTCTAAAGGCCAACTAGCCCACCAGGTACCTCCAGTAAGTGCCACAGTTTTTGTGTGAAAGAAAAATGTCAGCCCGACTATTACATCCCTGAAACCTTTGTTTTTTTCCACTGAATTTCTAATGTCTTTTAAATACTAATTCCTAACTATAACATCCCTGAAAACTCTGGTTTTGTCAATGAATTTCTAAGGTTTTTTAAATGCTAATTCCTAATTATAACATCCCTGAATCCTGTTTTTTATAGTACATTTCTATTTTTTTCAAAATGCTAATACCTAACTATAACGTCTGTGAAACCACTGTTTTTTTCAGTTTATTTCTAAGGTTTTCTAAACAATTTTATTTATTAAAAGATGTTTGTAGCTATGTTTTTCTTTGGTGTATGATTTTGTATGTATTCTGTAAAACTTTTAAAATTATTATAATCACTTTTTTAAAATATATATAACATAGCTAACAAGATTTATAGTGTTATTTATTTGAATCATTGCAGTTTTTATGAAATTGTAATATTGTTCCTAATTTTGTACAGTGTGATATTATGTGACAGAATTATGAATAGAAAAAGAAAATTTGTATATAACTTTTTTTACTGCTTTTTGCTAAATTACATTTTGTATGATTCCTTTTAATAGAGTAAAAGATGTTTTGTTCTATCCAATATCTTCTTTATATATATATATATTTTTTTAATTGGTTTACAAAAAAAGGGTTGCACACAAATCACGAGCCTACGCGTTGGGTGCACGGATCCATTATAAGAATATCAGTCTCAAATACATATTTAGAATGAATTGATATATTTTTTTTACAAAGAGGTTTATTACTGAGTGCAAAAAATTAGTAATATAAAAGTTATAAATTTCACTAGGTATCACTAGACGGAGCAGAAGGCTGCAGCTATCATGTTCTCCAGATTGCGAGCCCTTATCAAGGAGGTACACGCAGCCCATTGTACACGCTTATTCTTATTGGAGACGCCACGTAATCCTATGCCCTGAAGAAGTTCATTGTTATGAACAAAACGTGTAGGCTGACAATTTCCTGAAATTGGATTTTTTGCAATAAAAGACTGTTTAAGAAAGCCTAAGAAAGACTATAAAGATTTATTGAAAAACAACTTTGTCTACACAGCGGGTGGTGCACCACTCCATATCTTGGGTTTAGCATTCCTCTGCTTTGCAGTTAGCAGCAACCAACGGCAGGTGTTGAAGTGACCAATGCACACCCAATCTGAATGACTGTTGATCTTCATACAAAGGGAACACAGCAGGAGAGTGCGGTCACTGTGTCCACTGTTGTCTGTAACTGTACTCTGCTAGAAGTTATAAATTTGTTTTGAAATGTTTTAAAGAGATTTTTAAGGCTGCAACGTATTGCACACACGTTGCAGATTTTCGCATTCGGTGCACAAATCCATTACACAAATGTAAGTCTAAAATACATACTTACACTGAAATAATATATTTTTTAAACAAAGCGGCTTATCATTGAATCCCAAAAATTTGTATTAGTGTAGTTGTACATTTTTTTAAAGATGTTTAAAGCACATTTTTATGTATGTGGCACCATCGTGCACCGGTCACGTAGGGGTTGCGAACCCTGCCAACACATTTTTCCAGAATCGAGTAGGGGTTGCAAGTTTAAATATCTGTTTTGCTTAAAGACTTTCCGTTAAAATAGTTTCAAACAAAATATGCTAATAGCAATTTATACATTTATATTAAATTTACTACATCAATGGGTGTGGGTCCAATATGCAAATCCATGTGGCATGGAAAGAAGGCTTTTTATTGGTTATACGCTTTTTATTCTCTTAGAGGGTGGAACCAACACCTGTTCTAGTGCTTTTATTTTGCGTGTGTCTCCTTGTTAAACTACTTTTTTGATGGCTCTGAAAATATTGTATTTTATTTAGTGTTCAAAAATGTTTTCCATTCAACAATGGCATCAGCTTTTCCTGAAGAGGAGCAGCAGGAGGAGATGGAGGAGGTGGAAGAGCCAGTCAAAAAAAGAAAGAAAGCATCTTATGGACTATCTTCACTGTGCCACAAGGGGAGAAGAAGGGTAACAACATAAAGGTGACCTGCAGCCTCTGCCACAAAGTCCTTTCTGGAGGATCTGAAAAAAATTAATTTGTGTGGCACTTCTTCGATGAAGAAACACTTAGAAACCATACATCCAACTCGTCTTGCACGAGAGATAATGGAACAAGAGAAGAGGGAGCAAGCTGCAGCTGATGATGGTAGCCAACAATCTACCTCAGCAGGTGCTGCATTCACCAGTCCACAACCCCAGGTTGTCCCTGAACTTGCGGATGCAGGAATTCACTGTCACAAATGTTTAACCACTGCATTGGAGAATTGTCCATTGAAGATATTGTTAATCTTTTGAAAGCACATAAGTGCTAATATTTTGGGGTGGCTTTACTACCTTTTGTTTCTTTGTTCTTATAAAACACCATAGTTGGACTGGTGAACTTTGATTTTTTAGTTAAAAAAATTCCAAAACACCCAAAAAATAAAACAAATCTGAAAATACAAAAAAGCGTAAAAATGTTTTTAACAAATTCTCACTGAACCACCTATACTGGTTAAAATAAGAAAAAGTGTACATACTGAAAGTGATTGCTTGAATAAATGTGTGTGTGAAGAATTTAAGAATTGTGCATAAGTAGTATCAAAGTGAATGGATAAGCGCATACAGAATGCCTGAGTGAATGGATGAGTGCATTGGTAGTGCCTGAGTGATTACATGAATGCAGAGGTACTTACTGTCTTGGCGATTTGATGAGTGTGTGGGTAGTGCTTGACTGAAAGGATAAGTGCAAGGGTAATACCTGGGTTATTGCATTAGTGCATGGGTTGTGCCTGAGAGAATGGATGAGTGCATAGGTAGTGCCTGAGTGAATGGTTGGCAACAAAAATAGTGCCTGCGTGATTGCATGAGTGCATGGGTAGTGCATGGGTGCTTGTATGAGTGCAGGTGTAGTGCCTGGGTCATTGGATGAGTGCATGGGTAGTGCCTAAGTGAATGGTTGAGTACAAGAATAGTGCCTGAGTGATGCCTGAGAGAATAGATGAGTGCATGGATAGTGCCTGAGTGAATGGTTGAGTACAAGAATAGTGCCTGAGTGATTGCATGAGTACATGGGTAGTGCCAGAGTTATTAGATGAGTGCATGGGTAGTGCATGAGTAAAAGGATCAGTGCAAGGATAGTGTCTGGGTCATTGTATGAGTGCATGGATAGTGCCGGAGAGAATGGATGAGTGCTAGAGTAGTGCCTGGCTGATTGCATGAATGCAGAGGTTCTGCCTGGGCGATTGGATGTGTGCATGGGAAGTGCTTGACTGAAAGGATAGTGCAAGGATAATGCATGGGTTACTGAATTAGTGCATGAGTTCTGCCTGATATAATGGATGAGTGCATGGGTGGTGCCTACATGAAAGAATGAGTACAAGGGTAATGACATGTTCATTGGATGAGTGCATGGGTAGTGCCTAAGGGAAAAGATGAGTGCATGCATAATGCCTGGGTGGATGGTTGAGTGCAAGAGTAGTGCCTCAGTGATTACATGAGTGCATGGGTAGTGCCTGGGTGATTGCATGAGTGTAGGGGTACTGCCTGGGTGATTGGATGACTGCATGTGTAGTACCTGAGTAGTACATAAATGTAAGGATTATACCTGGGTGCTTATATGCGTGCATGGGTTAAGCATGAGCGAATTTTGCGGATCTCGCGTTCGCGAATTTTGCGGATTTGCGGATTCGCAATCCGCAAAATCCGCGAATTCCCGCGAATTTGCGGATTTTTTTTTTTTTGTGTTCGCCCGTGTTTCTGCCAGTTCGCGAGGGTTTTGTACACTTTCGCAAATTGCGAACTTACCTGTCGGGTCGCAAGTTTCGCGAACTTGTTGTTTCTACGTGTCCAGCCTGTTTGGGACACTCTTCTTCATCACTGCCACTCTCTGTCACCACTGCCACTCTCTGACTACTCATGCCACCCTCTGGCCCACCCATGCCACCCTCTGTTTCATCACCACACCCTCTGGTTGTCCAGTGTACATTATTTTCGGCAAAGCAAAGCACACCTTCCCTGCCTCAAGTGACCTGAATTAATTTGGGGCTGATTCATGTGTCACAGAATATTTTTTTAGCTGGCACCTGCTTCCTTAGTGCGCCCTGATTAGTGATCTTTTGCACTTGCTAAGTGCTTTCATTGTTGCAAAATTAGTTACAACACCTGCCCTGCCCCAACTGACAATAATGAATTAGGGGCTGATTAATGGATTTTAACTTCCAGCCTGGCTCCTGCTTGTCTCCCTTAGCTGTAATTCAGGACCTTTGTGGCATATGTGTAACTATTCTGAGGTTCAGAGCAGGGTCACATAATAGTTTCAACTGGCAACTGAACTCTGGAGGGGCCCCTCAGGAAGCACTCCAGGAAATGGCTACTAATGATGAGCCTGAACTTTTGAACCTGGTAAGTAGTTACTTTCAGTTTTGCTAAGATCGTATTTCTGCAATTTTGCACTTATTCGCGGGGCGCGAACTCACGCGAACAGTGCGAGCAGTGCGAGCAAAATCCGCTGCTCGCGGATTTGCGGATTTTGCGGGAAATTCGCAAATCTCGCGGATTGCGGATTTCCCGAAAATCCGCAAAATCCGCGAGCGGAACGGATTTTCCGCCCACGCCTAGCATGGGTAGTGCGTGACTGAAAGGATCAGTGCAAGGGCAGTGCCTGGGTCATTGGATGAGTGCATGGGTAGTGCCTGAGAGACAGGATGAGCACATGTGAATGCCTGTGTGAATGTTTGAGTACAAGAATAGTGCCTGCATGATTGCATGAGTGCAGAGGTACCGCATGGGTGATTTGATGAGTGCATGGGTAGTTCTTGACTGAAAGAAGAAGCACAAGGGTAACACCTGGGTCATTCCATTAGTGCTTGAGTCTTGCCTGAGAGAATAGATGAGTGCATGGATAGTGCCTGAGTGAATGGTTGAGTACAAGAATAGTGCCTGAGTGATTGCATGAGTACATGGGTAGTGCCTGGGTGATTGTATGAGTGCAGGTACAGTGCCTGGGTAGTTGGATGAGTGCATGGGTAGTGCCTATGTGACAGGATGAGTGCGTGGGTAATGCCTGTGTGAATGGTTGAGTGCAAGAGCAGTGCCTGAGTGATTGCATGATTGTTTTTGCATTTGTCACCCCGAGTGGTATGGGTATGCTCAGACGTGAGTCCCATGCTCTCCACACCACTGGAGTCAAGCTATCCTGGCTGAAGACAGTTGATAGCCAGAAACCGGTCCTAGGATGCTTGATTCCGGTCCAGAAAAGACATGGCTTGGCAGTTCGGGCTAGACTGTTCCCTTGAGCCACAGGGTCAAGGCTGATTTGCATATGGCCATGTCTGAACTGGGGTGGTGTGGTGTGCAAAAAAACAATGGATTTAGGCCCAGATCTCTGTACTGGGGTGAATGTATGGCATTGTTCTGCATTCTGTCCATCAATTGTTATTTTTGCATTTGTCACCCCGAGTGGGATGGGTATGCTCAGACGTAAGTCCCATGCTCTCCACATCACTGGAGTCAAGCTATCCTGGCTGAAGACGGCTGATGGCCAGAAAAGGGGCCTAGGATGCTTGATTCCGGTCCATGGTTTAGTGCAAGAATAGTTCCTGAGTGATTGTATGAGTGCATGGGTAGTGCCTGGGTGATTGCATGAGTGCAGGGGTACTGTCTGGCTCATTGGATGAGTGCAGGGGCAGTGCGTGAGTAAATGGATGAGTGCAAGGCTAGTGGCTAGATGAATAGCTGCGTGCAACAGCACTGTCTGGCTGATCCTATGGGTGCATAGATAGTAATGAATGAATGTACAGGTAGTCCCTGTGTGATTGCATTCATAGTATCTGTTTCATTCAATGAGTGGATGGGTAGTCCATGGGTGATTCTATTTGTGCATAACTTTTCTATGTATGCATCTGAGAAGTCCTTGGATAGGGAGTTCAATACACACCTGTCCTGTATAATGAGGAGTAAATAACTTTCAATTAAAGCACTTTTATCGGTCTATGCACTTTTGTAAAAAGTAAGTATGTGCCATGATATGGTTTCTGGAGCGCTTTCTGATTCAGTTTTATTCTGAAGGAGAGATGAACTACAACTACCAGAATGCTTGGCAGGGGGGAGGCGTCATCATCTATTTAATTTCCTGCCTGCCGAGGCGCTGTGTACGTGATTTTGAATTTTGAATTCAGTGCTTCGAACCTGTAGGTCCCGCGTTTGGCAGTGAGCCGGCCAAAGCGGAGTTCTCTTCCGAGGAAATACGGCGTGCTGCTGCAGCCGTGTGCATTTGTGGTGCTTGCTTCCTGATTTCCCCCTCCCGTCCCGGCTGGATTGGAAGCAGCGTGTTGTGAACCTGGTCGGAGGGGTGAAGCGGCTGGAATTCCAGGTGGCCGCTTTTGGAAGCTTCAGTTCTCTCGGCTGAGAGATAGATAAGCGGGGAGCGGCTGATTCCGTCAAACACCAGCCGGTGCTTGAACCGCGTTCAGCAGCCGCTGAACGCGGTTCAAGCACCGGCTGGTGTTTGACGGAATCCAGTAGGAAAATAGAGGCTCATTATTTTCCTGGCGAGAAAGGATTCTGAGATTCAGCTTATTTTGGAACTTGTGAGTACAGCGTCTTCGAGGAGGAGCGTTCCCGAGCATTATTGAAATATCATAGACCTTGTGAGAACCCCTTTTGATTACTCCAATCTCTGGACATTGTGAGTGCGAGACTGTGTTATTATCTTGGAATTTCCTCGAGTTCTAAAAAACAATTACAATTTAATTTCTGGCACATATTCCTCTTCTTTTTGGTGCAAGAGGTTTCATTCTAAGGGATTTATAGTTTGGTGCAAAACCCAGGAAGGCTGGAAGGTATGTTTTGGGTGAACGCAGTTGCAGAAGGGTGTTTGAGGTGTGGAATCGCCTTAGTGAATCCTGATTCTGTTTTTTTGTATTACAGATTTGTGTGTTTTTAGGTGGAAGAAGTTCCTTCCACGACCTACCAAGAGGGTGAAGAAGAGAATTCAGTTAGTGCCCGTGGTAGGTGGTGTCCTAGCGAGAATTACCGAGAGTAGTTAGTAGGTTGTACATTTAACAATTGTTTGTCTTTCTCTGCGTTCCAGTCCCTTCCTGACCTTTCCCTCACCTGATTTCCTTATGCTCTGTGGTATTTGATATTCAGAGTGTAGAGCAGTCTGCAGGTGGACCCCTATATAGCATCGCCCTGATCCTGAGGATACGCGGTCGTGACAGTATGATACTGCTCCACAGAAATATGATGATACTTTTCAAATAGTGTAAAGAATGAACATTATTTATATTAGAAACAAATAACATATAATTACATTTTAAACATTTTTCCAGGCTATCATGTTATGTTATGTTATGTTATGGTATTCAAATGTATAGGGCGCACAGCTACCCCAAGGGGTTTCGAGGTGCCAGCCTGGTAGGTGTGAAAAAGGGAGCAAAGACATTACATAATAAACAGCCATGTTTTTAAACATCTGTGGAATCTCTCAGGAACGTTTTCCTTTCGTAATGAAATGGGGAGAGAGTTCCATAGGGATGGTCCTAAGTAAGAAAATGACCGACCACGCATTCGCATAAGTTTGATTCTGGGGACAGTACACTCAGGCTGGAGGGCGGAGCACAGGGGACATAAGGGGGTATAGGATTGGGCTAATGAATGTTGATATTGTGGAGCCAGAACAGTTTTGATTTTGAACATATAGCTCAGGGCTTTGAATCGGATATGATTCTCCACCTTTAGCCCATGAAGATCACAAAGGAAGCCTTCGATAGGTGCAGGAACATGGCAGAGCAGCCTGACAGCCACATTTTACACCACCTGCAGTCTTTGTATCACAGCTTTATTAGAGCCCAAATAGAGAACATTAAAGTAGTCTAACCTAGATGTGACAAGGGCCTGGACTACTGTTCTCTGAGTGGAGGGGGGTAACATACAAAGATTTTTTTTTAACCATTTAAGAATGGTGAAACAAGTTGACGCTACCTTTGTGACTTGTTGTTTCATCGACAAATGGTCGTCGATGATAATGCCCAAGTTACGAACCTGATGAATAGCTTGAGGTAAGGCACCTATTTCAGGGGGCCAATTGCTGGGGGCCCCAGAGATCTTGTTGCTTCCCTAGAATCATAACTTCAGTTTTTCCTCCGTTAAGTTTGAGTAGATTAATTTGCATCCAAGATGCAATTTTCCTCAAACCAGACTGGAGAAACTATGATTCAGATTCTTTAGATAAAGAGAGGGAGAATATTATCTGCATGTCATCAGCATAGGAAAATAAGGACAACCCAGCCTCTTTTGCAACATCTGCCAATCGGCGAACGTAAATATTAAACGACAAAGGGCTCAACACAGAGCCCTGTGGCACTCAGTAAATGGACAGATGGGGTTTAGAGCTGGCTGTGGAAGAGAAAACATGGAACGTACAGTTAGTGAGAAAAGAGTGTAGCCATTGAAGAGCTAAGCCCTCAAGACCCAATGATTGCAGAGCTCTCAACAAAATAGTGTGAGACACTGTATCAAATGTGGCGCTCAGGTCCAGAAAAATAATGGCCACGGTGCCACCAAGATCCAGTTGGTGCTGCAGAATTTCAGTGACTCCTAGCAGAGTAGATTCAGTGGAGAGCCCAGTTGTAAAGCCCAATTGAGAAATGTGAAGGAAGTTCTCGGACTCAACAAAAGAGGAAATTTGGGAGTTCACATGTTTTTCAAGAATTTTGGAAAAAGCTAGGAGAAGTGAATTAGGGCAAAAATTAGATGGCTCAGTAGGATCCTCGTTGGCCTTCTTTAAAAGAGGGTTTGCCATGGCATGTTTCCATTCTGGAGGGACCACACCGTCCTATAAGGAGGCTTTGAGGAGATCCTTAATTAGCGCACGTATAAGAGACTCAAGCTGTTTCAAAACTGAGATAGGAAGTAAGTAACAAGGCGAGCCAGATTTAATGCATGCCATAAGCTGGTTGAAAGAGCTTGCTTCCAAGGGGGACCACGCTTCCAGTTTGTTGATGGAATTAATATTCTTATGAATCTCCAACACTGTGGCACTAGTTGCATTAAGGGTGTTAACGGTCGGGTGTAAAGTATGGAACAGATTGTCACTAGACATCGCAGAATATCTTTTTTCGACTTTGTTCGCAAAGTAGTGGGCCAGATCTTCACATTGCATTTAATTTAGCACAAGAGGGGTAGTCTGACTCACATATTATGCATATTGTGTTATGTATTCTTACCTTTCAAGTAATTTACATACATTACTCAGTAGAACAATTTCAGAGTAGTATTATCCTAAACAGCATTAAAATAGTTTTCAAACTTCAACAGTAGCTACTATAAAGATGAAAAAGAAAACCTTTTATTTAATGTTAATTTATTACAGAAATGTTATTATATTTTTTAAATCACAACATAAATTCTGAATTAAATAACACTTTCAGTCCCCTTTTTTCTGTTTTCAGATTCCACTTAACTTCACCATACACAGTGATTTAAATGTAGTATCATCATGGAACAGCGGGGAAAAAACTATCAAAATGATTGTAGAAAAATTAATCAGCATAGAACATCATTATCAATGTGTAGCTATGCGTTTTCCTATCTAAACTTTGTTAATTACTTCCTTCATCTACATGAAACTCTAATATTTATCTCAAATATATTTGCCATAATGTAGACTCTTATTTACATCTGGTACAATATAGACAACAAATATATAAACTATTGGCTTTTAAACACAATTTTCCAAATCTAATATCAAGTAGAGCAAATAATAATCCAAACACTAATTGTAAATACTAATAGTTTGCAGTGCTATCTACATCTTCCCAATAGGCCAAATAATGTACTTAAAACTTTGGCTGCATGAGTGCAGAGGTACTGCTTTGTTGACTGGATGAGTGCATGGGCAGTGCCTTAGTGAATGGATGTGTGCAAGAGTAGTGCTTGAGTGATTGTATGAGTGCCGAGGTACTGTCTTGGTGATTTGATGAGTGCATGGGTAGTGCAAGAGTAATGCCTGGATTATTGCATTAGTGCATGGGTTGTTCCTGAGAGAATGGATGAGTGCATGGGTAGTACCTGAGTGAATGGTTGACAACAAGAATAGTGCCTGAGTAATTGCATGAGTGCAGGTATAGTGCCTGGGTGGTTAGATGAGTGCATGGGTAATGCCTGTGTGAAAGGATGAGTGCAAGGGTAATGCCTGGGTCACTGGATGAGTGCATGGGTAGTGCCTAAGAGAAAATATGAGTGCATGGGTTGTGCCTGAGTGAATGGTTGAGTGCAAGAGTAGTGCCTGAGTGATTGCATATGTGCATGGGTAGTGCCTGTGAATTGCATGAGTGTAGGGTACTGCCAGGCTGATTGGATGACTGCATATGTAGTACGTGAGTGACTTCATGAATGCAAGGGTAATACCTAGGTGCTTAGATGAGTGCATGGGTAGTGTGTGACTGAAAGGATCAGTGCAAGGGCAGTGCCTGGGTCATTGGATGAGTGCATGGGTAGTGCCTGAGAGAATGTATGAGTGCATGTGTAATGCCTGTCGCTCCATGCACAGCTCAAGGAATGGTGCAGTGCTCTAATAGCAAGTACCACTATTAGAGCACTGCACCATTCCTTGAGCAACACTGTGGCTAGTGCGCCGCTATCCACTTCCGCACCGTCACTTGATGGTATGGGCGGTGCATGGAGCGACTGCCTATTCCCATATGAAGAAATGCCGCCACAAGGGTGGTCTGATGGGAATTTCACAGCCCAGTGTGACTCAATACACTCTTCCACGCATGCACCCGTGTGATCCTCGACCACCAAACAAGGCAGCACACTACTTTGGACCTGGTCTTCTCTTTCTGTGTTTTCTATCTTGATTATAGGGGCATGAGTTGACAGGTCGATAAATTATTTCCCCTTTTGACCCTCTGCACATTTGGTTTTTACACTTGATGTTATCCCTTTTTCCCCGTGCCTAGAGTTTAGCCGGCGTAAAATAAAGCCCAAATACTGTTTTGAAGGTTTGGGCGTTTTCAGATTAGCCGATAAAAATACTTTGTTAGAAAGTTCTAATGATCTACATATGTCTACATTGGGTTGTCCAATTTACTCGCCCAGCCGCTTTCTACTCTAACTATATAATCCGGATTGGCCTCTATCAACATTGAATACAACTCCTTAACTCAGAGCAGTTTTTTTGTTAAGTAATCTAGAAGCGGGATATCAACAAGAATAATGGGTTTTAAATCCAATGTTTTTATTATTGCCTTTATTTGTATGTATTTAAAAAAAAGTATTAGGATCCTGCCCATATCGTTCCTGTAATTCCCTGAACAAGAGGACCCCATTCAGATCAGTGATATCTCCTATATTTTGAACTCCTACCTTTTCCCAGGTTTTGCTTACATTATCATAAATTGGAGCCGAAAAGGCTGAGGAGCGCCATAGAGCCACATATCTCTGGAGTTTAGGTACTTTCAAAGTTTTACTGACTCTCCGCCATACATTCCAAGATGCTCTTATGATCTTAAAGTGAGTTATTTTATAGTAGCTACCCTCCAGCTGCCTTAAAGCTAACCATGGTGCTAAGTTGGCAACAGCAAGTTCATAAATAGATGGTTGGGTCTCATTATCCAAATCCACTACCTTTGCCTGATCCCAAGCTTTTGGCCTGAATAAAATAGTCATGTGTTGGCGTATTACAGCCCAATAATAATAATATAGGAGATTGGGGACTGCCATCCCCCCTCGATGTTGCGGTAGAGTCATTCATTTTAACGATCTCCTAATCTTCTTGTACCCCGATATGAATTGTGGAAACATCCCATCTGCCTTTTTAAAAAACAAGTTTGGAAGTTCGACCGGTATGCACCGAAATAAATAAAAAAACTTAGGACACATCTTCATCTTTATGACATTCGCTCTTCCAATAATGGAAAGATGTAAATTATCCAATCTCTTCAGGTCTCCCCCCATTTCAGGCTAAGGCAAGATGGCAGCTGAGTGAAAGTCGGTCGTAGGATTGGTCTCCGGGTGACGGCAGGATTCAGTTAAATCAGGATGCAGAAGACATGAATGGCGGGTCGACAGGCTGTAAATAATCACGCAGAGAAGGAGTTGGTCTTACCTGGTATAAGGCGCTGAGCGTCGGCACTGGCGGAGATGGCGGAGCAGCTGATCATAGGATGCCGCTGTCTGGAGCGGGAGTTGATCCGAATTTTGAGTTGGAGCTGCGTTGCAGCCTCTAGTACAAGCAGTATGGCTCCCAAAACCGACAAAAAGGGCAAAGGGGGACCCTCGCAGTAGGCCCCCCGCAGCCTCCGCAGCAGAACTCAGCAGACATGGAGACAGCATCTGCCCCTACAGGGCAAGAACGCGGGCAGAGGATTTGGCCGGAGAATCTCCCAGACAGGGAGTGGCGTGGGAGCAAAGCCCCAGCCGCCTCGGACCGCCACAATTATTGACATGCTCCATGGTGCAGGGACAGGATTAGTCTCTGGCCAGCTAAGGGAGCAGCCTGGAAGGGAGCAACCTGAAACCATGGACCCGGTTAAAGGAAATGCAGAGAATATAACAGGTAAGCCACCGATGGGACTTGGGGAAAACTCTGAACAGGGCGATATGGAGATTGTCAAGACGCACGCACAGGGGGATAAGGGGGACACTGTGGGACAGATACTGCAAGGGGGCAAACCCACACTAATGTGCCCGGTATTCATACGGCTGAGGGCATGGGTGAGACGGCTTTAGGCAATTTCTGTCAGAATACTGAACCATCTGGGGAGATTGAGACCCAGCAGGAGGGAAGCACCCTAGGACACAGACGCCAAAGGGGAAGCTGAGAGATTTGTGGGGGACTCTAAAGACTCACCGGACACTGCAGGATGGTAGGGTGAGGGACATTGATTCAGAGGTAAATGACTACTACTCCCTCTCAGACGCCACCTAGTCAGGTCTGGGCTCAGGCAACGGGCCCAATACAGATACAAGCGAGGAAGAGAGTATCCCTAGCACTGATGATAGAGGACAGAAAATGACTACCACCAACAGGAATACGTTCACCCGAACAGGGAGAAAGGATAACCCCAAGCATACTGATCTCAGGTGGGATTACTCCACGGGAGACCAATTGGTGGGGGTTTGCAATCAGTCTAATTTTGAACAAGCTGTGGTAGGGTCCCCCGGACTCTCCCCTACATTAGAATCAATATTGCAGTGTGTAATGGCCCATAAGGAAGAAGCCCGGCTAAAAAGTAAACGCTCCCAGAATGCCACCCGGAAGCTCCAGGGGGCAGTAAGAAAAATTGTGAAAACATGCAATGATATAAGTGACCGGATGTCTGAGCTAGAAACAAGAACAGTTGCATTGGAAGAGGACATAGCTGGCTCAAAAGGGCAAGTTGTAGCACACAAGGAACAACTTATGGACATTCAGTGGACACTAGAAGAAGGCGAAAAATCGTCAAAGAAGGAACAAGCTACGCTTTCTCAGTTTCCCGGAGGGGAAGGAGCGGTCCGACACATGTTTGTATATGGTTCAGCTTCTGGAGAAATCTTTCCCAGAATTGACAGGGTGGAATTGGCTGCAGGAAATACAAAGGGCACATGAAGTCCCGTTTAATATTCGGCAGCCGGTCTGCTCAGATGCCAAACCACGGGCATTCCTGGTGTATTTTGGCAACTTCTTGCTAAGACAAAATGTGTTCGATAAAACAAGACCTGAAGCACAGCGGACAGCAGACGGATTTAGTTTTTTTACTAGGCCAGATTTCTGCCACATTACGGTGTATCTGGAATAACCTGAATAATATTTCTCAATTATTCTGGACTAAAAAGACATTTACATATGGCTTCCTGAAGGCTCTTAATGCTTACTGACTATATTGGTCCAGAAAGTTTACACAGGAGATATTAAAGTCACAATTGTATTGATATGCCACCTAAGGGAGAGAACCACCACTCATCACACACAGACCTAGGTTGGTCTGTTTCTTCACATAGCAGGGAGTGGGGGGTGTTACATAGGGGCAGGGGTACTGGTGTGGAGGGGTGAGAGGGGGTTGGGAGGTTGGGGAAGGGGTAAAATGCAGAAAAACCAGGAAATCATTGTATTGATGCTGGAAAAGAGATTTATCAGAAGCAGTGTAAGGGAGTGGTTCAAAGGGCAATTTAGGCACCAAGGAAGACGCAAGTATGGGTAGGCTGACTATCTGCACAATCAATACTGGTGGGCTGAACGATAGATGCAAAAGAAATAGGGTCAGAGAGGTGTTGCGAGCACTAGGGGCTGACATTATCTGCCAGAAAGAGACTCATATCCCCTGGCAGGAAAGAGGACTTAACATCATCCCAGGGTACTCCCAGGTTATTTGCTCATCTCAGTCCACCAATACTAGAGGGGTGGCTATACACGTTTCTCATCTGATTTGACCTATTAAACAAGTCAAGTCGGATAAATGGGGTAGGTGGGCTATTGTTTGTATTCCAAACCATTTTACCATCTGCACAATATATGGTTCAAATATTGATGATGCGGAGCTGTTGTTAGAGCTGGAGGTTGAATTGTCCTCTTGGCCAAGTCCCTTAATTATCTGCGGAGATCTCAATATCCATTTAGATATAATTGTTTTTCCCAACGGATTTTGACTCAGTGGACCAGAACTTTCACTGCCTTGAGAACTTTCACTAGCTATTTCAGCTGCAATAGTTCTTTATTGTTCAATCTCATCATTTAACATTTGAAGATAAGTTGGAAAATTATGCACTGAATGCTATCTTTAGTTGCATTACAAGAATCTTCATAGCAGTCAAAATCTCCAAGTAATTCTGTTTTAATACTCCAAGGCTTGAACAGTTGCAGAAGTGCTAAATAGAAAAATTCTCCTTCATCTGGAATTTCGCAACTGAGTTTTCTTGGGTTAATAAGATTTCATTTTGTGTGTTTTATTAAACATCTGTCACATCCAGTTTCTTCTTTCATATTTTCCTTAACTTTACTTTTAAAGCTGTATTTCCTACAGACATAGGTTTTCGAGATGTGGACTTCAATACTCTATTTTGGATGTACCATGTTACAACGCATACCGTTACAACTACCTACTATTACAACGCGACCATTACAACGCATACCATTACAACGCATAGCGCTTTGAGGTGCTGGATAGTGGTAAGTATAATTTACTATTCTAACTTCAGTCCCCGTGGACACTAGGGAAGGTGTTGGATAGTAAATTATACTTATTCCCTATCCTAGAGCGCCCCCCAGCGCAATGCGTTGTAATGGTATGCGTTGTAAAAGATGCGTTGTAATAGTAGGTAGTTGTAAAAGATGCGTTGTAACAGGTGTATACCCTCTATTTTATGTGGAGGCATGACCTAGACTTACCCAAATTATTCCTCTTGACTTTGAATATAAACTAGCAAAGCTCAAGCGATACGAACATTCATAGAATCCATTCTCTCTATGGGAAAATTTTCAAGCTAAAGCTGTACAATTTCTTACTAAGACTCATCTCTGCTGAAATTTCTTCCCACAATGCTTTCATCTCTGCCGTTTCATATTTGGTTATATATGATGTACCTAGTGAGCAACAGCAATTGAATTATCTGTAGGGGTGGGTGGCAAATTCCGTTCCGCTTACGGAATTTGCCCAATTTCGGCATTTATGCGTTCCGCACAGAACGCGGAAATGTCGAACGCTCCGCGATCTGCGGCGGAACTAAATTTGTGGGCATGAGGTATTAATTAAACCTCAACAGGAAGCACTTACAGATATAAATAATGCAGGTGCCCGAGTTGAAGCTCACATTCTGTAACTCATTAATCATTAATCAGCCCAAAAACCTCATGAGCTCGGTCGCGGCTGGGCAGGTGTGCTTTCTCCACATATCTACTGTTTTGTAAGTAAAAGCGTTTGCAATCCTTTCCATAACTCATTTAGTATAAGCCGGAAGGCACAGAGGATAAGACAGTGCTGTATGTTTTCTTTTGGGGTTTTTGGAATTCATTTGCTAATTTCAAATGCTGAAGAGTAAACTGTACAACGGGTCTTTGAGAGGCAGTGGGCGGGCGAGAGAACACTTTAACACAACCTCTATGCTGCTGTGCTTACTACCAGGCTTCGTTAGCCAGGATTCCTTCTGGCACGATGCTCCTGTCGCAAAAATGTTATCTTGACAGGAAGCACTTATACATATACCTAAAGAAGGTGCCCGAGTAGAAGCTTTCTCCCCATATCTACCGTCGTAAATTAGCTGTGATGCTTGATGGAGGTCTTTACATCCATGGCTTTCTCAAGCGCATTCCCTGTGTAGTTCCTGTGACCAGGAGGTTCTTTCTCCTCATCTGCTGCTCTGATCGGTCTCTGACCATTTATAAACAAGAGGCATGTGAACTCGCATAGAAGCCCTGTCCATTTGGCCCCACCCCAGAGACACTAGTGGTAGCGGTGCGGAGGCAAAGTTTCAGAGACACATGGTCACTGGAAACAACTCTTCTGGCCCTTTAGGGAGCTGTTGTGTAGGAAAAGCATTTACATATACATTTACCCAATGAGGTAGCACTTACTGATTAGCCGGTAGAAAGTACTCCAGCTGAGTAGAGGAATTGCGCAAAACGGTGGCATCTTCTTGGATAAATAGGCAGGGGAAGATCCATTCTGCCTCTGAGACAATGCAAAAGGTTACAACGGGCGCAACAAGAAATCTCTGTGAGCGCTCCAAATTCCGCGTGCTCGCAGAGATTTCTTGCTGTTTCGCGGAATTTTGCGGAATTTTGCATAGCGTGACTACGCAAATTCCGCCTCACCCTAATTATCTGCTACATATTGAATATCCATTTTTTCATCCACATTTTCAAAATAACTGGATTGTTGTCATTAATGTACTTGAAGCTTCTGTTGTTTTTAAGTTGTATGTGTTCTTCGGAGATTTATTAGTTGTTGTATGCCTTACTGCTGACAAACACCTATTTTACTCTTTCTTCAGAAATTATAGGACGTGGAAATCCAAAACGACATTTTGTATAAAATTTCCCTTTACACTTGCATTTTCATCAGCAGTATTTCCCACATCGATGACTTTGAAACCATATAACTTGTTGTCTCAAGCTATTTTCTCCTCCATCTCTTGGAATGACACATGTAACAATATGTTTGTGCATTCTTTATCCATAATAGCATGTGCATATGAGGAGCACCTCTGGCTTGGTACTCTTTTTGCCAAAAGAAATCAGTAACTGCTCCAAGAGGAGGAATATTTTTATTGCAGATACATGACATCATACTTTGAAGCCTATGGTTAAAATAAATGCAGACATTTTTCAGGATCCAAGAAACAGAGTTCTCCAGGTGTCTTCAATTAAACGTTTTTGACATTTGAATTTGCATCTCGTAGAAATTCAAGTAAATATTCCCACGCATATTCAGCACAGTTAAGTGTTACACACCATGTATTTGTACCTAAGTTTCTTAACATACATTTAAGTTCACCATGACGACAAAACCAATGTTCATTGGTACCAGGTTGACACGCCATCAAATTAATTAACTGAGATTCTAAATGTTCATCTCTTTGTTGAACTTTGTCCATGAATCATTTTGCAGAAACATGTTGAAGATTAACTTCTGTTTTAAATATGTGGTTCACTGCATATGAAAGTGCAGACAAATCTCTTTGAAACAGAAGATGAAATATATATGGAATGCACTGTCGTAATATTGGATCTTCAATCTTGTTAAGCTGTATCCTGAAGCTGGAACCCGTACAACTCACTCATCAAATTGTCCACCTTCTCCAAGGGGGAATAGCTGTAGAAAACACAAGCTTCTAAACTTTTCCCCATACACTCATGAGAGTTCCCTTTTCATCCTTCATCTGAAATATTTCAATATTGTTTCCTATGATTTCTTTTGAATGTAGAGGATGTGTAGTATAATGTTCATAAATCTCTTCACTCCTGAACTTTTCCACTTTTTCAATTTGGTCACTTGAAATTTCTGTTTCAACTTCTAAGCATATTACCTGTTCATCAACATTTACATTCTTATAATAAATATTAGTCTGCACCAGGTATAATAGCCTTTTGAAGTTTATTAACATTTACAAACTCTTGACAGAATTTTTCGACTCTTTGTTGGTACACCATTTACTAGAATAACTATTGGCTCATTTTCCTCCCTGTCTACACCAATAGTTTCAATGTTTTTCTTAAAGTCTAAAGGTAAGTACACAACACTTCCTTTCAGACCTCTTTGTAAATCTCTTGGTGGCAGCTTACCTGTTTTAGGCTCCATATGAACTAAGGCCTGACATGGGTCTACAGATTGAATAAGAATAGACTTATATGCATTAAAATCTGCCAGTTCCTGAGAAATAGGTACCAACTCTAAGTAGCTATGTACTGCTCTAGCTGGCCTTTTGTTCTCTTCTAATTTGTTGTAATAGTATTCACACATTACTTGATCAGTACCCAACTCAGTTCAGTTCAAAAGACTTTATGTTGATCACTATAGATCAAAAAAGTACAACATAGGCCAAACACTTACAGACACAATAAAAACAAAGACATTTATAATGCGCATTCAAGGTCCGTTCAAATAGCAGCACAATGAAACAGTAAAAGTTACATTTTTAAAAGGACCGAGAATTCATAATAAAAATACTTTAAAATCAGCCTACAAATCAGTGAATATCTTAAATAGTATTAAAAGACAGCAGTCCACACTAAATAATTCAGAATACAGGATGTATATGACTGCATTATTCTGTACACCTCCTTGTACTTTCTTAATCCTAAGTTTCTACAAAGTGGGGCTATCCATTAAATTTGTGACTGACTATACAAGCGCAGAAAAGTAAAACATGCTCAAATGACTGATCACCCTTGGCAACAGGTACAGTTTTCATCCACCCTATCTCCTAATTTACACCATTTCCCTTTAAAGGATTTTACAGGTAGACAGCTATACCTAAACTGCAGGTATAGTTTTCTTCCTAGAGGGGATACAATTTCATCTATAGTAGTCTCAAAAGACAGTGTCAGTTTAAAATCGATAAAAGCAGCTGAAAGCGATCCTTTATAATTATTTATGAGTTCAGTCTCAGCAAAACCCCAGTAAGCCGCTTTAAGGCTGGTTTTGTTAATCTGACACAGAGTTTCTGATTGGTCCCACTATGTACCTAGACTTAACATCTGAAACATTTTCTTGAGGGTACGCAGCCACAGGATCTTGCTCACCCATGTTGGTGTCATCAATTCACGGAGGCCCACTCTATAAGACTCAAGTGCTGCAGTGGGCCATAGCCGATGCAGAACGTAAGAAATCTAAGCTCAATTTTGTGAGTCATTTTTTTCTGGACCAGATCTAGGTAGAGTGGAGTCAACGAGCTACTCACCGGAATATTTAATAGAGATCTAAAAAATGTATGTTCAATTACTGACAAGTAACTAGATTTTGTACAATCCCACACCGTACAAAACTGCACCTAAAGCTTTAACATTATAAATCTCTAACACTGATGCCACCCTGCTAGATATAGTTTTCCTATGGATTTTTGCTATATTGGCCATATGTTATATCAGGGATAGCTGTGCCCTTTCCATCTGTGGGACCCAACTTAAATTATTTGTGAGTTTCAAGCCAAGTTAATCAAATTTAGCCACTAGCTCTAAAGGGGTCCCACCCACATATAGCTGCTTCTTACAATTAGTTGTTAATCTGGAGGAAAAGAACAAGCATTTAGTTTTGGAGCTGTATAGCTCCAGACCCGGTTCCAGGCAAAATGGCTGGAAATCATTCAACAACTGTTGGAGCCCCAGAGGCGACTTAGAAATAAGCAGTGTATCAACTGCAAAAAGAAGAGCAGGGGCCCTCCTTCCTCCTATTTTTGGTGTGTCACACCCATCCCTGCTCAGAGACTTGTAACATTGTTTATATACATGGTAAACAAAGTGGGCACTAAAACGCACCCCTGTGTTACTCCTTTGTCAATATGGATAGCCTCCGTTAATGCCCCGTTCTCCCCCAACCTCACTTGAGCCAGTGTCCACAGGAAACCTCTTCAAAATATTTAGTAGGGGAGCTGGAAATCCAATTCCTTCTAGAACTTCCCATCATTTTGCTCGGGGGACCATATCAAAGGTGGCTCGATGATCAACAAAGGCAACATACAAGTAGCCATTGTTGATAATCACTTACCTCCAATAAATACAAGGGAAACAAAAGATTTTATCTATAGTGCTCACTTGGGGTCTGATATTCCCCTCGCACATTCAATCCTGAAGATGGGCAAGCACCTGTTTGCAGAAAAGTTACCCCTAGGCCTGTAATTCACTGGGAGTGCACGGCCCCCTTCTTAAAAATGGTAACAATTTCTGCTAGCTTCCATGAATGTGGGACTTCCATGCCCGAGTGGATACTATTAGAGAGCAGATTGATATATGGGCCCCAAATTTCTGGGTATTCTCTGTATAGGTCATTGGGTATCCTATCGGGCCCTGGGGCACGTCCAGGATCACAGGAATTAATTGCCTTTACAGTCTCACCAAGTGAGAATTGCAAATTATTGGGCTCAGATAGGGCACTACTAGCTGATAAGATTCTGTTGTCATTCACCATCTTATGTTTGTCTGAATATAGTTTACTAAAGTGTGTACCCACTCTTCTGGTTGGATACAAAACTTGAGCATTGGTTTGTTCCTATTTGAGGCCACAGTTGCAGCTTTCCAAAATTCTTTGGTATTCTTGTCAACCAGGGTCTCATGCAGGTTCAAATATAGCGAGTCTTCCCACTCCCTCTTTGCATTTATAATCACTTTCCTCTGGTGGGCTCTAGAATTGTCAATCTCTGCTTGTGATCTAGTTTTAATAGAGGCAAGGAGCTCACATTTAGCATTATTATACCAGGACTCAGGTTTTGAGCGTAGTTTCTCTTTTCTTCTTGGTTTACCCAAGATATCCCTTATCCCCCCCCCCCACCCTAGCATATCGTAGGTTTTTACCATCACTTCATTTCTCAAGTAGCTAAGAAGCTTTGACAGTTTTTCATAGTCTGCAGTAACAGTTCCCTTGATAATATTAAGGGCTGCAGGGTTTTCAACTACCCATTCACACCTAATGGATCTAAGATTAATGGAGGGCTGGAGTTCTCCAATATCACAGTTACCCCATCTCCCATGATGTAAAGATGTTTTAATACTTTGGGGCCCATTATGATGGCGGGCGGACAGCCTGGCGGGGGCAATCCGGCCGCCATCATCTTTCGTTTCCCCCCCCCGCCATATTAGTATGGTGGGGGGGACCTTGGCGGATGGAAAGACCGTCCGCCGCTTTCCGCCCCGGTCGCCTTGCGGCCGGGGCATAAAAGGAATAATATGGTGGTGGTGTCTATAAGACACCGCCAGCCGTATTATGATGGGCAATAGGCAATGCCTTTCCGTGGCGGCAATGCCGCCATGGAAAGGCAGGCAGACTTCACTCTGGGGGTCCCGTGTGGGCCCCCAGAGTGAAGGTGAGTAGGGGGTGAGCACAGGGGGTACCTGTGGTACCCCCCTTAATTTGCATTCACAAAGCGGCAGGCACCGCGCAGTGCCTGCCTCTTTGTAAATGCAAATGATGTAAAGCGTTTTTAGCATTGTGGAGGGCAGTGCAGAGAGCACCGCCCGCCACAATGCTAAAAATACAGGATGTGCCCGCCACTGCGGCGGGCACATCCTAATACCACCCCCGGGACCCCCGCCCTTATGGCGGGAGGTCCCGAATCCCGCTAGGATGACGGGCGGACAAAGTCCGCCCGTCATCCTAATAGGCCCCATAGTGTCAATCTAAGGGCGTTGTGGTCGCTATCTGCTCGATCAATCGCTTCCATGTCTTTGATGGCAGGCCAAAGGTCAACTTGTACCAGTAAGTAGTCTATTCTACTGCAATAGCACGATCTATTAAAAGTAATTTTACCCTTACGGTCAGAAGACATCTACCATTTGTGGCCCTAAACTCATGATTAAGTGTTAATGCCAGCAGCTAACCTGCTTTTGGGGACCATCTTAATTTAGGTAATTCTAAGTGGGGTACACCCCATTGACTAGCCATCTCACAAGTGAAATCATACGAGCAGCTGCTATCAGTTCAAATGTTAAGTTAAGGTCTCCTGCCACCAAGGTAAGGTCCTTTGCCCCGTGTTTCGAGAGCATGTGCTCCAGTTGGTAAATGGTGGTAGTTTCTTCATATCTACCCTCTACACTATTATATACGTTGTATATTTTTAGAGCTAGACCTGAAGGAAACAGAAGTCTAAGTGCTAAAATGTCTTTCAAGTCACAGGGCAAAATGCAAATACCACAATGAAGTGTAGTTTTAATCCAGATGCCCAATCCCCCTGAAGGCCTTCCCTTTGTAGTCTCAGTTGTTTCAACACAAAAAGATGAATACCCATTTCTATAAAAGGGAGTAAGACACCACGTTTCCTGAAATAGGCATATATCAAAGGTGTCAATAAATTTGCTCCACTCAGCATCAGGCAATAGTTTAACTATTCCTGCTGCATTCCACAAAGCAATCCTTACCAGTGTGTCTGATGTTACTTCAGCCTCCAATAGTTTTAGCATTTGTGTTTCTATTAATAGGCACAGTATGGAATTTAGGTACCATCGGACCTCCGGTCTGCTCGATCAGACCTCCTGCCTGTTCGAACGGTTACTAGGAAGCCTTGGGTATTTCTCCCTACCCTTAGGAGCTTCCTCTTCTTGGGAGGGGTATGTCAACAGGTTCTCGACTCCCATTTCATCATCAGCATTCTAGGTACAGGGGATCAAAGGCTCCAGTCACTGGGGATCTCTACTAGCTCCAATAGTCTCTTCGCCTGTCCCCCTATCTGGCTTACACAATGAGGTCTCAAGGGAACCCTACTAGCTCCATTAGTCTCTTAACTTGTCCCCTGGTCTCAAGTGATCCGCCTGGGGCACAAAATTGAAGTTGGATGGTGGTATGTGCATTAGAGATTGTAAGGCTTCTGCCACCCTGAGTAAGGGTGGGCAGAGCTGGCGTAGTACCTCTATGACGCGAGAGGAGCAGGAAGGAGAGCCCCAAGCGGCCAGGCAGGGCAGGTGGCAGAAATGCAGGTAAGTGCTTTCTTTTATTATTTTTAAAGAATTTGGGAGGGGGAGGGAGCGTATAACCCGCTCCACTACGGAGGCAGAGTTTTACCTACCTCCGCGTTTGCAACAGAGTGTAGAGTAGGCAAATCTCAGCAAACTCCGCTGCCAGAGCAGAGTTACCTGCCCAGGGTTAGCCATGAGTCCCTCCACTATATCACAGCTTACAAAAGACACCCAAATTAAGTCTTTTAGAGCTGCTGAAGTTGGGAGCATTTCTACATTTAGGATATCACTCATGATGATCGAGTAATAGTGTCTAATTTCTCGGAACCAGTAAGTGGCTTTCTTTATGAAGGACTCCTTATCTTCCTGTGACCTGAAAGGCAACTCAGGAACATGAACAAGAAAGACATCTTCCCTACCAACATCCCCCCTCAAGGCCCGCTTCTCAACCACCAAGTTCTAACGGTCAGTAGCACTTGGCCCCTGCTCCCCCATCCACGGATCCTTACTTACAACTCAGGACTCTTCATACCACTTTCCTCCACACAGCCCCTGAGCTGGGATCCATACTCCACTTTTTCTCAGGTGACTTTGCTTCACAGATTAGGCTATGTGGGGTGAGACACCTGAGTTTAGGGGTGGGCGGCACAAGTCTGATGGGCTAGATAGATTATTAGCTTTTCCACAGCTCATCTCAAGTCTACCCTCACCCTCTCCCCCATACCCCTGCAACAACACATGTGGGTTTTAGTGTGCCCCTCATCACAGCTTCCCAAAATAGCAAGGAGGATATTAACCTGCTCCTTTAGTTCTTTGATGACCTCCAACAAGCTCCGTAATATCATAACAATCTCAGTGTTCATACAATCTTTCCCTGTGGATGTACTTCTCTCTGTTTCCGTATCATCAAAACTCAGAGTAGAATATCTATTGCTGCATTCTATCCTTTGTGACTCTTGGGTTGCAGAGAGTTTAGCAGCAAATGTGATGTGGCGAGCCCTCTTTCTCCTCATTCTCCTTGGGCATTAACGCTTGGGAGTTAAAATGTAGCTTTTAGAGCATTTAATGAAGTCGTTTTACTGGTACACGGGGAGGGACCATTGTGCTTGTATTTTGTTGGATAAGAGTTTGATGAAATAATGTCAGTGCACTCTGACAAAAGTGAATCAATTTTATCTATTACATCACTATCCACTTTCTTAATTGGCGTATGTTTCCCCTTCGGTGCCCTAGGTGCCCCTTCTGTAGCCTTACTTTTTCCTTTACGTATCGCCGAGCCAATAGTTTATTCCAAAAAACTGGAAAAAGATGTAAATGGGGAAAAGTAAAAGAAAGAATAAGAGGCAAAAAAGGATCCCGGGTCACCTGAGGTCAGAGTATCTGGTCTACTGGATTAACGTTCTCTTGACAGTCAATCACCTCGTAGCAGGGCCAAGGGGGGTGGCCCTGCCCTCCCTCTTTCTATTGATGACAGGTGCAGGATGGGCCCACCCTTGGCCTGGGCTTCATCAGGGCATGGCCTGCTTTTAAGCTCTTTGGAGGCCCCTCCCTCCTAGGGGCATTGGTTTCTGGGACATGTAGTCCCCACAGAAGAACCAGGGCAGCAATGATGGTGGTGTTCCGCCAACTAAAACTGACGTTTTACCAACCCAAATTGCTGCCACTTATCATTGTTTTCCTTTTTACTTTTTAAATATAAATCAACATTCCTAGTTTGACTTCTATAGTGAGAATGTTGACAACAAATACAAACATAGGGGCCGATTATGATTGCGGAATTTCCGCATCCTCTGGGCCGGCGGAAGCCACCGTCGGCCCAGAGGATGTGGAAAAACCGCAGCGGACCCACCAAAGACCCACCGCCACATTAGGATGGCTGGTGGGTCCTGGTTTCCGTCCGCAGCTTTTCCGCCGCGGTTGGCTTACAACCGCGGCGGAAAAGCTCTAATATGGTGGCGGTGTCTCTCAGACACCGTCCACCATATTAGGATGGGCTTCCAAAGATGCTTTTCCGCGGCGGGTTTTCCGCCGAGGAAAAGCATGTGTATCTTCACTGCGGGGGCCCGTTGCGGGCCCCCTAGGTGAAGGGGGGGTGGGGGGTGCACATGGGGGGTACCTATGGTACCACCCTGCTTTTGTATACAGAAATCGGCAGGCACCGCGCGGTGCCTGCCGCTTTCTGCATACAAATGCATTGTATGCATTTTTAACATTGCGGCGGGTGCAGCTTGAAGCTGCACCCGCCGCAATGTTAAAGATATAGGATGTGACCGCCACCCTGGCGGTCACATCCTAATCAGCACAGAGGGAACGCCGCTGCCCATGCGGACGTTCCCTCATACTCTGGGGTCGCGGACGGACTCAAGTCCGTCCGCGATCCTAATGACCCCCATAGTTTGTTTTTTCAGACGAAACTGTCTTAAACTTTGTAATTTCTTCTGCAAACTCCTCAATACTAATCTCTTTCCCGTCTTCTTCTACAGCTACACTTATCAAACTCTCACTTTCTCTACACTCCCCTTGTGAACTAAAAAAAATAAGCTGTATATCACCACAAACTTTTTGTACATCATATACTGAACCTTGCAAAAGAGCTGTGTTCATTTCACTTAAACATAATGTAGGAGTTTTTACATAGTAGAGTCTCCTACTAACTTCCGCATTTCAGAGTGGTGTACTGCTAACATTCTCAAATGATGAACAGTACTTTGGCACACTTCTATTGAAAGACAAGCCAGAGACTGACCCTGCAAGTTAGTATATTATCTTATTTTACATGGATCATGGATACCTTGGATTTTACACAGATACCTTGTAACATCTTAATCTTCTGTTTAACACTTTTATTTCATATTCTCGTAAAATAAATCATATTATGTCAATCGAAGCCTGTTGAATACTGCAAATACTGCTACACCCCTACTTATATACAGGAGCATGTGTACGCATCCCTTTCACTTCTTTAGCTATTACTTCTTACACATTCCTAACAACTATTTTTTCTTTTGGAATGGTACAACCATCTTTCATCTCATGGCATCGACCACTAGTATCAACTTCATGTACTAACGTGTTCTCTTGAAAATAGCTTTCTACATTAAAGAAAGGCTCAGTGCTAGAAGTGTGCTTCCATTCACCTTTTCTCTTTCATGAACACCATTGTTTTATCCAATGTTCTCGTTCTCTTTAATAATAATATAAATCGTTTTGTTTTAATTCATAAGCAGTATCTTCTACATGTTCAATGTGTTGCTTCTTCTAATAAGCTGCTGATCTTCTTTTATATTTTTTACAATCTTTTAATACATTTTGAATTACTCTACTTCCAACCATTATTTTACATATCTCTTTAAATAGTTTTTGCCTTCTTTAAATATATGTTGTTTTTCCAAAACCTAATGTTTCTTTAACATTACAATTCTTCTTTTCCTTCTCGTTTGTTGTAAATCTTTTCTTTTACCTTTCATTATTATTGACTTTCTTTAATCTCTCTGCAACAGTTTTAAGAAACTGTTTAGTGCTCCTACCAGAAGAGATTGTGTCCTGATTAACATTTTGTTCTTTTTCTAATGCACCCTTTTTACTTTTCTTTAAGTAGTAGATTTTTTTGATCTCTTCTCTTCTTATGTTTTCTTACCATCTTCAATTTGTGATTGATCCAAATAACATACATTTCTAAAAAACAAAGAACAGTTTTAATAGTTTGTAACATCAATTAACAATTTTAAATTAATTACATGGCAATAATCATAAGAACCACTACACAATTAATCACAATTGCATTGCTATTCTCTTCTTAATAAATAAAAAAAGAAAATGGCAAAACAAGCGAGAAAACTGCAGAAAGAGGAAGAAAGGTGCAGAAAGAAAGTGCAGAAAGAAAAAGAAAACGAAAGCTTTAGATAGAACCAAGAAAAATGCACAAAGAAGCAACACAGCTACAGAAAAATGTGAGAAGTGCAGAAAGAGGCAACAGCTGTACAGAAAGAGGCTATGGGGTGCACAAAGAAGCAACAGAGATGCACAAACATGCAAGAGACATGCAGAAAAAGGCAAGAGAGATGTAGAAAGAGGCAAAAGAGGTGCAAAAGAGACAAGACGGTGCAGAAAATGAAAGAGAAGTGCAGAAAGAAGCAAGAGATGGCAGAAAAAAAACAAGACAAGTGTATAAAAAAGCAACTGAGAGGCACAAATAAGCAGGAGGAAGTGCAAAAAGAGGCAAAAGAACTGCAGAAAGAAGAAGAAATATGCATAAAGAGGAAGGAGAAGGGCATATAGAAGCAAAGGAGGTACAGAATGAGGCAACAGAAGTGCAAAATCAGGGAAGAAGGGAGAAGAAAGAGGCTAGAGGAGTGCAGAAAGAAACAACAAAGGTGCACAGAAATGCAAGAGAGGTGAAGAAAGAGGGAAAGAGGTACAGAAAATGGCAATAGAGGTCTAGAAAGGGACAAGTGATGTGCAAAAAGAAGCAGGAGACGTGCAGAAATTGGCAAGAGAGGTGCAGAAACAGGTGAACGAGTTGCAGCAAGAGGGAAGAGGGGTGCAGAAGCAAGCTACAGACGTAAAGAAACAGGGAGGAAGGTTATAAAAAGAGGCAAGAGGAGTGCACAAAGAAGCAACAGAGTTGCAAAAAAGGCAAGAGATGTGAAAAGAGAGACAAGAGACATACAGAAAGAAGCAATTGAGCTCCAGAAACAAGCAAGTGAGATATAGAAAAAACTAAAAGAGGTGCAAAAACAGTCAAGGTAGAGAAACAAGCAAACAAAAGTACGGAAAGAGGCAGGAGAAGTGCAGAAAGAGGCAAGACAACAGCAGAAAAAAGCAATAAAGGTAGAGAAAAAGGGAAGAGGCAAGAGGGGTACAAAAAGAACCAGGATAAGTGCAGAGAGAAGCCAAAGAAGTGCAGAACAAACAGGCGCAAAAACAACAAGAAAAGTACAGAAACAGGCAAGAAAAGTGAACAAAGAGGCAAAAGAGGTACAGAAACAGGGAAGAGGACTGCAGAAAGAGCCAAGTGAGCTGCAGAAAGAAGAAAATGATGTGCAAGAACTAACAGAGGTGCAGAAAGAGGCAAGAAAGGTATAGAAAGAAGCAATAGAATTGTAATAACAGGCCAGAAAAGTGCAGAAAGAGGCATAAGAAATACAGAAAGTGGCAAGAGAGGTACAGAAAGAGGCAAAAGGGGTGCAGAAAGAGCCAATAGAGGTGCACAAACAGGCATCAGAGGAGCAGAAACAGGAGCGAAGAGTGCAGACAGAGGCAAGAGGAGTGCAAAAAGAAGCAACAGAGGTGCATACAAAGGTAGGAGAGGTGCAAAAAGAACAAATGAGCTGCAGGGAAAAGCAGGAGAGGTTCAGAAAAAAGACAAGACATGTTCAAAAAGAAACAAGAGAAGTGCAGAAATTGGCAAGAGTGGTGCAGAAAGACGAGAGGGAGAAGTACAAAGAGGCAACAGAGGTACAAGAGAGAAGAAAAGTGTACAAAGAAGCAACAGAGGTGCAAAAAAGGCAAGAAGGGTATACAAACAAGAGACATGCAGAAAGGAGCAAGAGACATACAGAAATTGGCAAGAGAGGTACAGAAAGAGGTCAGGGAGGTGCAGAAAGAGTCAAAAGATGTGTACAAAGATGCAAGATAACCACAGAAAGAACCAAGTGAACTGCAGAAACAACCAAGTGTGGTGCAGAAAAAACTGAGAGGTGCAAAAAGAGGCAAAAGAGGTACAAAAAAAGTAAGAGAAGTGCAGAAAGAGGAAACAAAAAGGGAATAAAGAGGGAAGAGGAGTGCAGAAAGTGGCAAAAGAGGTGCAGAAAGAAAGAAAAAAGGGATGCACAAAAATGCAAGAGAGGTACACAAACAGGTAACAGAGGTACACAAAGAGGGACGAAGGGTGCAGATAGAGGCAAAGAGGTACAGAGAAAGGTATGAGCGGTCAGAAAAGAACAAGAGACATACAGAAGGAAGCAAAAAAGGTACAGGAATTGGCAAGGGAAGTGCCAAAAGAGGTAAGGGAGGATGCAGAAAGAGACAACTGAGGTGCAGAAAGAAGCTAGAAGGTTGCAGAAAGAGGCAAGAGAGGTGCACAAACAGGCAACGAAGGTAGAGAAAGAGGAATGAATGGTGCAGAAAGAGGCAAGAAGAGTGCAGAAAGAAGCAACAGAAATGCAGAATGAGCCAACAGAACTGCACAAAAAAGTTTCGGAGGTTCACAAAGAGGTAATACAAGTACAGAGTGAACCAAGAGAACTCCAGTAATTTAAAGGACCAATCCTTCCCATGTCTCTGTCGTAACTCTAACCATATTCCTGAAAGTATGCATGTCTATGTCTATGCCTTTTGTTAGCGGCATCATACATAAAAGAAACATACAAATAGTTGTAAACCTGTGTTTCAGACGTCTACATCTTTAGATGCAAAGCACATGTGAGAATACATGTACAAGTAGACACATACCTCAGTCACAAGAACACACAAACCTTTAAACTTGGCAGACTACACATCCCATTTCAAGCAACTACATTTATACAGCCTACTTCAAGTGTCCCTTTCCAAAGCTCTTACAAAGTCCCCTAATCACTAATCCCTCTGTCAACATGTCTGAAACTTCACTTTTCTGCTGCATCTTCATTTTTCACCAACTGCTCAGAATGTTAGAACTATCAAATTTAAAACAGCAATGCTTCCCATGTTTCTGTTGTAAGTCTCACCATGTTCCTGAAAGTATGCATGCATGTTTCTGTGCCTTTTTCTAGTGGCATCATGCATAAAGGAAACATATGAATAGTTGCTAGGGGTGGGCATAGTACTCTGCGGCGTCCCGGGGCTCCCTCTTCCTGGTTAAGCATGGGTGGAAAATCCGTTACGCTCGCGGATTTTGCGGATTTTTGGTAAATTCGCAATCCGCGAGATTTGCGAATTTCCCGCAAAATCCGCAAATTCGCACGCAGCGGATTTTTTTTGCGGCGCGCGGCGTTGGTGATACAATTTTTGCGGCGCGCGGCGTTTATCATCGTTTGCCGAGTTGTTTTTCTCGATATTTTGCGAGTGCTGCGCCATTTTGGATCTTGCTGTGTGATCCCGCGGGAATTTGGCGAGCGCGATTACGTCATCGCGGCTTGCCAACTTGCACAGCGAGAGTTTGTCAACGCGAGTACGGCGAGATCACGTCTCGCGGTACTTCGCAATTGCGAGATTTGAGATGCGGCGAGCAGCAACAATCTCGCACAAGCGAAAATATAAAATTTGCAATTCTGCACAAGAAATCCACCAGCAAGCAGCATAAACCTTCTTGAAATTATGATTTTTATAAGAATAACTCCTTAGGTAGACATTTGCCTGCACTTTTTTAGCGAGGAGTCCATTTTGGGGAGGGGGGGAGGGGGGTGGGAGGAAGGAAGTGCCCCACAGTCTTCAACTTCCTGTTCCTGTCCAGCAGGCTCCTCCCAGTGCTTTGTCCATCTCCTGGTCACTTTTCATTTGGATCTGGAGCTGGAAGGATTACTTTTTGTGGATGCTGCTGGATATTTGGATTTGAGGCCTTTTTGACTTTCTTTGGATCACTGTTGGATTAGAAATTTTACAAGTAAGTTTGTTTGGGGCATTACAGTTGCTGCAACTAAAATTTTGGAATTTTCGATTTTTGGGCTGTTTTGGGGCCTTTTGCCCAGGGGTACTCAGTGGTGGGTGGACTGAGTCTTTCTGTGGGTTGTCTTGAACTTAAACATCATGGAGGGCATGGATGGATTGGGATTGTGCTGATTTTTCAGTGATTTTCGTTTTTTGGGGCTGTACTTGTGGCCTTTTCACCAGGGGTATTTGAGTCTAGCATGGGCCTAGTCTTTCTGTGGGGAGTCTTGAACTTAAACATCATGGAGGGCATGGATGGAATGGGATTGTGCTGATTTTTCAGTGATTTTCGTTTTTTGGGGCTGTACTTGTGGCCTTTTCACCAGGGGTATTTGAGTCTAGCATGGGCCTAGTCTTTCTGTGGGGTGTCTTGAACTTAAACATCATGGAGGGCATGGATGGAATGGGATTGTGCTGATTTTGCAGTGTTTTTCGATTTTTGGGGGTGTTCATGGGGAGGGACAGGCCATGTGGCTGGGGGCCATTTTGAGTGCTGCTACAGGCCCTGGCCATGTGCTGGGAGGCAAGTGGCCATTTTGAATGCAGGCTTTGTTGTTAGGCCTGCAACCATTTTGCCTACTTTTCAACCTTTATGCCCAGGGGTCGTGAGTCTTGCATGGGCCTAGTCTTTCTGTGGGTTGTCTTGAATTTAAACATCATGGAGAGCATGGATGGATTGGGATTGTGCTGATTTTTCAGTGATTTTCGTTTTTTGGGGCTGTACTTGTGGCCTTTTCACCAGGGGTATTTGAGTCTAGCATGGGCCTAGTCTTTCTGTGGGGTGTCTTGAACTTAAACATCATGGAGGGCATGGATGGAATGGGATTGTGCTGATTTTTCAGTGATTTTCGTTTTTTGGGGCTGTACTTGTGGCCTTTTCACCAGGGGTATTTGAGTCTAGCATGGGCCTAGTCTTTCTGTGGGCTGTCTTGAACTTAAACATCATGGAGGGCATGGATGGAATGGGATTGTGCTGATTTTGCAGTGTTTTTCGATTTTTGGGGGTGTTCATGGGGAGGGACAGGCCATGTGGCTGGGGGCCATTTTGAGTGCTGCTACAGGCCCTGGCCATGTGCTGGGAGGCAAGTGGCCATTTTGAATGCAGGCTTTGTTGTTAGGCCTGCCACCATTTTGCCTACTTTTCAACCTTTATGCCCAGGGGTAGTGAGTCTTGCATGGGCCTAGTCTTTCTGTGGGGTGTCTTGAACTTAAACATCATGGAGGGCATGGATGGAATGGGATTGTGCTGATTTATTCAGTGATTTTCTCTTTTTGGGGCTGTACTTGTGGCCTTTTCACCAGGGGTATTTGAGTCTAGCATGGGCCTAGTCTTTCTGTGGGGTGTCTTGAACTTAAACATCATGGAGGGCATGGATGGAATGGGATTGTGCTGATTTTTCTGGGGTTTTTTTTCGATTTTTTTGGTGTGTATAACTGAACTGATGTTCCTCTATCTTCCATTGTTTTTAGGTGCACAAGACTCAAGAGAACCACCAGTGCCAGGAAGAAGTCCTGCAGCGGTGTGTGTGTGCAGCATAACGTCACGCGACGTCACGTCTGGCCTCAGACAACTCTACAATTCGTGCAACGGCGGCCTGCTGTCTGACCTGCTCTGAAGAAGATGGCCCCCCAAAAAAGGTGTCCGTAGCTCCTCTAGCAAGAAAGTTGCTAGTAAGGAGCAGAAGAAGCAAGTTACCAAGGAGGCTGGTGTGCCAACCGCCACGTTTTTTGGGAGCAAAAAAAAAAGTACGCCTGCAGCAGCAGGATCTGCTGGGGACCAAGCTGGGAGCAGCACCCCCGCTCCATTGGGTTCAGTGCCTCCACCACCACGCCAACTTAAGTCAAAGCCCTTGAGTGCTTCAGAGGCAGTCAGTGTACTTCTCCAATCACCATCGACCAGTGATGTTGGCTCATCGCAAGAAAGTAGCAGCAATGTCCCTGAATCAACACAGGTTGTTGTAACTCATCTGACAAGTGTTGAACAACCACAGCCGCAACAACAACATGTGGAAGTAGTACAAGCCCAAGTACATGTGGAAGGAGAGGCAGCACAAGGAGATGCGCAAGTAGAGGTGCATGGAGGGTCACAACAAGTTCCCACAATAGTTGTCCCTCCCGAAGTAGGGGCACATCAGGAAATCGACAATCAAGCCGAGGTATAATTGGAAGCCACTTCTCCTGATGATTATTCATTGTCTTCCACATCCCTAGCAAGGAAAAGATCAAGGTTGGTGTCTACATCTTCTTCAAGCCCACCGCCTTCTGATGATCTGGATGACAAATGGGTACCACCACGGCAGCCTGAGAGTGAGGCACACCATGATCTGACAAAGATACCTAAGCGTAAAAGGAAGGTCGTCGAAAAACTCATACCTATGGAGTGTGATGAGGCTCAACAAGAAGTGACGCATACTGCTGCTGATGAAGCCCTTCACGACGACGATCCAGTCATCATAAAGGTCACTGCAGCCCCAGCGGGCATGCAGCAAAGAGACATTTTGACCCTACCCCGAGAAGCTGCTGAGCGTGATGACGATGTCGACGAGGAGGCAATGGAAATGGAAACACAACAATCATTACATTTGGAGTTAACTAGTACACCAACACCTACCGCTTCCATATTTCTTCCTCGCAAGAAGGGACCTCCATCCACCTTGACCTCAATTCGTGGTGGTGAAAGTGCAAAACGTACTGAAGTTCGGCAATCCACATCCTCCACTTCATCTGGCATTAGCAGCAGGACCACCACCACCAGTATCGCCGCCTCCTCCGGCCCCCAAAGACATTTCAAGTCTCCAGTTTGGGACTTCTTTAGTGTTTGCCCAAAAATGGAAAACGTAGCCATTTGTAGCATTTGTAAGCTTCGAGTTAGTCGTGGTAAGCTTGGTACCAACTATGGTACCGGAAGCCAGAGAGGTCATCTTAGGAGAGCGCACCCTGTCCAATGGTTTCCGCACCTAGAGGCGGTCAAGGAAGCCGGAATTGCACGTAATGAAAACGTTGATTTTTCATCTGATGATGACGAGGAGGAAGAAGACGATTCAAACACTTCACTTACACCCAGTACCCCTGCCAGCAGCACACCCCATGTGAGGCACACTAAGAGTGTGGGAGAGAGTGAGACATCAATGCGGAAAAGTTAATCAGCGAGCGTAACTGGGTCGAAGATATCATCATCATCCCGTAAATCCTTGGTCCAGGGCAACATTAAAAAGATGTTGTTTATAGAAGCGCAATATGAACGCAACCACCCACTGACGCGTCTGTATAACACTAAGCTGGCTAAAATGCTAGCTCTGGACCTTCTCCCTTTTTTTTTTGTAGAAGGGGTTGGTTTTCTAGAATTAGTGGCAGAGCTCTGCCCTAAATGGAAGGTTCCTAGCCGGTTCTATTTTGCCCGAGTTGCGGTTCCAGCACTACATGAAGATGTTCTGAAGGTGATTGGAGCAGCTTTGCAGAAGAGTGCTGTTCACACTATACATCTGACAACAGACATGTGGACCAGTGGCGCAGGCGCTGATTACATGTGCATCACTGCACACTGGGTCTCTTTTTCAGGGGCTAAAGCAAAGCTAAACACAGTTGTTGACACGGACATTGTTTTTAAAGCTGCTCGGAAACATGCAACACTAGCCATGTTTGGTTTGGAGAAACGTCACACAGCAGAAAACATTTTGGATGTCTTTAACACAAAGGTCCTTAACTGGCTGTCCCCACTAAAACGCCAGGTTGGTTATGTTTCCACGGACAATGGCGCCAATATAGTTAAGGCCATGAGGAAGGGTAACTATTTCAGAGTGCCGTGTTTGGTTGTCCAAAAATTCTTGGGTAATAAAGGCAGTGCAGCGTACAGAGTATTGGACACCTGCCGAAAAATGTGCAACCATTTCAGCCATTCTTTTAAGGCCCAGAAGCAGCTGAGGAGCCTGCTATATCAACGTAAAATGCCAGTGAAAGCACTCATCCAGGAGGTGGTAACACGTTGGAACTCAACCTTCTACATGCTTGAGCATCTGTATGAGCAGTATACGGTACTCGATCAATATTTCTTAACAGAGGGTACAGCTCAGGATGACCTGAGGATGGGTGCGGCGCAATGGAACATAGTTCAAAGCCTGACACGCATGCTTCGTCCTTTTGAGTTCTTCACGCGTGCAGTCAGCAAGGAGGACTGTAATTTGGGAAAAGCTATCCCATTGTTGTACATGCTGGAGGACCAACTGAAGGAGGTGTGTTCTGTGTTTGAAAAAGATGTAAAAAACCAAGACTCTTTTGTTCTGGCTGAGAAATTATTAGAGCTCCTACAAGTTGATGAACGTCTTAAAACGATCCACTCAGAAGTGCATTACATTTGTGCTACTATTCTGGATCCACGCTACAAAAAGGCGCTGGCAGGCCAAGCATTCTTTCCTTTTGATGATGAACATGTTCCAAAGTACAAACATTGGCTAGCCTTGTCAGCCAAGAGGTTTGAAAGAGAACGGCTGAAAATTGAAGGAAATGGCAGTACATCAGCAGGCCATCCCCAGTCAAAACAATCCACTTCTGCACCTGTGGCTGTGGCACAAGTGACCTCTCATCCGTTAAAGACACCGGCAACCGGATCATCTGCACCAGACACAACAGAAACATTGGAGGCTGAAGAGGATTGGCTAGCTCTGCGTGGGTTTGGTTCTCAAAAGGTCAGAGGCACAGCAAGAGCTAAGCAAAGGGGAGGAACCTTGGATGAGGACCTTGAGTCGATGGTGAAGGACTATCTGAATCACTCAACAGAGGTCTATGTTAATTCTGACCCATTGGCGTATTGGCATGGGAAAAAAGAATTGTGGCCACAGCTCACCAACCTGGCTTTAAACTACTTGTCTTGCCCACTAGCAAGCGTGTCTTCTGAACGTGTTTTCAGTGCTGCTGGTGGCATTGTAACTCCCAAACGGAGCCGCCTCTCGCCCAAAAATGTGGAGAGGTTAACAATGATCAAGATGAATCAGCACCTCATACCACCAGATTTCAGAGTACGAGAAATCGCGCCGGGTGAAGACGAGGTGGCCAGCAACATAGATGAGGGAATTTCTACTCCGTCAGGTGACACTGAGCTCACCCTGCCTGAATTCGCAGAGTATGATGACGAAGCCTTATTCTCATTCCTGGACCGTGATACTGAGCCCTGAAAATGAGACAACGAATCAATAACTTTCTTTTTCGTCCTTATTCACTTTTATTCCTGTGTGTCTGTCTTTCTTTGTTGTGCACAGTTAATATATTTCAAACTTTAATCAGATAATCACAAAAACAAGCCCATCAGCAGAACTGTCTTCACTGGTTTGCTAATTGATTTGAAGTTGCCGCAGTCTGCATTCCTCAGGTTCACAAGTTCAGAAGAACATGCTCCTCTATCCTCCTCCTTCAGACTCCTATTTCCATCAAACCAGAGGGCTGGTTTACACCCAATGAAGAAAGACTCAGCACTTGTGGGGGTGTTGTTCTACCTCTTTGCAGGTGAGTTGACGGCGCTGGGACCATTGTTGGGAAGCTCTAATACCGGATAAAAGTGTTTTGGACCAAATCCCAGGCGCACATTTTTTAGTGTTTTTGCTGACTTGCTTGCCTTTGAGGTGCTCTTAAGGGGGGTTCCGTCTGTTTGTGGGTGAGTTTCGGGGTCTGGGAGCACTGCTGGGACACTCTAATCTTGATTGCATTTGCTTTTCAGGAAATCCGTGGTGGCAACCCCAACTTATGGCCTAGCTACGCAGCGCGTTTGGACCGAAGGCCGAGAAAATGTCAAGACTGGCAGCAGCGCAAGCACAGTTATCGCCACTAACCTTATCAGACGACCAGCAGGAACGATGTAGGAAGCTAACCCCCCAGTCCAACCAAAACACGACCCCCACAGTGAAGGTAGAAACTCTCTGTGTGGAGAGGTGCTCAGATAGGAAAAGGGGACGTGGAGAAAAGCATAAAGGCAGGGTGGTTGTCTGTGGATCCCTCTAACTATGGCCACTGGATATGAGGATTCTATCGGGGTTTCCACAACTGTGAAAAGAAAGGCACAGCAATTACTTACTACCCTACACGGGGAGAAGAAGCTAGGTAAATAACAATTAATTGTGGTGAGATACTCACACTAGTGTCACACCTCCAAAGCAGGGATTAAATACATAGGCTTGTTTGTTAGAACACGTTGCCACAGAATCCATGAAAATATCCAAAGAAAAAGAATGGGTAACCTCCGTTATCCCAACAAGTCCAAACAAGTTGCCTCACGCAGAGTAGCGATAGAACGAATCTATGTAGGAAAGCAGTTCCGGGATGAATCCCACCTCGCAATTCACTGCTCCCAGTGTTTGCTACTCTTCCTCGCCGTATCACCACGTGAATAAACAGTTTCTTGTTTTACGGAGTTCCACAAAACACACTTCCTGCTAGAAACCAAGGTTTGATCAAAGAAACAAAAAATAGCGCGTAACTTCTTTGCCAGTCGTGCTCTCTGATTTACTTTCCTTACGCAGGTTTTCTTATCTAAGCAAAACGCATCTACGAGGCACTTCTTGTAAAGTTCACAGGCAAAAAAGTATTTCAAAAGGCAGAATACGCCGGAGGCGAGCCCGCACTCCGGTCGGCTCAGTACTTTACTCACAATGGTTTTCCACGTCTTTCCAGATGCGAAAGAAAAAGGCTTTCAAAGTCCAAAAATACAAAGGCTTCGATCTTCTTGCTGAAATCCGGCGGGGAACACCATCCGCCACATCCAAAAACGATTCCGGGTTAATTGACAAGCACCTTCCTGCTGTAAGGGAGGTGCTTATGTAAGCCCCGCCTCACTCCTCCATGTACCAGCCCCTTAGCATGCTGGTAATTGTAGTGTTTGCTGCCAGGAACATGTAAACTCCGATAACACAAGCCACAAAGCTGCTTTGGTGGATATGACACTAGCCCTTTGGTCCATGCTACCGCTACAGAACCCCCTCTCGAGGACCGGCGACCCGACGGTCAACCTGGTCTCCCCGGATACAGGGCATGGAATTGGTCAATCAACTCAGGACAGTTCATGTTACCCACAGGTTCCCATGACCTATCTTCAGGACCATAGCCCACCCATTCCACCAAATACTGAACCCTACCCTTGACCAATCAGGAATCTAGTATGGACTGTACTTCATATTCCTCCACACCATCAACCTCAATAGGCAAGGGTTTCTCTGAAAGTCTAGTACCAGGCAGGCAAGGCTGAAGGAGGGAAACATGAAATACAGGATGGATATGCCATGCCTCGGGAAGGGTAAGCCTCACTGCCACAGGATTCACAACCTTCTCTACACTGTAAGGACCCACGTACTTAGGTATAAGCTTAGAATTCCCCTTGATGTGTAGATGTTTGGTAGAGAGCCATACTCTATCTCCCACTTTAAGGTCTGGACCTACAGTACGTCGCCTATCCGCACAACGCTTCTGGGCTGACTGGGCCTCCCCCAAACTAGCTTTTGCCGCTATCAGCACTGCTCTAAGATGTGCATGATGTTCTGTGATACTAGGCAAAGGAGAATGAACAGGCCAGTCAAAAGGAAGCATGTTGGGGTGATGACCATGAAGACAAAAAAAAGGAGAACAACCCAAGGTAGTGTGCACAGCATTATTGTAGGCAAATTCTGCAGTCCATAACAACGTAGTCCAATCCAACTGATTTTGTAGAGTAAAGCATCGCAGATATTGTTCCAAGGTTTGATTTAGGCGTTCAGTCTTACCATCCGTTTGAGGATTATAACTGGTGGACAGTCGGGCATCGATGTTCAGGGATTTGCATAGAGCTTTCCAAAAGTGAGACGTGAATTGAGGTCCTCTATCCGTAATCAGGACACAAGGTATACCATGAGCTCGTACGATATGTTGGAGAAATACGCCAGCCAATTCCACAGAGGTAGGCAAACCGGTCAAAGGTATGAAATGGCCCATCTTTGTCAAATGATCCACGATAACCAGGATGACAGTCATTCCATCACAAGGTGGCATCTCGACTTTGAAGTCCATGGAAAGCGTATGCCAGGGTAAGGGGGGAATAGGCAGGGGTCGAAGAAGGCCCGCAGGTCTAGTATGAAGAGCCTTTCCTTGTATACAAACGGAACAATTCCTCACATAATTGCGAACATCCTCTCGCAACCGGGGCCACCAAAAGGAACGTTCGACGCTCACAATTGTTTTATACATTCCAAGATGCCCTCCCAACATGGAATCATGGGTCCAGGCGAGCACTTACTGTTGCAGGGCTTCCGTTGGCACAAACAAGGCAGTGTTATGGTAAGCAAAATCATCTTTCTTTATCCGATGTTCTGGATCTTCCTGAATCCGTTCCAGCACATTTATGTGTCCTAAGGCATTCTTTACCTCCTCCAAAAAGGAATGTGACGACAACAATGCTATGGCTGAAGGTGGATCGTCCTTTTCTGTCAAGATGAAAGGGGGTTCAACCTTCTCGTTTTCTTCAGGAATACCCGCTTCTCCCACACGGGATAGTGCATCCGCCTTCCCATTTTGCGGTCCAGGTTTGTACATGATTATAAAATCATAATCGGAAAAGAACAATGTCCATCTTAGTTGCCTGGGAGTGAGTGCCTTGGCAGTCTTCAGAAACAATAAATTCCGATGGTCCGTATAAATTTCCACCGTATGCTCGGCACCCAAGAGATAGTGACGCCATGTCTCGCAAGCTCTTTTAATAGCAAGAAGTTCTTTGTCTGTGATGGAATAATTTATTTCACATGGTGTTAACTTCTTCGAAAAATAGGCAACCGGATGGATTTGGCCTGTTACTGGATGTCGCTGTGACAACACACCTCCCACAGCATATTGAGAGGCATCCGTTTCCAGAATGTACGGCAACTGAGGTTCCGGATGACGGAGGATGGGGGCCTGGACGAATTGCTGTTTCAGGAACTGGAATGACTCAGCAGCCTCGGGACTCCAGACAAAAGGGGTGTTTTTCCTCAACAAACTGGAGATGGGATGTATGATTTTAGAAAAATCCTTAATAAACCTCCGATAATAATTCGCAAAGCCAAGAAAACTTTGCACTGCCTTAACATTCCGAGGAGTCTCCCAATTCGTGATCACATCCACCTTACTTGTGTCCATTTGGAATCCTTGAGCATTGATCACATAGCCGAGGAAACTGACTTCTTGCACATGGAATAGACATTTCTCTAATTTAGCATAGAGCGAATACTGTTGTAGTCTGTCCAGTACAGATTTCACATGGATAACATGTTCGCCCAAGGTGGAAGAGTAAATCAAAATATCGTCTATATAGACGACACAGTAAGATTCCAAGCACCCCCGCAACACCTCATCCATAAAGAACTGAAATGCCGCAGGGGCATTACACAGCCCAAATGGCATCACCCGGTATTCAAACAATCCGAATTTAGTCCGGAATGCCGTCTTCCACTCATCCCCCCGTTGTACTCGGACCAAATGGTATGCTCCACGAAGATCAAGTTTGGTGAAAAAACGGGCTCCTTTCAATTGGTCCATGAGTACAGGAATCAAGGGGAGAGGGTAACGATTCTTGATGGTAACACGATTAATAGCCCTATAATCGATACAGGGTCTTAATTCGGCACAATCCTTCTTCGGAATGAAAAACATAGGGGAGGAGGCTGGCGAGGTCGAGTGTCTAATAAAGCCTGTTGCAAGGTTATCCGCTATGTATGTCTGTAGGTATTTTGTTTCCTTCTCAGTCATAGCATACACTCGGCTACAAGGGATATCAGCTCCAGGCATCAATTCAATTCGGCAGTCGTATGTCCGATGTGGTGGCAAGTTGGTAGCCTGTTTCTTATCGAACACTGGTAAATAGTCGTTGTACTCCTCCGGAAGAACCACAGCACAACAGAATCTTTCCTGCACACAGGTTGTCGCTAAACATATTGAAGGAGTCATGACAGGGGTCGTACCAGGAGAGGCTTCTTGAACACAATGTTCCTTACAATAGTCGGATGACAGGGTAATAGTACGGGCAGCCCAACTGATGAAGGGATTATGAAGCGTCAACCATGGCATGCCCAAGATTAGACGAAATTGGGGAGCATCAATGATGTCAAATTGAATATATTCATGATGGTTTTGGTTAGTCTGCATTAACATGGAACAGGTATGATATGCCACAGGACCGGAAGACAGGACTGTACCATCAACTGCCTTTACGAGCTCCGGCTTTTCTTTCTTCTCGCAGGCGATTCCGATTCTCATGGCATACTCCTGGTATATGTAATTTCCGGTGGCTCCAGAATCCACCAAGGCATCAATATCCAAAGCATTGTGCGCGGTAACCCATAAAAGGACCTTGATATTCATATGCGCTACAGCCGGATGCAAAGTATTGGCAAGGAAGGGTGAGATCCTTTGATTCATAAAACCCAAGGCAGAGACCTCCTCCTGATTTGGGTTCTCTAGTTTTCCGTCGGTTTCTCTGCCTGGCTTAGGGCCGGAACTCGAGGTACAAAAGATCTCCCAGATAATGCGTTCAGGGCTCGACATTCTTTTATGAAATGTCCTCCCTTGCCACAATAGAGGCATTGTTTCAAACGTCGTCTCTTATCCTTCTCCTCCTGTGAAAGGGGACCACGTATGCCTCCAATCTGCATAGGTTCTATGCCATCCGTCCCTTTAGGACGTTCTTCTATCGGACTCCTGAAGCGAGGATAGAAAGGACGGTTCTCTCCTTTACTTCTGTCTCCTTTCCTCTCTAGAAGACGATGATCCAGCTGAACAGTTAAATCTATAAGTTCTTCACAGGAGTCTGGTAGTTGAACAACTTGGGCAAGGACATCCTTCAGTTCTCCTCGTAAACCTTGATAAAACAAAGATATCCGTTTTGCAGGAGGCCAATCAGTTTCAACCACAAGCCGATTGAAGGAAGTAATATACGACAATAGATCCTGAGAGCCTTGACGCAATATCAGCAGTTCTCTGTCAAGGGTCAGCATGTGGGATTTTCTGTCGAATAATTTTCGTAGCTCTATACAAAAATCTGAAAAGCTGTGCAACACTGGGTCGTTTCTGTCCAGCAAAGGAATGGTCCAGCTCGCAGCATTACCACCCATATAAGACATCATAAAGGCTGTCTTGGCGGGGTCAACTTGAAACACCCCAGGTTTGCAGAGGAAATGTAACCTACACTGATTCAAAAAGGTCTCGAACTTCCTAGGGTCCCCATAAAAACGCTCAGGAGGGGCCAAAGGAATACCCATGTTTTGCACAACATGTACAGTATGCACAGGGTCTACTGGGGCAGAGGTAGAAGGAGGATCAGCAGATTGAGGGGTAAAATATCCACCCCCTTCCGCTCCCAGAGAAGGAGTGTGTGTAGAGGAAACAGGAGGGGGTAATGTAGCAGGTTTTATATAAGGATTCCCACCTGTACCCTTCCGTGATAACCCGGCTACCTCCCTACGCAAGGTACCCATTTCCTTATAGAGGACCTGATTCTCCTCTCTAGAAGTATGCACCTCCTGCTGCAAGGCTGCCATGCTCTCCACCAATGAGGACAACACAGTCTCAGTATCCATCGTTCGGGCTGGCGAGTAAACTTGGGCTTGTCAATCTGTCAAGACTGGCAGCAGCGCAAGCACAGTTATCGCCACTAACCTTATCAGACGACCAGCAGGAACGATGTAGGAAGTTAACCCCCCAGTCCAACCAAAACACGACCCCCACAGTGAAGGTAGAAACTCTCTGTGTGGAGAGGTGCTCAGATAGGAAAAGGGGACGTGCAGAAAAGCATAAAGGCAGGGTGGTTGTCTGTGGATCCCTCTAACTATGGCCACTGGATATGAGGATTCTATCGGGGTTTCCACAACTGTGAAAAGAAAGGCACAGCAATTACTTACTACCCTACACGGGGAGAAGAAGCTAGGTAAATAACAATTAATTGTGGTGAGATACTCACACTAGTGTCACACCTCCAAAGCAGGGATTAAATACATAGGATTGTTTGTTAGAACACGTTGCCACAGAATCCATGAAAATATCCAAAGAAAAAGAATGGGTAACCTCCGTTATCCCAACAAGTCCAAACAAGTTGCCTCACGCAGAGTAGCGATAGAACAAATCTATGTAGGAAAGCAGTTCCGGGATGAATCCCACCTCGCAATTCACTGCTCCCAGTGTTTGCTACTCTTCCTCGCCGTATCACCACGTGAATAAACAGTTTCTTGTTTTACGGAGTTCCACACAACACAATTCCTGCTAGAAACCAAGGTTTGATCAAAGAAACAAAAAATAGCGCGTAACTTCTTTGCCAGTCGTGCTCTCTGATTTACTTTCCTTACGCAGGTTTTCTTATCTAAGCAAAACGCATCTACGAGGCACTTCTTGTAAAGTTCACAGGCAAAAAAGTATTTCAAAAGGCAGAATACGCCGGAGGCGAGCCCGCACTCCGGTCGGCTCAATACTTTACTCACAATGATTTTCCACGTCTTTCCAGATGCGAAAGAAAAAGGCTTTCAAAGTCCAAAAATACAAAGGCTTCGATCTTCTTGCTGAAATCCGGCGGGGAACACCATCCGCCACATCCAAAAACGATTCCAGGTTAATTGACAAGCACCTTCCTGCTGTAAGGGAGGTGCTTATGTAAGAACCGCCTCACTCCTCCATGTACCAGCCCCTTAGCATGCTGGTAATTGTAGTGTTTGCTGCCAGGAACAAACATGTAAACTCCGATAACACAAGCCACAAAGCTGCTTTGGTGGATATGACACTAGCCCTTTGGTCCATGCTACCGCTACAGAAATATTGCAAGTATGAGATTTTGCTTTTGGCCTGTTTGGGGGTGTTATGCTTCTTGGCGGGTGGGTTGGCGGGTCTTGGGGCATTCCTGGGAAGGTCTAATACCGGGTAGAAGTGGTTGGGACAAAATCCAGGCCGATTTTTTTTTTGCTATTTCTGACATTTTGCTCAATGTAGCGTTTTCGGGGGCCTGTTTGGGGGGGCTTCCTGGTGTTTGTGGGTGAGTTTCGGGGTCTGGGAGCACTGCTGGGACACTCTAATCTTGATTGCATTTGCTTTTCAGGAAATCCGTGGTGGCAACCCCGACTTATGGCCTAGCTACGCAGCGCGTTTGGACCGAAGGCCGAGAAATATTGCAAGTATGAGATTTTGCTTTTGGCCTGTTTGGGGGTGTTATGCTTCTTGGCGGGTGGGTTGGCGGGTCTTGGGGCATTCCTGGGAAGGTCTAATACCGGGTAGAAGTGGTTGGGACAAAATCCAGGCCGAATTTTTTTTTGCTATTTCTGACATTTTGCTCAATGTAGCGTTTTCGGGGGCCTGTTTGGGGGGCTTCCTGGTGTTTGTGGGTGGGTTTCGGGGTCTGGGCACACTGCTGGCTATATATACTTTACTTTGCAAGAGATTTGAAGCAAATCCATGGTGGCAGAGGGGAGTTAGGGCCTAGCTGAAGAGCGCGCGCGGAGTGATTTGGGAAAAAATGACAAAGTTGTCAGACGACGTCTTCCTCAGGGTCTGTCGTGAAGTAATAAGGGCCCACCTCTCGATTCCTCCAATTCCGAATGTAATTATTACACAGAATCTTGGAGTGATCAAGCGGGGGGAAAAGGGAATTGGCAAGGGGACAGCAGGGAAAGAGATCTGAAAAGGAAAAATTAGTAACAAAATATTCCGAAATCCAAAGTTGACTAAAAACCTTTGAACCAAGACTGAGAATTTTCTAGAACACAAGCCTATAATCAAACTCTCTAAGAATCCAATAAACTTCTTGCACATATGTATTCATGAATCACATTCTTATTCACAATGTTGTTTATTCTCATTCTCTTGTGAATTGCGACAGATTCTTCTTTAAAAGAAATAACACCACACTTTAGTAAATAAACTCCTTTACCAAAGTTTGAAGAGCAACCTAATAAAATATCACAATGTCGTCTTTCACATAAGCTCCAGCAAAAATCACCTTTTGACCTTTTCGCCAAAAATCCCAAGAAAGAATTGCGCCTAGATAATCTGCGATTGAAATGAATTTACGCGCCTTCAAATAGCTTTGCGCTCCTCAGAAAACATTTAACAACCATTGCCAGCAATGAGATGCATTTCACAATTTAAAAGAAAAAACGTAAAGAGATTCAGGCTTTCTGTGCTTTTAAATCATCTATTGTAAATTAGCAGCTTTAATTGTCACCTTTTAAACAAGAAAGTAAACTTTTGACATTTTGCGCCATGAACTCTGATTTCTTATTCCCTACCTGTAGAGTACGACCTACTCTACTTCTCTGAAGGACAAGACGTCCCCTCAGAATGCTCAAAACGACTCTTCTGCTCTGGAATCCTGAAAACGGAGCAAGCTGGAAACTGCCACGCCCCCTGGGACGATCTCCGAAAGCCTCCGGTGATCTCTCAGTCCAAAAAGCCGGACCTGCCAATAACAAGAAGGGGAGCAAGAAGAACCCACAGCCACTCCCTAGAAACGACCAGAATAGTGAGCGCAGGAGACAGGGCGCGGTCACATAGGTTAGCGTGCCTACGGCGCTTACGCATGCGACCAGGCTACAAAAGCTCACGCATTAGGCGGACGCTTTCCACATGCCAAACCTCACGCATTAGGCGGAACAGCATTAGACAGCAGTTAAAGGACAGGCAGCCTGCACACATCTTCTAACATGGATGCAAGACAGATGTACAAGCAGGTCTAAAACACATCAACCACCAACGCCCTCCCAAGGATGACTGATGCATTTTGCCACACGGGAACCCCCGAATGCTGAGTGGGGCGGGCCCTAGACCACAAGCCACCCTAGCCCTGACAGTACTCCCCCCTCCCAAGAGTGGTCTAGGGCCCGGCTTCAGAGGGTGAAGGAGGTGGAAACGGCGTAACAAGCGAGGGGCATGAACATTGTCAGCTGGCTCCCAGGAATCATTTTCAGCACCGTACCCCTTCCAGGAGACAAGATACCACTACTTGGAGCCCCGACGTTTAGAATCCAAAATGTTCTGCACCTCATATTCCCAACTACCATGGACTAAAATCGGTGCTGGACGGGGAGCCAGGTTCTGATTAGCAGGTTTAAGAAGGGAAGTATGAAACAACGGATGAATGCGTAGAGACCTGGGCAACAACAGTTTGAATGTCACAGGGTTCACCTGACGCAGAACTGGATAAGGACCAATGAACTTAGGTTGAAACATACTCTTGTGTTTAAAGTTCAAGTTCTTTGTGGACAGCCAAACTTTGTCTCCAGGGGCATACCTTGGACCTGAACGATGTCTTTTATCATACTGCTCTTTATATTTCCTTTTGCTTTGTAATAAGCGATCTTGAATCTGACGATGGATAGTTTGCATAAGTTGTACAGAGTCTCTAACTGCCGGCACACCATTCCCATCATTGGGTAGAGTCAACGGAATGGTGTTAGGTACATAGCCATAAAGCGCCTCAAACGGAGAGGATCCGGTTGATGAATGAGGCGAAGTATTGTATGCAAATTCAGCAATCCAAAGTAAATCTAACCAGGATTTCTTAGAGTCCGTAACATAACATCTCAAGTATTGTTTCAAAGTTTGGTTCAGTCTCTCAGTCTGCCCATCAGTTTGAGGGTGATAACTGGTGGACATATTGGAAGTGATCTGTAGATTTTTACACCATTGTGGCCAGAACTTGGAAGAGAACTAAGAACCACGATCTGAAAGCAAAACTGAAGGCAGTCCATGTAAGCGCACCACATGTTGCAAGAATAACTGTGCTAATTGTCCAGCAGAAGGTAATTGCTTACAAGCAATGAAATGTGCATATTTGGTTAAACTGTCCACAACTACTAGAATCACAGTATGCTGATTGATTGGTGGCAAGTCAGTAATGAAATCCAACGAAATATGCTTCCATGGTTCAGTTGGTGTTGGTAGAACCTGCAGAAAACCTTTTGGTTTAGTGTGATCGGATTTAAATCTTGCGCAGACTTCACAATCATTAGCCATCTTCATTACATCTTTTTGCAGCATTGGCCACCAAAACATCTTTTGTATTTTCTCCACAGTTTTTTCTGGGGCCTGGATGTCCTGCCATAGGATGTGAATGTAACCAGTTGAACACAGTTTCCTGTAATTGCAAAGAGGGCAGATATACTTGTTTTCCATGGAAAGGTATCCCTTCTTTGATAGTTTGATCGACGTTGGGGTTCAACCATGATTTCCACTGAGAAGGAGGAAAAGTTTCATGAATATTCTCCAGAAATTGGTCTGCCGAGAGCACACTGATTACTTTGCCAGGATCGATTATAGGTTGAGGTGTTCCTTCAAAGCGATGCAAAGAAGAGTCTTTTCTGGACAAGGCATCAGCTTTCTTATTGTCTTGACCTGGACGGAAAGTTATTATGAAATCATACTCGGCAAAGAACATCATCCACCTGAGTTGTCGCGGGGTTAACATTCTAGCTGAACTCATGAACTGTAGATTTCTATGATCAGTATAAACTGTCACAGTAAATTTTGCTCCCATTATGTAATGTCTCCATTCTTTGAAGGCTTCTAGTATAGCATGTAGTTCTTTTTCAGCTATAACATAGTTTTGCTCTGCGGGATTTAATTTTCGAGACATGTAAGCAACCGGATGCATTTGACCAGTAGTGTGATGCCTTTGAGAAAGAATGGCTGCAATGGCTACATCAGAGGCATCAGCTTCAATGATAAAAGGTTCTTCTACATTGGGATGCATGAGAACGGGTGCTTCAGTAAAGGCCTTTTTTAGCTTCTGGAATGCATTTTCAGCTTCTGAGGACCATTCAAATTTCACCTTCTTCCTCAACAAACGTGTGATGGGAGCTACCACAGCAGAAAAGTGATCAATGAAGCGACGGTAAAAATTAGCAAAGCCCAAGAAGCATTGTATGTCTCGAACTGATGTTGGAGTGGGCCAATCAGCAACGGCTTTAATCTTCCTGTCAGTCATTTTCATTCCAGTTGGAGTAAGGAGAACTCCCAAAAATTCAACTTCTCGAACATGAAAATCACATTTAGATAGTTTACAATACAAGTTATGAGACTGAAGAGTACTCAAAACCTTTTTGATGTGACCTTCATGTTCAGCTTCAGAATCGGAATAGATCAAAATATCGTCTATATAGACAATAACAAAAAGATCCAAAAATTCTTTCAAGGCATCATTCAGAAAAAACTGGAAAGCCGCTGGTGCATTGCACAGCCCGAATGGCATTACCAAGTACTCAAATAATCCATATCGAGTTTTGAAAGCAGTCTTCCATTCATCACCTTGCCTGATACGAACCAAATGGTAGGCCCCTCTAAGGTCCAATTTAGTGTAGATTTCAGCCCTTTTAACTTGGTCCAATAGAACAGGGATGAGTGGTAATGGATATTTATTTTTGACAGTGATTTTATTCAACGCCCTATAGTCGATACAGGTTCTTAATTCCCCATTTGCTTTTGGAATGAAGAACAACGGAGATGCTGCCGGAAACTTGGAGGGGCGGATGAAACCATTCTCTAAATATTGATCAAGATACTGTCTTAAATGTTGGTTTTCTTTTTCAGACAGAGCATAGATGCGGCAATTTGGGACACTAGAACCTGTTACGAGATCAATTTGACAGTCATAGCTACGATGAGGAGGAAGGAGGGCTGCCTTAACTTCACTGAAGACCTCTGAGTATTCCTTGTACATTTTAGGTAAAAGTGTTTCTTTTTCCTCTGCTGTGGCCAATTGACTTAGAGTTGGTTTTGAGGTGTTTAAACAGGAAGTGTGGCAAAAGTCAGACAGGAAAACCAGTTCTCTCTTCCGCCAATCTATGGTTGGGTTATGTAAACAAAGCCAAGGCATTCCAAGAATAAAACCATATTGAGGTGCTTGGATAACGTCAAATTGAAGCTCTTCCTTATGTATTTGTTGCTTATGTTATGTTATGTTATGTTAACTGCATTTATTTTGCGCACAGCTGCTCCAGCGAAGGAGCGTCCTGGCGCATGGAAAAGGTGAACATAACACAACGCGGAAAAAAGGTGAGAGTCAACATAAGAAGATTAAAACAAGTAGGTTTTCACGGCCCTGCGAAATGCTAGAAGAGCCTCTAAAAGGCGGATTTCCAACGGAAGCGAATTCCAGAGAGCCGCAGCTCTCACACGGAAGGAGCGGCCGCCCATCCGGCTAAGCCTGAAACGCGGGGTAACCGCAAGGGATTGCCCTAGGGATCTGAGGGAGCGAGTCGGGACATAAGGGGATATAAGGTTATTGAGGATCTCAGGTGCCGATCCTTTTAAAATTTTAAAAGCAAGGCTGAGTACCTTAAAATGTATTCGGCTTTTCACTGGTAACCAGTGTAAGGACCTCAGAGTGTTGGACGTGGGACATGACCTCGGCAGGCCCACCACTGCTCTCGCAGCCGCGTTCTGGACGCGCTGCAGGCGGACGATCTCAGCTTGGTTAGCTCCCAGCAGGAGCGAGCTGGCATAGTCCAGCCGGGAGATGATCGTCGCTTGGATGACCAACTGTCTCGTCGGGGCATCGAAACATTTAAGCACCGGCCTCAGTCCGCGCAGAACACCAAAGCAGCATGCTGCCACTCTCTTAGTGTGGGTGGTAAAACATAAGGTGTGGTCGAGCCATACTCCCAGGTTTCTGAGCTCCATCACCGGTATGGGGGCAGGCCCGAGCTCCTGTGGCCACCAATTGTCCCCCCAGCAGTCCGTTCCTCTTCCCACGATCATCACCTCGGTTTTTTTTGCGTTCAGCTGGAGACAGTTGTTATTCATCCAGCTGGCCACCTCTCTCAGCCCATCCCGGAACCTGGGGGCATCCAGTTCGGCGTCCCCGCTGATCGTGACCGCTAGCTGTGTGTCGTCGGCATATGAGACCATAGTAAGGCCCCACTGCCTGGCGACATCAGCCAGCGGCCGCACGTAGAGATTGAAAAGCGTGGGACTCAGCGAGGAGCCCTGGGGGACCCCCAGGTCCAACTGATGGAATTTGGACTGGAAAGGAGGGGTGGCAACGCAGAAGGAACGATCGCTGAGGAAGGAACGGAACCACTGCAGAGCGGGGCCACAAATGCCAATGTTCTCCAGGCGGTGTAGGAGGATGCGATGGGACACTGTGTCAAAGGCAGCGCTAAGATCTAATAGAATAAGCGCTGCCGTTTGACCTGCATCCAACACACTCCGCAGATGTTCCACCATTGCCAGAAGGGCGGTCTCCGTGCTGTGCCCAGCACGGAACCCATTCTGCGTAGGATCGAGAACATTGGCCAGGGCCAGATGCTCAGATAAGGCTAGGTTAACATGGGCCTCCATAACTTTGGCCGGCCAGGGAAGCAATGAGATCGGGCGATAGTTTTCCGGTTTTAGAGGATCCAAAGATGTTTTTTTCAGGATCGGGGAAACCACCGCCTGCTTCCACTTGGCAGGAACAGTGCCTGAAGTCAGGGAAAGATTGATTAATGAACACACTGCCGTGCGCCCCTGAAAAGACGGATCTCTGAAGAGAGCAGGTCTGAGTGGGTCCGCCGGGGAGCCGGACTTGACACGTTGTGCCAGCTTGACAAACCCATCCCAAGAGAGAGTAGGGAGAGAATGTAATACCAGGCGGCTGCAGAGGTCATTCCGAGGAGAAAGTGGTAATGTCATGCTGGGAAATGACAAATAGATGTTCTTAACTTTCTCCAAAAAGAAAGCAGCCAAAATCTCACACTGTGAGGTGGAACCATCCACAGGCGGAACCGCTCTCTTAGCCATCAAGTCTTTTAAGGCTTTAAAGATGGTCTTCAAGGGGTTATGGCTATTACGGAATTCCGTTGCGTAGAACGCCGCGCGGGCTCTACAGATAGCTCGATGGTAGAGCTTAACAGCGGCCAAGTACGCGGTTTTTTTAACGGCATCATACGCCTTCCGCCACTCCCTTTCTGCCCGCCTACACGAGCTCTTCAGAGCGCGGAGAGCACTGTCGTACCAAGGGCTCGACTGCCTGGAGCTGGATTTACTTGCAATAACAGGCACCAATCTATCAAGCGCCTTAGTAATCCAGCTGCAAAATTGGTCGTAGCCCAGACTAGCGTCAGACAGAGGGCCAAGTGGCTCTTCGGCCATGATACGATGAAGATCCTCAAGCCTGAGCTTATTCCAATGCCGCCGCGGAACCCACTTTGGAGGTGGAATAGTAGGGGTTACGGGGAGAGGTAGCCACATGGACACCAAATAATGGTCAGTCCAACACACTGGAGAAATAGCCGAGACTTGGACATCCGATAAGTTGGTGAAGAATGGGTCCAAGATGTGCCCTGCCACGTGCGTGGGTTGAGTGACAAGTTGGGTCAGCTGAAGGGCCTCCATATCCGCCAGGAAACCACTGACGGCCGCGGTCTGTTGGGTGTCAAAATGGAGGTTGAGGTCACCTATGATGCAGAAATTAGCGCAATCACTAGCTAGCGTACTCACTGCTTCAGGGAAAGCTCCCCTGAAAGCTACATCGCTGCCAGGAGGGCGGTACACGACCATCCCAGACAGCGTGAACTGAGGACTGATAGTGATCTTAAACAGGGCGCTTTCGCAGCCTGCAATATGCAGACCAGTCCAGGAGCACGCAAAAGTAGATTTTAAAGCTAGGGCAATACCTCCACCTCTAGACAGCCGGTTCCATGTAAAAAGTGAGTAACCTGGGGGACAAGCCAGATTAATTATGGCTGTGTCTGTATCCTGGAGCCAGGTCTCGGTGATGATAAATAGATCCGGCTCCTCATCCGGCTTAGCATCTTCGCAGAACATAACGACCTTAGAAGTTTGCATGGTTACTGGTCCTCCAGCTAATATTTTTCCATCCACTGCTTGGACAATTTCTGGAGTCTCTTTTTGTTCACAGATGATTCCTAGGCGTTGGGCAGTTTCTAAATCTACAAAATTACCTGTAGCTCCAGAATCAACTAAAACTTCCATTTGGCATGTTTCACGAATTAACCTGATTTGCACGGCTAATCTAAAATGTGCTTTGTAGTTAGAGACACATGAGTTCACAGAAGGGAAGGCAATGGTTCCCAAGAGATCTCCCTTCAAACATCTTGGGCCAGTTAGTTTTCTGATTTTTGATCTGTTTTTTCCAGAGCTGCTGACTTACTAGGGTTAGGAAATCTTCCTTTAGGCTTAGTCAAACAGTCCTTCACGAAATGACCTTTTCGACCACAATAAAGGCATTGTCCATTCTTTCGACGATTGTCTTTTTCTTCTTTTGACAAAGGTTGTCTTAAAGTTCCAATTTCCATTGGCTCAGAACTAGTTTCAGAGTTTGTGAATTGGGGTCTAGATTTGACTTCAGATCTCCAATTAGGTTTGTCTGTCCTTTTTTTATCTGATCTTCGTTCAGAGAGTCTGTGATCTAAACGCAGAGTTAGATTTATCAATTCAGAACAAATAGTTGGTTGAGGATCAATTTGCGCCAAAACATCTTTTAGATCATCTTTTAAACCTTGATAAAAAGAGAGCTGCTCTTTTTTCCTCTGGCCAAGAAGTTTCGGCTATCAATCTGTTGAAGTGAGACAAATAAGAAACTAGGTCCCTATTACCTTGTTTTAACTGAAGTAGTTCTCGATCTGCAGATAAAGTTACAGTACTTCGATCGAAAACCTTTTCAAATTCTTCCACAAACCGTTTCCAGTTATATAACAGGGTGTCATCTTGTCTGACCAAAGGAACTGCCCAGTTTGCGGCATCTCCGGTCAAATAAGAAATTAAAAATGCAATTTTAGACTGTGGGGTTGGAAACGCAGCTGGTCTACAAGCAAAATGCAATTCAATCTGGGTCAAAAAGATTTGCACCTTGGAAGAGTCCCCAGAAAAACGTTCAGGAGCTGCTAAAGGAATCTGGGGGGGCACTGTAACGGCTATGTTCGTAGTTCCCCTACTAGCAGCAGTTTCTTGAACCTCTTCAGGAAGAGGAGTACTCTGTAATTGAATATTGTCTACCTTAGCTGCTAACAAAGCAGTTGCATTCATGGTTTCCTTTAAGTCTGCTTGCATACGCATGATTGCTGACATTATGTCATTCATGGTGGTCATTATGACTTCACGTACAGACCAGGAGGAAAATAATTCGTGGGCTCACTATTCTGTCAGACGACGTCTTCCTCAGGGTCTGTCGTGAAGTAATAAGGGCCCACCTCTCGATACCTCCAATTCCGAATGTAATTATTACACAGAATCTTGGAGTGATCAAGCGGGGGGAAAAGGGAATTGGGAAGGGGACAGCAGGGAAGGAGATCTGAAAAGGAAAAATTAGTAACAAAATATTCCGAAATCCAAAGTTGACTAAAAACCTTTGAACCAAGACTGAGAATTTTCTAGAACACAAGCCTATAATCAAACTCTCTAAGAATCCAATAAACTTCTTGCACATATGTATTCATGAATCACATTCTTATTCACAATGTTGTTTATTCTCATTCTCTTGTGAATTGCGACAGATTCTTCTTTAAAAGAAATAACACCACACTTTAGTAAATAAACTCCTTTACCAAAGTTTGAAGAGCAACCTAATAAAATATCACAATGTCGTCTTTCACATAGGCTCCAGCAAAAATCACCTTTTGACCTTTTCGCCAAAAATCCCAAGAAAGAATTGCGCCTAGATAATCTGCGATTGAAATGAATTTACGCGCCTTCAAATAGCTTTGCGCTCCTCAGAAAACATTTAACAACCATTGCCAGCAATGAGATGCATTTCACAATTTAAAAGAAAAAACGTAAAGAGATTCAGGCTTTCTGTGCTTTTAAATCATCTATTGTAAATTAGCAGCTTTAATTGTCACCTTTTAGACAAGAAAGTAAACTTTTGACATTTTGCGCCATGAACTCTGATTTCTTATTCCCTACCTGTAGAGTACGACCTACTCTACTTCTCTGAAGGACAAGACGTCCCCTCAGAATGCTCAAAACGACTCTTCTGCTCTGGAATCCTGAAAACGGAGCAAGCTGGACACTGCCACGCCCCCTGGGACGATCTCCGAAAGCCTCCGGTGATCTCGCAGTCCAAAAAGCCGGATCTGCCAATAACAAGAAGGGGAGCAAGAAGAACCCACAGCCACTCCCTAGAAATGACCCGAATAGTGAGCGCAGGAGACAGGGCGTGGTCACGTAGGTTAGCGTGCCTACGGCGCTTACGCATGCGACCAGGCTACAAAAGCTCACGCATTAGGCGGACGCTTTCCACATGCCAAACCTCACGCATTAGGCGGAACAGCATTAGACAGCAGTTAAAGGACAGGCAGCCTGCACAGATCTTCTAACATGGATGCAAGACAGATGTACAAACAGGTCTAAAACACATCAACCACCAACGCCCTCCCAAGGATGACTGATGCATTTTGCCACACGGGAACCCCCGAATGCTGAGTGGGGCGGGCCCTAGACCACAAGCCACCCTAGCCCTGACAAAAGTCCCCATTTTTGTACTTTTGCTCTTTGGCTGTTTGGGGTCTTCTACTCGTTTTCTCCTGGGTTAACGGCTCTGGGGCCATTGCTGGGAAGCTCTAATACCGGATAAAAGTGGTTGGGACAAAATCTAGGCCGATTTTTTTGTTGTTGCTATTTCTGACATTTTGCTCAATGTAGCGTTTTCGGGGGCCTGTTTGTGGGGCTTCCTGGTGTTTGTGGGTGAGTTTCGGGGTCTGGGAGCACTGCTGGGACACTCTAATCTTGATTGCATTTGCTTTTCAGGAAATCCGTGGTGGCAACCCCGACTTATGGCCTAGCTACGCAGCGCGTTTGGACCGAAGGCCGAGAAATATTGCAAGTATGAGATTTTGCTTTTGGCCTGTTTGGGGGTGTTATGCTTCTTGGCGGGTGGGTTGGCGGGTCTTGGGGCATTCCTGGGAAGGTCTAATACCGGGTAGAAGTGGTTGGGACAAAATCCAAGCCAAATTTTTTTTTGCTATTTCTGACATTTTGCTCAATGTAGCGTTTTCGGGGGCCTGTTTGGGGGGCTTCCTGGTGTTTGTGGGTGAGTTTCGGGGTCTGGGAGCACTGCTGGGACACTCTAATCTTGATTGCATTTGCTTTTCAGGAAATCCGTGGTGGCAACCCCGACTTATGGCCTAGCTACGCAGCGCGTTTGGACCGAAGGCCGAGAAATATTGCAAGTATGAGATTTTGCTTTTGGCCTGTTTGGGGGGTGTTATGCTTCTTGGCGGGTGGGTTGGCGGGTCTTGGGGCATTCCTGGGAAGGTCTAATACCGGGTAGAAGGGGTTGGGACAAAATCCATGCCGAATTTTTTTTTGCTATTTCTGACATTTTGCTCAATGTAGCGTTTTCGGGGGCCTGTTTGGGGGGCTTCCTGGTGTTTGTGGGTGAGTTTCGGGGTCTGGGAGCACTGCTGGGACACTCTAATCTTGATTGCATTTGCTTTTCAGGAAATCCGTGGTGGCAACCCCGACTTATGGCCTAGCTACGCAGCGCGTTTGGACCGAAGGCCGAGAAATATTGCAAGTATGAGATTTTGCTTTTGGCCTGTTTGGGGTGTTATGCTTCTTGGCGGGTGGGTTGGCGGGTCTTGGGGCATTCCTGGGAAGGTCTAATACCGGGTAGAAGTGGTTGGGACAAAATCCTCGCGGAAAAGCCTTTTGGCACTTTTTGTAACTTAGGGTTCATTAGGGTTAGCCCTAGCAGCAGGATTGCATGTGTTTCGGGGTGTTCTAGATTTTTGCAACTGAGTTCTGGGGTCTTAGAGCACTCGTGAGAATGTGTAATTTTGGTTGCAAGTCATTTGAAGAAAATCCATGGTGGGAAAGGGGGGATTTGGCATAGTTAAAGAAAGCCTTTGCCACTATTCTTAACTTAGGGTTCGTTAGGGTTAGCAGTATTTCTATTGCATGTGTTTGGGTGGGGGGGTTTTCGAGTCTTGGAGCGATGCTGGCTATGGATACTTTTGCTTGGTTGCTTTCAAGTGATATGAATGCAATCCACGGTGGGTAAGGGGGTACTTGGGCCTACTTTTACTTTCAAAGTACGTTTTGTCACCAGTTTTCTGCTAGGCCTAGTTTTTTGAGATTTGATTGGGGGTCCTCTACATTTTTGCGACTGGCTTTAGTAAGGGTCTGGGTGGGAGCACTGCTGGGAAGATCTAATTTTGTTCTAAAACACAGTTTACAGGACACCTAGCTTGAGGGGAAAGATCTGCTACATTAATTTGCCCATACTTATTTATCCTTCAAAAGGTGACTCTGACAGAGTACGCACTTTCAAAAATATAGTACTGTCTACTAGGAAAATCAAAGTGTGACTTTTTGCACTCCCCAGCCTACATACCTTATATTTATTTATCAGTGGTGTTGTAATATTATATCACTTCCTGTTTTTCGTTGAATAATTACAGGCCGGGTTTCAGTCTGTGCAATGGGGAAAAAAGGATGGAGTCAGGCTTCACATTAGCGAGCCACAATTCAGCATCAGGCAGGCAGTGGACAGGGTGTCTTCTGGTCACCAACATCGATGGACGAAGCGTCAGCTGCAATGGAGGAGTGCCGCTAATAAGAGGATTTTTTTTCTGCAGGCAACTTACTTACCAAATTCAACAGGACAACTACAACAACATACAGATACAGTATCCTTTGTCTTTTTCTCTGACTGTGACTGCATTTCTTGGATCTCTCTCTGATTCTAAATTGATCCCTTAACACATCACTTAGTCCACTCCACTATCACATCTGCACCACACATAGTCATTTGTAAGTGCTCCTACGTAATTCGCAAGTCGCAGCACGCCCCAGCCCGTAGAGGACTGGGATGGCCCCAATGATGAAGCATGTCACCAAGGGGCAACCCTGGTGAGTGAGGGGACACCTAGAAAAAGAGCAATTTCTCCTTTTCTATCTACTATACCTTCCAGACCAACCCCATTGAGTGTTGTGAATGGATTTATAGTGACCAGCAAGGCTCTCAGGTATCTGGCAACAGAGACCTTATGTTGAATATAGTTATCAATAATTCCACACACGCCCTGTACTGTCGCATTCTTTCTTCCACAGTTGTCGAAAGTACTACTTACTTTTCACTGACATGCATCCAGTAGTGCATGCACTTTCAAACATTGATAGATAGGTTTGTACCCAAAGATTTGTTTATGTTCAATTGTTTGTCCATGCTGTGCTTTTTTTACAGGGTGTCTTCTGGTGGTGACCAACATCGATGGACGAAGCGTCGGCTGCAATGGAGGAGTGCCGCTAATAAGAGGATTTTTTTTCTGCAGGCAAGTTACTTACCAAATTCAACAGGACAACTACAACAATATACAGATACAGTATCCTTTGTCTTTTTCTCTGACTGTGACTGCATTTCTTGGATCTCTCTCTGCTTCTAAATTGATCCCTTAACACATCACTTAGTCCACTCCACTATCACATCTGCACCACACATAGTCATTTGTAAGTGCTCCTACGTAATTCGCAAGTTGCAGCACGCCCCAGCCCGTAGAGGACTGGGATGGCCCCAATGATGAAGCATGTCACCAAGGGGCAACCCTGGTGAGTGAGGGGACACCTAGAAAAAGAGCAATTTCTCCTTTTCTATCCACTATACCTTCCAGACCAACCCCATTGAGTGTTGTGAATGGATTTATAGTGACCAGCAAGGCTCTCAGGTATCTGGCAACAGAGACCTTATGTTGAATATAGTTATCAATAATTCCACACACGCCCTGTACTGTCGCATTCTTTCTTCCACAGTTGTCGAAAGTACTACTTACTTTTCACTGACATGCATCCAGTAGTGCATGCACTTTCAAACATTGATGGATAGGTTTGTACCCAAAGATTTGTTTATGTTCAATTGTTTGTCCATGCTGTGCTTTTTTTACAGGGTGTCTTCTGGTGGTGACCAACATCGATGGACGAAGCGTCGGCTGCAATGGAGGAGTGCCGCTAATAAGAGGATTTTTTTTCTGCAGGCAACTTACTTACCAAATTCAACAGGACAACTACAACAACATACAGATACAGTATCCTTTGTCTTTTTCTCTGACTGTGACTGCATTTCTTGGATCTCTCTCTGCTTCTAAATTGATCCCTTAACACATCACTTAGTCCACTCCACTATCACATCTGCACCACACATAGTCATTTGTAAGTGCTCCTACGTAATTCGCAAGTCGCAGCACGCCCCAGCCCGTAGAGGACTGGGATGGCCCCAATGATGAAGCATGTCACCAAGGGGCAACCCTGGTGAGTGAGGGGACACCTAGAAAAAGAGCAATTTCTCCTTTTCTATCTACTATACCTTCCAGACCAACCCCATTGAGTGTTGTGAATGGATTTATAGTGACCAGCAAGGCTCTCAGGTATCTGGCAACAGAGACCTTATGTTGAATATAGTTATCAATAATTCCACACACGCCCTGTACTGTCGCATTCTTTCTTCCACAGTTGTCGAAAGTACTACTTACTTTTCACTGACATGCATCCAGTAGTGCATGCACTTTCAAAGATTGATGGATAGGTTTGTACCCAAAGATTTGTTTATGTTCACAATTGTTTGTCCATGCTGTGCTATTTTTTCTTGTCTCCCAAAACCTTTTCCAAAAACCCCCGTACCCATCCATTTTTCAAACCCTAACCCTCTTCCCCCTGGCTGTGTGGTTTTCATTGATGTGTGACTAAATTACAGCAATAAATCCACACACTTGCTGGGGAGGATAAGATGATAGCAACAGGCTGGTGAAGAAATCCGAGGATATATTCTTACTCTGATTGACAAAGACCCATGGCTAATGTCAAAGAACTTCAACCGAATTAGTTATACTTTAACATTTGTTAGGCTACAATGTGGCACTGTTCTAGTGTACTTCTGTCACCTGCTATATTCTCTATTGTACCGTTGTATTGCTCAGGAGGACAAACCAGATTTCATTTTCTCTTTTTTCATAGGCATGCAACTGCCACTGTGTCACACCACTAGTACCACCGCTTTGAGGACATTTTATCCGCCCAGGATTGCCAACCTTATTCGCTGTTTCCCGTGGAGCCAGCCCTGGGCCTAGCCCTACTTACAAACAGAAATTACAGGTAAGATAGGCGTTTGGTTGGAGGTAGTATAATGGAGTATTAGGAGAGACGAGAGATTGGATTGACGGTAGTACTACTAAAGTCCTAGGACTATTCAGGAAAACAAACTTACTGTTAAACCCCCACCCACCAGACTCAAAAGCAGTAAAAAACAGGTATGGTCAGATAAAGTTTCAAAAAGTATATTTTTATAGCCCTAACAAAAGAATATCCTGCAAGACCCTCCCTAACCCCAACGATTGTCCTTCAAAAGTCCCCAAAAATCCCAACTCCCAATTCCCACCCCCCAAAAGTCTCTAAAAAAGGGGCAAGGGACACTATGGCAGGGTGCTGTTGGAATTAGCAGCCAGGGCATCATGCTCCTTGCGGAGGGTGGCAAGTTCGAAGCGGAGGCCCTCCACCACGTTCTTATAGTTATGGACCTCCTGCTCCAGGTAGGACAGTCTGAGGGATGAGCGGCGCCGGTGTGCCTTGCAAATCCTGTGAGGGGCAGCTGCTTTCTTTGCTGCTGGGCGGTGGCGTTTGGCTTTGGTAGCCCGGCTCCGTACCGCTGGAGCACTATGCTGGCTGGCAGCCCGCATGGACGAGGATGCAGCTGTCCCAGTGGACGTTGTTGTTGTACCAGACTGCGTCTCCTCCTCCTCCAGGGCCACCAGCCGCCGATATTCAGCGACAGTGGCATCCAGCCTCTGTTGCCGGGCCATTCAAGCCAGCTCCTTCCTCCTTGATGGTGTCTTGGATTTGGAAGGAGCAACTACATGAAAAAAGAAAGACATAGTCTGTAACCAATGCTCCTTAAGATTAACACAAAATGATTGAGCAGAAAGTTGTCACAGTACAAGTAGCAAATCGAAAGCACAGTACATAACTATTGAGGGCAGTATCTATGTAACCTCCGGCTTCTTCATCCTTGCTCTAACATTAGTGGGAGTTTCAGGAACAAATTCTATGAGCACTATGGACTTCCATTACAGTCGACTATGACAGTACACCACTCTTATTCTTCTTCTTCTCTCTTGTTTAGGAAAATTGGTACATTATCTTATGCAAGCCGGCATAATGCCAGCGCAGTGCACCCGAGAAAAACAGACCCACACCATGGTGAGTGAGACAGACTTGCGTTACTGTACCGGTCCAGTACATGCAGGTGGTGAAGCTCTTACTTTTCTATTACGGGTGGCACTGAGAATACTCTGTTAAAAGGGCTACTGCTTCATTAATTTAGCTTTCACCCTACAGTGCAAATGAGTATTAGAAAAGGAAAATGAAGAAGCTAAATTATCTGATTATCTATCACTTCACATGGGATGTATTTGATGACATATGGGATGACTTTAGGTGCTTTGCTTATTATTGAGTGAACAGTGATACCCCCACACATGAATGAAGTACTACTACTAAACTAAAGTTATTAAGAGAGGTAGGGAGTGTCTACCGTAATAACCGGATATATGCTGTGCTTGCAGTTGCAATACAAACTACTGCTACTATTCATGGTAGTATTTGGACAACGTTACAACTTCTTTTCCTTGCCTTTCCTACACTGGAACGGACGTGCGGGTGCGGTGTTACATGCTCTTCAAAGTAACACTTAGTTCATCCAGTGACCGTCTACTCTCTCTAGATACTCATATGCTATCTAAGAGTCAGATAGTACCATGAATGATCCAGGCATCCATCCATTCAAAGTATATGCACACATACAGTTTCTGTCTCACCCACCCAGGCTGTTCTCCTTCCACCCATCCTTGCTTCATCATTCACCCAGCCATGCACCATACCATTTTCTTACCTTCCCAGCCACCTCGGGGACCAAGCAAACACATATCTTTCTTCTTTGCCAGTCATCATTACATTTCTCGTGCTTCCACACTTACTTACACCCTTCTTTCGCTTTTCGTTCATCCCATCCATCAAGTTCACCTCAGATCTGATTGGGATTCTTCTCGCCAAAAACTTCACAGCTAAGTTGAAGTACATTTAGAGGAGGCTACTACCTGCTTTTTTTATAATACACCCGTGCAGAAAGCACACTCTGCAGTCTTCAATCTCAATGACTAAGGAATGTATAGCTTACCTCTGCCCGCCACCACCGTGTGAACCCTCACAGGCATGTCCCTGTCCGGCACTTGCACCGCCTCCTCCCCAGAGTTGTCCTCCTCGTCCAATGCCACCACCACCTCCGCGCTGGCCCCGTCTCCAGATGTTCCACCTACAAAGTACATTTAATAATGTTAGAATACACCACTCACTACTATATAATATTTGGTCTAGGAGGAAGAAAGAAATGTGAAAAAAACAGTATACAATTTAATAATTTATGACTGTGTACTCTAGAGTAAAAATGTCCCCTTTTCCAGGGAAGGCTGTTGTCTTGCTGCACTTTTTGGCACAACTGATGAATGTTTGCTTTTTACTTTTTAACACGCACCACTTTTTCTCCTAACAGACAGAACCTTGACTTCTAAGAACACGAGCAGGATCAAGTTCAAACCAGGTGAGAGCTCGGCTCGACCACAAGAAATGTGTCCAATTAATCGTCAGCACTAAGCACTTTTCCATTTTCAGTTACACGTTCACTTTTATGACAAACTTGAATTTAATAAATGTGTTTACTTTTAATAAAGCTTTTAAACTTAAATAGACTCTGTGGTTTTTGGTCCTCCAGACTAGAGTGGATGAGCTAAAGGTTTTCGAATTTTTGCAAGCATGAGTCCGTGCCTCTGCCATCGGTGACTTTGGGAGCTAAATGACTCTGCCACACTATCTAGTCAGTAAGGAGATTGGGGGTTCAACTACAAAGTCTGTTATCACTGAGGTATGTGGAAAGTCTAACAGTTACAGCACCTATTATAATTGATAAGCTAAGCGATGCATTATTTAGTGTCCATAGTTCTGTTTGTGCAGATTTGTCCCTGCAACAGTAGTAGAATGGATTGTCCTCCTATCCAAACCAAAAGTAAAGTAGTATCTTATTCTTTCTTGGTGGTCATTCACCTTTTTATTGTTGGCAATGGTCAAAGCATAAACATTTAGAATACTTGAAAAGACATTATGGACAATTCCAGAGGACTGCACTCAGTGCATAGAGCTATTGCTGACTAGAATGGGAGTCCAATGGAAATGCCAAATGTGCAATCTTAGTTAGCTACACAGACAGACTAATAAGAATAATCTAGTAATACCACACGGAGTCATAGTCGAGGCAGGATAAGAATTTAGATCCTGTCTACAAGAAGATCAAAGACGATTTAGAAAAAATCGAATGAGGAACGCTAGGAAAAAATAAGTACTCTATATTAAAATTAAAACTTACTAGGGCCAGCAAAGGAGCCCTCGCCTGCCCGGTCCTGGCCTGCATCATCAACAGCACCCTCCTCCTCCTCCTCCTGTGTCCTCCTCTTGCCCCTGGGGGAAGCTGATGTACAACACGAAAGAAAAACAGAAAACATGGATGATATTTCTCAACTAAATCAAACATTTCAAAAGAACTAACAAAGTAACAAAATATTTTTGCGAAATAGCAAATAGGGAACGACTCCACGGGATATATTATTGACCAATCTCATGTGGTCGACTACGTCATTACTTTAGTATTGCTTGATTTGCGGACCGTCGAATTGGAAACTACCCTATGTAACTCACTAAACAAAGTACTAAAAAGGTTTGCCTAGGATTGGCAGGCATTACAGATATGGTGGTCCTAGACATAGAATTCTATACACAAATCTTCAAACAATTTTTGGCTCAGTTATTATTCATATCGGAAATTAATTCCTAAAGTGAAAAAGCAAAAAACATAAGAGCCCAAAAACACAGGTGTCCAATATACATACACACAAAACAGATTATCGTTATTAAAAGTAGAGGAGAGAACTCTACTATTTATTCATAATAAAAATCTCCTCATATGGCAGTACACAAATATACAATATCTACAAATCCAGACAGAAGGGGTTACGGAGAGAAAACAAAAGTGTATTTAGAGTGAAATTCAAGTGCTCGTGCAAAGGATAGAAAGGACCAAGCGGTCAGGGGATTTTGATTGGTATGATAACCAAGAAATTTGTTAGCTTAGATGTAGACAGAGCCAGCCCTCAAACGTTAGTTCGTAATGAAGTTTGTAATTGTCTTAGCAAAGGTCCCTTTGCTTAGATGGTTTTTTGATCTTCAAGGAAGGGTTGATGGGCAGGGGCATAAGAGATGCCGGCTCACTGTAGGGAAAAGCTGTCGACGTTTCGACCCAAGGATAAACAGGGCAAATTGTATCCTCATGGACGGGTCTTCATCAGGACGGGACGATGAAGGGGAAAGAGCATAGTTACATTGGATTCATGTAACCCCAGTAGTTAAGTAGGACACCCTGTTAGTGGTGTGCCTATATGCCAACTGGACAATTCGTTAAAAGAGAGCCGAGCAAGCGTGCTCTCGAGTACCTCGCTCAGTCGGCGAAAAGATGATGAGTTGGGTTTTCTGTGAAGCAATATACACGCTGTGTCTCCTCCGTAGAACTGCGTGGCCTATCAATGGGGCTCTGTCTGTCAATGACTGCTGTCCAGTTGGCATATAGGCACACCACTAACAGGGTGTCCTACTTAACTACTGGGGTTACATGAATCCAATGTAACTATGCTCTTTCCCCTTCATCGTCCCGTCCTGATGAAGACCCGTCCATGAGGATACAATTTGCCCTGTTTATCCTTGGGTCGAAACGTCGACAGCTTTTCCCTACAGTGAGCCGGCATCTCTTATGCCCCTGCCCATCAACCCTTCCTTGAAGATCAAAAAACCATCTAAGCAAAGGGACCTTTGCTAAGACAATTACAAACTTCATTACGAACTAACGTTTGAGGGCTGGCTCTGTCTACATCTAAGCTAACAAAGTTCTTGGTTATCATACCAATCAAAATCCCCTGACCGCTTGGTCCTTTCTATCCTTTGCACGAGCACTTGAATTTCACTCTAAATACACTTTTGTTTTCTCTCCGTAACCCCTTCTGTCTGGATTTGTAGATATTGTATATTTGTGTACTGCCATATGAGGAGATTTTTATTATGAATAAATAGTAGAGTTCTCTCCTCTACTTTTAATAACGATAATCTGTTTTGTGTGTATGTATATTGGACACCTGTGTTTTTGGGCTCTTATGTTTTTTGCTTTTTCACTTTAGGAATTAATTTCCGATATGAATAATAACTGAGCCAAAAATTGTTTGAAGATTTGTGTATAGAATTCTATGTCTAGGACCACCATATCTGTAATACTTGATACCCAGGTCCTAGGACTCATTTCGGGTTACCCCATATATAATAACGATCTCTAGGATTGGCAGGCAGCAGTCCGCAGCACGCAAAGTGACAGCCAAAGTCCATCGTGATTGAAGATCAGCGACAACACTAAAGTTTCCTACTACATTAACCAGTCATTAAAATACTCAAACTATTAATCCACCACCACTATTTCTTCTTATCGCCATGTGTACAAAGGAAGGACTGGACTTGAGTCTGTAGGGGCTGATTTAGAAGGCCCTTGCGGCTCTTTTGCTCCATTGTTGCGTGACTTTTGTGACGCAGCGACAGCACAAAAGAGGCGTAATGGTGCGGCGTATATTAACAACGTGACGCATATGGGAGATGCATCACGTTGTAAAGCCCTGCGCCAATAGGGGGCGTTCCGGCGCAAGGGAGGGCGTTCCTGCGCAGGAACGCATCCTAAAAGTGGCTGAGGGAAATCTACAAGATTTCAATCAGTCACTTTGAGGACAATGATGCGTGACTCAAACCCTGCGCCTGCTTGAAGCACACGTACGGCTTGACGCAGCATTGGGGAGATAGGGCACCCCAGAGCATTGATGGAGCTGCACCATCGTTGCGATGCAACTCCAGCAATGCGCCGCCTTTACGGCACAGATGCGTTACGCTTTGGTGACGTTTTGGGCCCATGGTGCGCCGCATTGTAAATACGGCGCACCATGGGTGATGGTGGCGTGACGCACAATTACTGGCGCATCCCTGCTACTTTGCAGGGATGCGCCGGTAATTAAAAATCTGAACCTTAGTGTGTAGCATTACGCAGTTCTTTCAACTACACTCATACATAATTTCACAGGCCAATGAAATGAACACAAAATCTAAAACAAATAAGCATAGTAGCAACACTACTGAGAAGAAGGAGAGCAGTGTACCTGAAATGCACAGAAGATTTTGAAATATAATTTACCTACAATGTAATGAGCAGCATTATTGCTCTTGGTAAAAAACTAAAATTTGCAATATAATAACACAGCAGGAGAAAACATAGTAGTAAAGACATAGCTACTACTACTCACCAAGCCCGGGGATCTCAAGGCCAAGGAGGTCGAGCAGATCTCGCTCACGGGTCAGAACATCCGTCCAGCGGTGGGTGGCCTGGTTGTAGGTGCGCCAGACCCGAGAGTGGTGGTAAATGGCCTGGCACACCTTTTCCCACCGCTTCCGGCGCTCCCGGGCCCCGTACCCGGCACTGATCTTGCTGCCTCCCATGATGGTCCTGGGGAGGCGGCGCTGAACATAAAAAGCGAGTTGGCCCACCTCCTCCGGGGTAAAGATCTCCCGTGGCATCACTAGCTCCCCCCTCAAACGCCCGCACGGGAGCCGGACACGGGGTGCGGGACCCTTCCCCTTCTCGGGATGCTTCCCGGCTCCCTTCACCATGGTCTGGGCGGAAAGGAATAAAGAAAATAGAATAGGGAAGAGAAGAAAAGAAAAGAGTTTACAAAAGTAGTTTAAAATTAACCAAAAGTAGCAGTAAACACAAAAATATAGGGCTAGAAAAATAGAGGGATAGATAATAAGTAAAATAGATCAAAAAAAAACTTCAAACAAGCAAAGGATGGCAGAGATTGACAGAGGATACAAAGACCATGCCCAGAACCATAGCAATGAATGAGAAACAAGATGGCCGCGCCCGTTCACGACCGCGCGGGTAAGTTCGCGCGAGATTTTCCTTGCGAACACGCGCGAAACTGTACTAGCAAGCCGCAGACTTTGCGAGATTACACTTCGCGCCCGGAAACGGAAATACGTCAGGCAAACAAGATGGCTGTGCCCTTAAACGACCGCGAGGGTAACTTCGCGCCTTGCGCTACGAGCGGCTCACAAAAACGCACAAAACCTTGCCAACTAGCACGCCGCAAAAAAACAAATTGCATATTCGCACGAATTTGCGGCTTCCGAATCCGATCTCGCGCGTGTTCGCGCCCCGCGAACCCCGCAAAATTGCAGAAAAACGAGTTTTTCAAAACTGAAAGCACTCGGCAGGGGCAAGAGTTCAAACTCATCATTAGTAACAATTCCCGGTAGTGCTTCCTGACTGGGGCCCCTCCAAAATTCAGTTGCTAGTTGCAACAATTGTATGACCCTGCTCTGACCTTCACAGCAGGCTAATAGAATAGCTACAAGTAGGCCACAAAGGTCCTGCACTGCAACAGAAAGCAAAATTACAGATAAGGAAGCATGTGCCAGACTGGAATTTTAAAACAGTGACACATTAATAAACTAACCCCAAATTAATTCATCTCAGTTGAAGCAGGGCTGGTGTGCTTGCTTTCCCCCCCATAATCTACAGTAATGATGAACCAGAGGGTGGCATTGATGTAACAGAGGGTTGCAGTGGTGAAACAGAGGGTGCTGGGAACCTGTGATGATGAACCAGACGTAGAAACAACATAATTCGCGACCGTTGCGCTCCGAAATGTAAGTTCGCAATTGCGAACTGGTACGAAACCCTCGGGAACTGGCAGAAATCCTTGCGAACACAAAAAAAAAATCCGCAAATTCGCAAGAATTCGCGGATTTTGCGGATTGTGAGTTCGCAAATCCGCAAAATTCGCGAACGCGAGATTCGCAAAATTTGCCCATACTTATTCCTGGTATCTCGCCGACTTCTTCCTCACAAATGCGCATGCGCGGACGCCCGCGCATACGCATTTCTTGCGAGAAATGAGCATGCGCGGGCATCCGCCGCATCGCAGGTAAGTCGTTTCTTCTAATTTTAGAATGTTTTAAATTATATTAAGGGCATTTAGAAGAGGGCGGGAGGGAGGCAGGCGGCGCGTAGTGGGGCTACCCGAAGTGTGTTGGTGGGAGAAGATTCCCTCCCACTTTGTGGTGCTTTGCGTAGCCCCACTACGCCCACTAAGCCCAGGGTTAATAGTTGCATTCCTGTATTTCAAATGTCTAGCATCTTTAGATGCATAACATGTGTGAGAATACATGTACAAGTAGAGACATACCTGAGTCACAAAACCATGCAGACCTTCAAGCTTGACAGAATGCAATTCCCATTTCAGTCAGACACCTACATTTACACGGCGTACTTCAAGTGTACGTTTCCAGAGACTAATTCAAAGTGCCCTAATCACTAATTCTTCTTCCAACATGATTAAAACCTCAATTTCCTGCTGCACCATGATTTTTCACCAACTGCTCAGAATGTTACAACAACCAAATTTAAAACAGCAATCCTTCCCATGTTACTATGGTAAGTATCACCATGTTCCTGAAAGCATGCATGCATGTCCCTCTGCCTTTTGCTAGTGACATCATACATAAAAGAAACAAGCAGACCTTTAAACTTGATAGACTGCTTTTCCCATATGAAGCAGACACTAAAATGTATACGATTCAGAAAAGGGGGTGGTGATGAACAGAGTGTCTGAATTAAGCAGACCACTCTTACCCAGTCCAAAGATCAGGGCTTGATCCATCACCGTTATTTTTCTCACTGCCCCATCCCAGCTCAGAACCTGGCTATATGCAAATCAGTCTGTCCCTGGCCCAGTGCATCATGGGAACAGGGCAGACTAAACTACCAAGCCAATTCTTCACCAGAAAGTAGACAAGCTACCGGGGACCGGTTTCTGGCATTTCAGCCGTCTTCGGCCCGGCTTGCTTGAATCCTGATGGAGCAGTGAGAAAGGGACTCATGTCTGAGTATACCCTGCCACACCTATAGTGGCCAAAAACGATTCAGAAAAGGGGGTGGTGATGAACAGAGTGTCTGAATTAAGCAGACCACTCTTACCCAGTCCAAAGATCAGGGCTTGATCCATCACCGTTATTTATCTCACTGCCCCATCCCAGCTCAGAACCTGGCTATATGCAAATCAGTCTGTCCCTGGCCCAGTGCATCATGGGAACAGGGCAGACTAAACTACCAAGCCAATTCTTCACCAGAAAGGAGACAAGCTACCGGGGACCGGTTTATGGCATTTCAGCCGTCTTCGGCCCGGCTTGCTTGAATCCTGATGGAGCAGTGAGAAAGGGACTCATGTCTGAGTATACCCTGCCACACCTATAGTGGCCAAAAACGATTCAGAAAAGGGGGTGGTGATGAACAGAGTGTCTGAATTAAGCAGACCACTCTTACCCAGTCCAAAGATCAGGGCTTGATCCATCACCGTTATTTATCTCACTGTCCCATCCAAGCTCAGAACCTGGCTATATGCAAATCAGTCTGTCCCTGGCCCAGTGCATCATGGGAACAGGGCAGACTAAACTACCAAGCCAATTCTTCACCAGAAAGGAGACAAGCTACCGGGGACCGTTTTCTGGCATTTCAGCCGTCTTCGGCCCGGCTTGCTTGAATCCTGATGGAGCAGTGAGAAAGGGACTCATGTCTGAGTATACCCTGCCACACCTATAGTGGCCAAAAACGATTCAGAAAAGGGGGTGGTGATGAACAGAGTGTCTGAATTAAGCAGACCACTCTTACCCAGTCCAAAGATCAGGGCTTGATCCATCACCGTTATTTATCTCACTGCCCCATCCCAGCTTAGAACCTGGCTATATGCAAATCAGTCTGTCCCTGGCCCAGTGCATCATGGGAACAGGGCAGACTAAACTACCAAGCCAATTCTTCACCAGAAAGGAGACAAGCTACCGGGGACCGGTTTCTGGCATTTCAGCCGTCTTCGGCCCGGCTTGCTTGAATCCTGATGGAGCAGTGAGAAAGGGACTCATGTCTGAGTATACCCTGCCACACCTATAGTGGCCAAAAACGATTCAGAAAAGGGGGTGGTGATGAACAGAGTGTCTGAATTAAGCAGACCACTCTTACCCAGTCCAAAGATCAGGGCTTAATCCATCACCGTTATTTATCTCACTGCCCCATTCCAGCTCAGAACCTGGCTATATGCAAATCAGTCTGTCCCTGGCCCAGTGCATCATGGGAACAGGGCAGACTAAACTACCAAGCCAATTCTTCACCAGAAAGGAGACAAGCTACCGGGGACCGGTTTCTGGCATTTCAGCCGTCTTCGGCCCTGCTTGCTTGAATCCTGATGGAGCAGTGAGAAAGGGACTCATGTCTGAGTATACCCTGCCACACCTATAGTGGCCAAAAACGATTCAGAAAAGGGGGTGGTGATGAACAGAGTGTCTGAATTAAGCAGACCACTCTTACCCAGTCCAAAGATCAGGGCTTGATCCATCACCGTTATTTATCTCACTGCCCCATCCCAGCTCAGAACCTGGCTATATGCAAATCAGTCTGTCCCTGGCCCAGTGCATCATGGGAACAGGGCAGACTAAACTGCCAAGCCAATTCTTCACCAGAAAGGAGACAAGCTACCGGGGACCGGTTTCTGGCATTTCAGCCGTCTTCGGCCCGGCTTGCTTGAATCCTGATGGAGCAGTGAGAAAGGGGCTCATGTCTGAGTATACCCTGCCACACCTATAGTGGCCAAAAACGATTCAGAAAAGGGGGTGGTGATGAACAGAGTGTCTGAATTAAGCAGACCACTCTTACCCAGTCAAAGATCAGGGCTTGATCCATCACCGTTATTTATCTCACTGCCCCATCCCAGCTCAGAACCTGGCTATATGCAAATCAGTCTGTCCCTGGCCCAGTGCATCATGGGAACAGGGCAGACTAAACTACCAAGCCAATTCTTCACCAGAAAGGAGACAAGCTACCGGGGACCGGTTTCTGGCATTTCAGCCGTCTTCGGCCCGGCTTGCTTGAATCCTGATGGAGCAGTGAGAAAGGGACTCATGTCTGAGTATACCCTGCCACACCTATAGTGGCCAAAAACGATTCAGAAAAGGGGGTGGTGATGAACAGAGTGTCTGAATTAAGCAGACCACTCTTACCCAGTCCAAAGATCAGGGCTTGATCCATCACCGTTATTTATCTCACTGCCCCATCCCAGCTCAGAACCTGGCTATATGCAAATCAGTCTGTCCCTGGCCCAGTGCATCATGGGAACAGGGCAGACTAAACTGCCAAGCCAATTCTTCACCAGAAAGGAGACAAGCTACCGGGGACCGGTTTCTGGCATTTCAGCCGTCTTCGGCCCGGCTTGCTTGAATCCTGATGGAGCAGTGAGAAAGGGACTCATGTCTGAGTATACCCTGCCACACCTATAGTGGCCAAAAACGATTCAGAAAAGGGGGTGGTGATGAACAGAGTGTCTGAATTAAGCAGACCACTCTTACCCAGTCCAAAGATCAGGGCTTGATCCATCACCGTTATTTATCTCACTGCCCCATCCCAGCTTAGAACCTGGCTATATGCAAATCAGTCTGTCCCTGGCCCAGTGCATCATGGGAACAGGGCAGACTAAACTACCAAGCCAATTCTTCACCAGAAAGGAGACAAGCTACCGGGGACCGGTTTCTGGCATTTCAGCCGTCTTCGGCCCGGCTTGCTTGAATCCTGATGGAGCAGTGAGAAAGGGACTCATGTCTGAGTATACCCTGCCACACCTATAGTGGCCAAAAACGATTCAGAAAAGGGGGTGGTGATGAACAGAGTGTCTGAATTAAGCAGACCACTCTTACCCAGTCCAAGGATCAGGGCTTGATCCATCACCGTTATTTATCTCACTGCCCCATTCCAGCTCAGAACCTGGCTATATGCAAATCAGTCTGTCCCTGGCCCAGTGCATCATGGGAACAGGGCAGACTAAACGACCAAGCCAATTCTTCACCAGAAAGGAGACAAGCTACCGGGGACCGGTTTCTGGCATTTCAGCCGTCTTCGGCCCGGCTTGCTTGAATCCTGATGGAGCAGTGAGAAAGGGACTCATGTCTGAGTATACCCTGCCACACCTATAGTGGCCAAAAACGATTCAGAAAAGGGGGTGGTGATGAACAGAGTGTCTGAATTAAGCAGACCACTCTTACCCAGTCCAAAGATCAGGGCTTGATCCATCACCGTTATTTATCTCACTGCCCCATCCCAGCTCAGAACCTGGCTATATGCAAATCAGTCTGTCCCTGGCCCAGTGCATCATGGGAACAGGGCAGACTAAACTACCAAGCCAATTCTTCACCCGAAAGGAGACAAGCTACCGGGGACCGGTTTCTGGCATTTCAGCCGTCTTCGGCCCGGCTTGCTTGAATCCTGATGGAGCAGTGAGCAAGGGACTCATGTCTGAGTATACCCTGCCACACCTATAGTGGCCAAAAACGATTCAGAAAAGGGGGTGGTGATGAACAGAGTGTCTGAATTAAGCAGACCACTCTTACCCAGTCCAAAGATCAGGGCTTGATCCATCACCGTTATTTATCTCACTGCCCCATCCCAGCTCAGAACCTGGCTATATGCAAATCAGTCTGTCCCTGGCCCAGTGCATCATGGGAACAGGGCAGACTAAACTACCAAGCCAATTCTTCACCAATTTGAGTCCCTAGCTCATTGCACCATCAGGATTCAAGCAAGCCGGGCCGAAGATGGATGAAATGCCAGAAACCGGTCCCTGGTAGCTTGTTTCCTTCCCAGTATAAGAATTGGCTTGGTAGTTTGGTCTGCCCTGTTCCCATGATGCACTGGGCCAGGGTCAGAATAATTTGCATATAGCCAAGTTCTGAGCTGGGATGGTGCAGTGAGCTAAAAAACGGTGATCGATCAAGCCCTGATCTTTGGACTGGGTAAGAGTGGTCTGCTTAATTCAGACACTCTGTTCATCACCACCCCTTTTCTGAATCATTTTTGTCCACCATTAGCGTGGAAGGGTATACTCAGATGTGAGTCCCTAGCTCATTGCACCATCAGGATTCAAGCAAGCCGGGCCGAAGATGGCTGAAATGCCAGAAACCGGTCCCTGGTAGCTTGTTTCCTTCCCAGTATAAGAATTGGCTTGGTAGTTTGGTCTGCCCTGTTCCCATGATGCACTGGGCCAGGGTCAGACTAATTTGCATATAGCCAAGTTCTGAGCTGGGATGGTGCAGTGAGCTAAAAAACGGTGATGGATCAAGCCCTGATCTTTGGACTGGGTAAGAGTGGTCTGCTTAATTCAGACACTCTGTTCATCACCACCCCTTTTCTGAATCATTTTTGTCCACCATAAGCGTGGAAGGGTATACTCAGATGTGAGTCCCTAGCTCATTGCACCATCAGGATTCAAGCAAGCCGGGCCGAAGATGGCTGAAATGCCAGAAACCGGTCCCTGGTAGCTTTTTTCCTTCCCAGTATAAGAATTGGCTTGGTAGTTTGGTCTGCCCTGTTCCCATGATGCACTGGGCCAGGGTCAGACTAATTTGCATATAGCCAAGTTCTGAGCTGGGATGGTGCAGTGAGCTAAAAAACGGTGACGGATCAAGCCCTGATCTTTGGACTGGGTAAGAGTGGTCTGCTTAATTCAGACACTCTGTTCATCACCACCCCTTTTCTGAATCATTTTTGTCCACCATAAGCGTGGAAGGGTATACTCAGATGTGAGTCCCTAGCTCATTGCACCATCAGGATTCAAGCAAGCCGGGCCGAAGATGGCTGCAATGCCAGAAACCGGTCCCTGGTAGCTTGTTTCCTTCCCAGTATAAGAATTGGCTTGGTAGTTTGGTCTGCCCTGTTCCCATGATGCACTGGGCCAGGGTCAGACTAATTTGCATATAGCCAAGTTCTGAGCTGGGATGGTGCAGTGAGCTAAAAAACGTTGATGGATCAAGCCCTGATCTTTGGACTGGGTAAGAGTGGTCTGCTTAGTTCAGACACTCTGTTCATCACCACCCCTTTTCTGAATCATTTTTGTCCACCATAAGCGTGGAAGGGTATACTCAGATGTGAGTCCCTAGCTCATTGCACCATCAGGATTCAAGCAAGCCGGGCCGAAGATGGCTGAAATGCCAGAAACCGGTCCCTGGTAGCTTGTTTCCTTCCCAGTATAAGAATTGGCTTGGTAGTTTGGTCTGCCCTGTTCTCATGATGCACTGGGCCAGGGTCAGACTAATTTGCATATAGCCAAGTTCTGAGCTGGGATGGTGCAGTGAGCTAAAAAACGGTGATGGATCTAGCCCTGATCTTTGGACTGGGTAAGAGTGGTCTGCTTAATTCAGACACTCTGTTCATCACCACCCCTTTTCTGAATCATTTTTGTCCACCATAAGCGTGGAAGGGTATACTCAGATGTGAGTCCCTAGCTCATTGCACCATCAGGATTCAAGCAAGCCGGGCCGAAGATGGCTGAAATGCCAGAAACCGGTCCCTGGTAGCTTGTTTCCTTCCCAGTATAAGAATTGGCTTTGTAGTTTGGTCTGCCCTGTTCCCATGATGCACTGGGCCAGGGTCAGACTAATTTGCATATAGCCAAGTTCTGAGCTGGGATGGTGCAGTGAGCTAAAAAATGGTGATGGATCAAGCCCTGATCTTTGGACTGGGTAAGAGTGGTCTGCTTAATTCAGACACTCTGTTCATCACCACCCCTTTTCTGAATCATTTTTGTCCACCATAAGCGTGGAAGGGTATACTCAGATGTGAGTCCCTAGCTCATTGCACCATCAGGATTCAAGCAAGCCGGGCCGAAGATGGCTGAAATGCCAGAAACCGGTCCCTGGTAGCTTGTTTCCTTCCCAGTATAAGAATTGGCTTGGTAGTTTGGTCTGCCCTGTTCCCATGATGCACTGGGCCAGGGTCAGACTAATTTGCATATAGCCAAGTTCTGAGCTGGGATGGTGCAGTGAGCTAAAAAACGGTGATGGATCAAGCCCTGATCTTTGGACTGGGTAAGAGTGGTCTGCTTAATTCAGACACTCTGTTCATCACCACCCCTTTTCTGAATCATTTTTGTCCACCATAAGCGTGGAAGGGTATACTCAGATGTGAGTCCCTAGCTCATTGCACCATCAGGATTCAAGCAAGCCGGGCCGAAGATGGCTGAAATGCCAGAAACCGGTCCCTGGTAGCTTGTTTCCTTCCCAGTATAAGAATTGGCTTGGTAGTTTGGTCTGCCCTGTTCCCATGATGCACTGGGCCAGGGTCAGACTAATTTGCATATAGCCAAGTTCTGAGCTGGGATGGTGCAGTGAGCTAAAAAACGGTGATGGATCAAGCCCTGATCTTTGGACTGGGTAAGAGTGGTCTGCTTAATTCAGACACTCTGTTCATCACCACCCATTTTCTGAATCATTTTTGTCCACCATAAGCGTGGAAGGGTATACTCAGATGTGAGTCCCTAGCTCATTGCACCATCAGGATTCAAGCAAGCCGGGCCGAAGATGGCTGAAATGCCAGAAACCGGTCCCTGGTAGCTTGTTTCCTTCCCAGTATAAGAATTGGCTTGGTAGTTTGGTCTGCCCTGTTCCCATGATGCACTGGGCCAGGGTCAGACTAATTTGCATATAGCCAAGTTCTGAGCTGGGATGGTGCAGTGAGCTAAAAAACGGTGATGGATCAAGCCCTGATCTTTGGACTGGGTAAGAGTTATCTGCTTAATTCAGACACTCTGTTCATCACCACCCCTTTTCTGAATCATTTTTGTCCACCATAAGCGTGGAAGGGTATACTCAGATGTGAGTCCCTAGCTCATTGCACCATCAGGATTCAAGCAAGCCGGGCCGAAGATGGCTGAAATGCCAGAAACCGGTCCCTGGTAGCTTGTTTCCTTCCCAGTATAAGAATTGGCTTGGTAGTTTGGTCTGCCCTGTTCCCATGATGCACTGGGCCAGGGTCAGACTAATTTGCATATAGCCAAGTTCTGAGCTGGGATGGTGCAGTGAGCTAAAAAACGGTGATGGATCAAGCCCTGATCTTTGAACTGGGTAAGAGTGGTCTGCTTAATTCAGACACTCTGTTCATCACCACCCCTTTTCTGAATCATTTTTGTCCACCATAAGCGAGGAAGGGTATACTCAGATGTGAGTCCCTAGCTCATTGCACCATCAGGATTCAAGCAAGCCGGGCCGAAGATGGCTGAAATGCCAGAAACCGGTCCCTGGTAGCTTGTTTCCTTCCCAGTATAAGAATTGGCTTGGTAGTTTGGTCTGCCCTGTTCCCATGATGCACTGGGCCAGGGTCAGACTAATTTGCATATAGCCAAGTTCTGAGCTGGGATGGTGCAGTGAGCTAAAAAATGGTGATGGATCAAGCCCTGATCTTTGGACTGGGTAAGAGTGGTCTGCTTAATTCAGACACTCTGTTCATCACCACCCCTTTTCTGAATCATTTTTGTCCACCATAAGCGTGGAAGGGTATACTCAGATGTGAGTCCCTAGCTCATTGCACCATCAGGATTCAAGCAAGCCGGGCCGAAGATGGCTGAAATGCCAGAAACCGGTCCCTGGTAGCTTGTTTCCTTCCCAGTATAAGAATTGGCTTGGTAGTTTGGTCTGCCCTGTTCCCATGATGCACTGGGCCAGGGTCAGACTAATTTGCATATAGCCAAGTTCTGAGCTGGGATGGTGCAGTGAGCTAAAAAACGGTGATGGATCAAGCCCTGATCTTTGGACTGGGTAAGAGTGGTCTGCTTAATTCAGACACTCTGTTCATCACCACCCCTTTTCTGAATCATTTTTGTCCACCATAAGCGTGGAAGGGTATACTCAGATGTGAGTCCCTAGCTCATTGCACCATCAGGATTCAAGCAAGCTGGGCCGAAGATGGCTGAAATGCCAGAAACCGGTCCCTGGTAGCTTGTTTCCTTCCCAGTATAAGAATTGGCTTGGTAGTTTGGTCTGCCCTGTTCCCATGATGCACTGGGCCAGGGTCAGACTAATTTGCATATAGCCAAGTTCTGAGCTGGGATGGTGCAGTGAGCTAAAAAACGGTGATGGATCAAGCCCTGATCTTTGGACTGGGTAAGAGTGGTCTGCTTAATTCAGACACTCTGTTCATCACCACCCCTTTTCTGAATCATTTTTGTCCACCATAAGCGTGGAAGGGTATACTCAGATGTGAGTCCCTAGCTCATTGCACCATCAGGATTCAAGCAAGCCGGGCCGAAGATGGCTGAAATGCCAGAAACCGGTCCCTGGTAGCTTGTTTCCTTCCCAGTATAAGAATTGGCTTGGTAGTTTGGTCTGCCCTGTTCCCATGATGCACTGGGCCAGGGTCAGACTAATTTGCATATAGCCAAGTTCTGAGCTGGGATGGTGCAGTGAGCTAAAAAACGGTGATGGATCAAGCCCTGATCTTTGGACTGGGTGAGAGTGGTCTGCTTAATTCAGACACTCTGTTCATCACCACCCCTTTTCTGAATCATTTTTGTCCACCATAAGCGTGGAAGGGTATACTCAGATGTGAGTCCCTAGCTCATTGCACCATCAGGATTCAAGCAAGCCGGGCCGAAGATGGCTGAAATGCCAGAAACCGGTCCCTGGTAGCTTGTTTCCTTCCCAGTATAAGAATTGGCTTGGTAGTTTGGTCTGCCCTGTTCCCATGATGCACTGGGCCAGGGTCAGACTAATTTGCATATAGCCAAGTTCTGAGCTGGGATGGTGCAGTGAGCTAAAAAACGGTGATGGATCAAGCCCTGATCTTTGGACTGGGTAAGAGTGGTCTGCTTAATTCAGACACTCTGATCATCACCACCCCTTTTCTGAATCATTTTTGTCCACCATAAGCGTGGAAGGGTATACTCAGATGTGAGTCCCTAGCTCATTGCACCATCAGGATTCAAGCAAGCCGGGCCGAAGATGGCTGAAATGCCAGAAACCGGTCCCTGGTAGCTTTTTTCCTTCCCAGTATAAGAATTGGCTTGGTAGTTTGGTCTGCCCTGTTCCCATGATGCATTGGGCCAGGGTCAGACTAATTTGTATATAGCCAAGTTCTGAGCTGGGATGGTGCAGTGAGCTAAAAAACGGTGATGTATCAAGCCCTGATCTTTGGACTGGGTAAGAGTGGTCTGCCTAATTCAGACACTCTGTTCATCACCACCCCTTTTCTGAATCATTTTTGTCCACCATAAGCGTGGAAGGGTATACTCAGATGTGAGTCCCTAGCTCATTGCACCATCAGGATTCAAGCAAGCCGGGCCGAAGATGGCTGAAATGCCAGAAACCGGTCCCTGGTAGCTTGTTTCCTTCCCAGTATAAGAATTGGCTTGGTAGTTTGGTCTGCCCTGTTCCCATGATGCACTGGGCCAGGGTCAGACTAATTTGCATATAGCCAAGTTCTGAGCTGGGATGGTGCAGTGAGCTAAAAAACGGTGATGGATCAAGGCCTGATCTTTGGACTGGGTAAGAGTGGTCTGCTTAATTCAGACACTCTGTTCATCACCACCCCTTTTCTGAATCATTTTTGTCCACCATAAGCGTGGAAGGGTATACTCAGATGTGAGCCCCTAGCTCATTGCACCATCAGGATTCAAGCAAGCAGGGCCGAAGATGGCTGAAATGCCAGAAACCGGTCCCTGGTAGCTTGTTTCCTTCCCAGTATAAGAATTGGCTTGGTAGTTTGGTCTGCCCTGTTCCCATGATGCACTGGGCCAGGGTCAGACTAATTTGCATATAGCCAAGTTCTGAGCTGGGATGGTGCAGTGAGCTAAAAAACGGTGATGGATCAAGCCCTGATCTTTGGACTGGGTAAGAGTGGTCTGCTTAATTCAGACACTCTGTTCATCACCACCCCTTTTCTGAATCATTTTTGTCCACCATAAGCGTGGAAGGGTATACTCAGATGTGAGTCCCTAGCTCATTGCACCATCAGGATTCAAGCAAGCTGGGCCGAAGATGGCTGAAATGCCAGAAACCGGTCCCTGGTAGCTTGTTTCCTTCCCAGTATAAGAATTGGCTTGGTAGTTTGGTCTGCCCTGTTCCCATGATGCACTGGGCCAGGGTCAGACTAATTTGCATATAGCCAAGTTCTGAGCTGGGATGGTGCAGTGAGCTAAAAAACGGTGATGGATCAAGCCCTGATCTTTGGACTGGGTAAGAGTGGTCTGCTTAATTCAGACACTCTGTTCATCACCACCCCTTTTCTGAATCATTTTTGTCCACCATAAGCGTGGAAGGGTATACTCAGATGTGAGTCCCTAGCTCATTGCACCATCAGGATTCAAGCAAGCCGGGCCGAAGATGGCTGAAATGCCAGAAACCGGTCCCTGGTAGCTTGTTTCCTTCCCAGTATAAGAATTGGCTTGGTAGTTTGGTCTGCCCTGTTCCCATGATGCACTGGGCCAGGGTCAGACTAATTTGCATATAGCCAAGTTCTGAGCTGGGATGGTGCAGTGAGCTAAAAAACGGTGATGGATCAAGCCCTGATCTTTGGACTGGGTAAGAGTGGTCTGCTTAATTCAGAAACTCTGTTCATCACCACCCCTTTTCTGAATCATTTTTGTCCACCATAAGCGTGGAAGGGTATACTCAGATGTGAGTCCCTAGCTCATTGCACCATCAGGATTCAAGCAAGCCGGGCCGAAGATGGCTGAAATGCCAGAAACCGGTCCCTGGTAGCTTGTTTCCTTCCCAGTATAAGAATTGGCTTGGTAGTTTGGTCTGCCCTGTTCCCATGATGCACTGGGCCAGGGTCAGACTAATTTGCATATAGCCAAGTTCTGAGCTGGGATGGTGCAGTGAGCTAAAAAACGGTGATGGATCAAGCCCTGATCTTTGGACTGGGTAAGAGTGGTCTGCTTAATTCAGACACTCTGTTCATCACCACCCCTTTTCTGAATCATTTTTGTCCACCATAAGCGTGGAAGGGTATACTCAGATGTGAGTCCCTAGCTCATTGCACCATCAGGATTCAAGCAAGCCGGGCCGAAGATGGCTGAAATGCCAGAAACCGGTCCCTGGTAGCTTTTTTCCTTCCCAGTATAAGAATTGGCTTGGTAGTTTGGTCTGCCCTGTTCCCATGATGCACTGGGCCAGGGTCAGACTAATTTGCATGTAGCCAAGTTCTGAGCTGGGATGGTGCAGTGATCTAAAAAACGGTGATGGATCAAGCCCTGATCTTTGGACTGGGTAAGAGTGGTCTGCCTAATTCAGACACTCTGTTCATCACCACCCCTTTTCTGAATCATTTTTGTCCACCATAAGCGTGGAAGGGTATACTCAGATGTGAGTCCCTAGCTCATTGCACCATCAGGATTCATGCAAGCCGGGCCGAAGATGGCTGAAATGCCAGAAACCGGTCCCTGGTAGCTTGTTTCCTTCCCAGTATAAGAATTGGCTTGGTAGTTTGGTCTGCCCTGTTCCCATGATGCACTGGGCCAGGGTCAGACTAATTTGCATATAGCCAAGTTCTGAGCTGGGATGGTGCAGTGAGCTAAAAAACGGTGATGGATCAAGCCCTGATCTTTGGACTGGGTAAGAGTGGTCTGCTTAATTCAGACACTCTGTTCATAACCACCCCTTTTCTGAATCATTTTTGTCCACCATAAGCATGGAAGGGTATACTCAGATGTGAGTCCCTAGCTCATTGCACCATCAGGATTCAAGCAAGCCGGGCCGAAGATGGCTGAAATGCCAGAAACCGGTCCCTGGTAGCTTGTTTCCTTCCCAGTATAAGAATTGGCTTGGTAGTTTGGTCTGCCCTGTTCCCATGATGCACTGGGCCAGGGTCAGACTAATTTGCATATAGCCAAGTTCTGAGCTGGGATGGTGCAGTGAGCTAAAAAACGGTGATGGATCAAGCCCTGATCTTTGGACTGGGTAAGAGTGGTCTGCTTAATTCAGACACTCTGTTCATCACCACCCCTTTTCTGAATCATTTTTGTCCACCATAAGCGTGGAAGGGTATACTCAGATGTGAGTCCCTAGCTCATTGCACCATCAGGATTCAAGCAAGCCGGGCCGAAGATGGCTGAAATGCCAGAAACCGGTCCCTGGTAGCTTGTTTCCTTCCCAGTATAAGAATTGGCTTGGTAGTTTGGTCTGCCCTGTTCCCATGATGCACTGGGCCAGGGTCAGACTAATTTGCATATAGCCAAGTTCTGAGCTGGGATGGTGCAGTGAGCTAAAAAACGGTGATGGATCAAGCCCTGATCTTTGGACTGGGTAAGAGTGGTCTGCTTAATTCAGAAACTCTGTTCATCACCACCCCTTTTCTGAATCATTTTTGTCCACCATAAGCGTGGAAGGGTATACTCAGATGTGAGTCCCTAGCTCATTGCACCATCAGGATTCAAGCAAGCCGGGCCGAAGATGGCTGAAATGCCAGAAACCGGTCCCTGGTAGCTTGTTTCCTTCCCAGTATAAGAATTGGCTTGGTAGTTTGGTCTGCCCTGTTCCCATGCTGCACTGGGCCAGGGTCAGACTAATTTGCATATAGCCAAGTTCTGAGCTGGGATGGTGCAGTGAGCTAAAAAATGGTGATGGATCAAGCCCTGATCTTTGGACTGGGTAAGAGTGGTCTGCTTAATTCAGACACTCTGTTCATCACCACCCCTTTTCTGAATCATTTTTGTCCACCATAAGCGTGGAAGGGTATACTCAGATGTGAGTCCCTAGCTCATTGCACCATCAGGATTCAAGCAAGCCGGGCCGAAGATGGCTGAAATGCCAGAAACCGGTCCCTGGTAGCTTTTTTCCTTCCCAGTATAAGAATTGGCTTGGTAGTTTGGTCTGCCCTGTTCCCATGATGCACTGGGCCAGGGTCAGACTAATTTGCATGTAGCCAAGTTCTGAGCTGGGATGGTGCAGTGATCTAAAAAACGGTGATGGATCAAGCCCTGATCTTTGGACTGGGTAAGAGTGGTCTGCCTAATTCAGACACTCTGTTCATCACCACCCCTTTTCTGAATCATTTTTGTCCACCATAAGCGTGGAAGGGTATACTCAGATGTGAGTCCCTAGCTCATTGCACCATCAGGATTCATGCAAGCCGGGCCGAAGATGGCTGAAATGCCAGAAACCGGTCCCTGGTAGCTTGTTTCCTTCCCAGTATAAGAATTGGCTTGGTAGTTTGGTCTGCCCTGTTCCCATGATGCACTGGGCCAGGGTCAGACTAATTTGCATATAGCCAAGTTCTGAGCTGGGATGGTGCAGTGAGCTAAAAAACGGTGATGGATCAAGCCCTGATCTTTGGACTGGGTAAGAGTGGTCTGCTTAATTCAGACACTCTGTTCATAACCACCCCTTTTCTGAATCATTTTTGTCCACCATAAGCATGGAAGGGTATACTCAGATGTGAGTCCCTAGCTCATTGCACCATCAGGATTCAAGCAAGCCGGGCCGAAGATGGCTGAAATGCCAGAAACCGGTCCCTGGTAGCTTGTTTCCTTCCCAGTATAAGAATTGGCTTGGTAGTTTGGTCTGCCCTGTTCCCATGATGCACTGGGCCAGGGTCAGACTAATTTGCATATAGCCAAGTTCTGAGCTGGGATGGTGCAGTGAGCTAAAAAACGGTGATGGATCAAGCCCTGATCTTTGGACTGGGTAAGAGTGGTCTGCTTAATTCAGACACTCTGTTCATCACCACCCCTTTTCTGAATCATTTTTGTCCACCATAAGCGTGGAAGGGTATACTCAGATGTGAGTCCCTAGCTCATTGCACCATCAGGATTCAAGCAAGCCGGGCCGAAGATGGCTGAAATGCCAGAAACCGGTCCCTGGTAGCTTGTTTCCTTCCCAGTATAAGAATTGGCTTGGTAGTTTGGTCTGCCCTGTTCCCATGATGCACTGGGCCAGGGTCAGACTAATTTGCATATAGCCAAGTTCTGAGCTGGGATGGTGCAGTGAGCTAAAAAACGGTGATGGATCAAGCCCTGATCTTTGGACTGGGTAAGAGTGGTCTGCTTAATTCAGAAACTCTGTTCATCACCACCCCTTTTCTGAATCATTTTTGTCCACCATAAGCGTGGAAGGGTATACTCAGATGTGAGTCCCTAGCTCATTGCACCATCAGGATTCAAGCAAGCCGGGCCGAAGATGGCTGAAATGCCAGAAACCGGTCCCTGGTAGCTTGTTTCCTTCCCAGTATAAGAATTGGCTTGGTAGTTTGGTCTGCCCTGTTCCCATGATGCACTGGGCCAGGGTCAGACTAATTTGCATATAGCCAAGTTCTGAGCTGGGATGGTGCAGTGAGCTAAAAAACGGTGATGGATCAAGCCCTGATCTTTGGACTGGGTAAGAGTGGTCTGCTTAATTCAGACACTCTGTTCATCACCACCCCTTTTCTGAATCATTTTTGTCCACCATAAGCGTGGAAGGGTATACTCAGATGTGAGTCCCTAGCTCATTGCACCATCAGGATTCAAGCAAGCCGGGCCGAAGATGGCTGAAATGCCAGAAACCGGTCCCTGGTAGCTTTTTTCCTTCCCAGTATAAGAATTGGCTTGGTAGTTTGGTCTGCCCTGTTCCCATGATGCACTGGGCCAGGGTCAGACTAATTTGCATATAGCCAAGTTCTGAGCTGGGATGGTGCAGTGAGCTAAAAAACGGTGATGGATCAAGCCCTGATCTTTGTACTGGGTAAGAGTGGTCTGCTTAATTCAGACACTCTGTTCATCACCACCCCTTTCCTGAATCATTTTTGTCCACCATAAGCGTGGAAGGGTATACTCAGATGTGAGTCCCTAGCTCATTGCACCATCAGGATTCAAGCAAGCCAAGCCGAAGATGGCTGAAATGCCAGAAACCGGTCCCTGGTAGCTTGTTTCCTTCCCAGTATAAGAATTGGCTTGGTAGTTTGGTCTGCCCTGTTCCCATGATGCACTGGGCCAGGGTCAGTCTAATTTGCATATAGCCAAGTTCTGAGCTGGGATGGTGCAGTGAGCTAAAAAACGGTGATGGATCAAGCCCTGATCTTTGGACTGGGTAAGAGTGGTCTGCTTAATTCAGACACTCTGTTCATCACCACCCCTTTTCTGAATCATTTTTGTCCACCATAAGCGTGGAAGGGTATACTCAGATGTGAGTCCCTAGCTCATTGCACCATCAGGATTCAAGCAAGCCGGGCCGAAGATGGCTGAAATGCCAGAAGCCGGTCCCTGGTAGCTTGTTTCCTTCCCAGTATAAGAATTGGCTTGGTAGTTTGGTCTGCCCTGTTCCCATGATGCACTGGGCCAGGGTCAGACTAATTTGCATATAGCCAAGTTCTGAGCTGGGATGGTGCAGTGAGCTAAAAAACGGTGATGGATCAAGCCCTGATCTTTGGACTGGGTAAGAGTGGTCTGCTTAATTCAGAAACTCTGTTCATCACCACCCCTTTTCTGAATCATTTTTGTCCACCATAAGCGTGGAAGGGTATACTCAGATGTGAGTCCCTAGCTCATTGCACCATCAGGATTCAAGCAAGCCGAGCCGAAGATGGCTGAAATGCCAGAAACCGGTCCCTGGTAGCTTGTTTCCTTCCCAGTATAAGAATTGGCTTGGTAGTTTGGTCTGCCCTGTTCCCATGATGCTTTGGGCCAGGGTCAGACTAATTTGCATATAGCCAAGTTCTGAGCTGGGATGGTGCAGTGAGCTAAAAAACGGTGATGGATCAAGCCCTGATCTTTGGACTGGGTAAGAGTGGTCTGCTTAATTCAGACACTCTGTTCATCACCACCCCTTTTCTGAATCATTTTTGTCCACCATAAGCGTGGAAGGGTATACTCAGATGTGAGTCCCTAGCTCATTGCACCATCAGGATTCAAGCAAGCCGGGCCGAAGATGGCTGAAATGCCAGAAACCGGTCCCTGGTAGCTTGTTTCCTTCCCAGTATAAGAATTGGCTTGGTAGTTTGGTCTGCTCTGTTCCCATGATGCACTGGGCCAGGGTCAGACTAATTTGCATATAGCCAAGTTCTGAGCTGGGATGGTGCAGTGAGCTAAAAAACGGTGATGGATCAAGCCCTGATCTTTGGACTGGGTAAGAGTGGTCTGCTTAATTCAGAAACTCTGTTCATCACCACCCCTTTTCTGAATCATTTTTGTCCACCATAAGCGTGGAAGGGTATACTCAGATGTGAGTCCCTAGCTCATTGCACCATCAGGATTCAAGCAAGCCGGGCCGAAGATGGCTGAAATGCCAGAAACCGGTCCCTGGTAGCTTGTTTCCTTCCCAGTATAAGAATTGGCTTGGTAGTTTGGTCTGCCCTGTTCCCATGATGCACTGGGCCAGGGTCAGACTAATTTGCATATAGCCAAGTTCTGAGCTGGGATGGTGCAGTGAGCTAAAAAACGGTGATGGATCAAGCCCTGATCTTTGGACTGGGTAAGAGTGGTCTGCTTAATTTAGACACTCTGTTCATCACCACCCCTTTTCTGAATCATTTTTGTCCACCATAAGCTTGGAAGGGTATACTCAGATGTGAGTCCCTAGCTCATTGCACCATCAGGATTCAAGCAAGCCGGGCCGAAGATGGCTGAAATGCCAGAAACCGGTCCCTGGTAGCTTGTTTCCTTCCCAGTATAAGAATTGGCTTGGTAGTTTGGTCTGCCCTGTTCCCATGATGCACTGGGCCAGGGTCAGACTAATTTGCATATAGCCAAGTTCTGAGCTGGGATGGTGCAGTGAGCTAAAAAACGGTGATGGATCAAGCCCTGATCTTTGGACTGGGTAAGAGTGGTCTGCTTAATTCAGACACTCTGTTCATCACCACCCCTTTTCTGAATCATTTTTGTCCACCATAAGCGTGGAAGGGTATACTCAGATGTGAGTCCCTAGCTCATTGCACCATCAGGATTCAAGCAAGCCGGGCCGAAGATGGCTGAAATGCCAGAAACCGGTCCCTGGTAGCTTGTTTCCTTCCCAGTATAAGAATTGGCTTGGTAGTTTGGTCTGCCCTGTTCCCATGATGCACTGGGCCAGGGTCAGACTAATTTGCATATAGCCAAGTTCTGAGCTGGGATGGTGCAGTGAGCTAAAAAACGGTGATGGATCAAGCCCTGATCTTTGGACTGGGTAAGAGTGGTCTGCTTAATTCAGACACTCTGTTCATCACCACCCATTTTCTGAATCATTTTTGTCCACCATAAGCGTGGAAGGGTATACTCAGATGTGAGTCCCTAGCTCATTGCACCATCAGGATTCAAGCAAGCCGGGCCGAAGATGGCTGAAATGCCAGAAACCGGTCCCTGGTAGCTTGTTTCCTTCCCAGTATAAGAATTGGCTTGGTAGTTTGGTCTGCCCTGTTCCCATGATGCACTGGGCCAGGGTCAGACTAATTTGCATATAGCCAAGTTCTGAGCTGGGATGGTGCAGTGAGCTAAAAAACGGTGATGGATCAAGCCCTGATCTTTGGACTGGGTAAGAGTTATCTGCTTAATTCAGACACTCTGTTCATCACCACCCCTTTTCTGAATCATTTTTGTCCACCATAAGCGTGGAAGGGTATACTCAGATGTGAGTCCCTAGCTCATTGCACCATCAGGATTCAAGCAAGCCGGGCCGAAGATGGCTGAAATGCCAGAAACCGGTCCCTGGTAGCTTGTTTCCTTCCCAGTATAAGAATTGGCTTGGTAGTTTGGTCTGCCCTGTTCCCATGATGCACTGGGCCAGGGTCAGACTAATTTGCATATAGCCAAGTTCTGAGCTGGGATGGTGCAGTGAGCTAAAAAACGGTGATGGATCAAGCCCTGATCTTTGGACTGGGTAAGAGTGGTCTGCTTAATTCAGACACTCTGTTCATCACCACCCCTTTTCTGAATCATTTTTGTCCACCATAAGCGTGGAAGGGTATACTCAGATGTGAGTCCCTAGCTCATTGCACCATCAGGATTCAAGCAAGCCGGGCCGAAGATGGCTGAAATGCCAGAAACCGGTCCCTGGTAGCTTGTTTCCTTCCCAGTATAAGAATTGGCTTGGTAGTTTGGTCTGCCCTGTTCCCATGATGCACTGGGCCAGGGTCAGACTAATTTGCATATAGCCAAGTTCTGAGCTGGGATGGTGCAGTGAGCTAAAAAACGGTGATGGATCAAGCCCTGATCTTTGGACTGGGTAAGAGTGGTCTGCTTAATTCAGAAGCTCTGTTCATCACCACCCCTTTTCTGAATCATTTTTGTCCACCATAAGCGTGGAAGGGTATACTCAGATGTGAGTCCCTAGCTCATTGCACCATCAGGATTCAAGCAAGCCGGGCCGAAGATGGCTGAAATGCCAGAAACCGGTCCCTGGTAGCTTGTTTCCTTCCCAGTATAAGAATTGGCTTGGTAGTTTGGTCTGCCCTGTTCCCATGATGCACTGGGCCAGGGTCAGACTAATTTGCATATAGCCAAGTTCTGAGCTGGGATGGTGCAGTGAGCTAAAAAACGGTGATGGATCAAGCCCTGATCTTTGGACTGGGTAAGAGTGGTCTGCTTAATTCAGACACTCTGTTCATCACCACCCCTTTTCTGAATCATTTTTGTCCACCATAAGCGTGGAAGGGTATACTCAGATGTGAGTCCCTAGCTCATTGCACCATCAGGATTCAAGCAAGCCGGGCCGAAGATGGCTGAAATGCCAGAAACCGGTCCCTGGTAGCTTTTTTCCTTCCCAGTATAAGAATTGGCTTGGTAGTTTGGTCTGCCCTGTTCCCATGATGCACTGGGCCAGGGTCAGACTAATTTGCATATAGCCAAGTTCTGAGCTGGGATGGTGCAGTGAGCTAAAAAACGGTGATGGATCAAGCCCTGATCTTTGTACTGGGTAAGAGTGGTCTGCTTAATTCAGACACTCTGTTCATCACCACCCCTTTCCTGAATCATTTTTGTCCACCATAAGCGTGGAAGGGTATACTCAGATGTGAGTCCCTAGCTCATTGCACCATCAGGATTCAAGCAAGCCAAGCCGAAGATGGCTGAAATGCCAGAAACCGGTCCCTGGTAGCTTGTTTCCTTCCCAGTATAAGAATTGGCTTGGTAGTTTGGTCTGCCCTGTTCCCATGATGCACTGGGCCAGGGTCAGTCTAATTTGCATATAGCCAAGTTCTGAGCTGGGATGGTGCAGTGAGCTAAAAAACGGTGATGGATCAAGCCCTGATCTTTGGACTGGGTAAGAGTGGTCTGCTTAATTCAGACACTCTGTTCATCACCACCCCTTTTCTGAATCATTTTTGTCCACCATAAGCGTGGAAGGGTATACTCAGATGTGAGTCCCTAGCTCATTGCACCATCAGGATTCAAGCAAGCCGGGCCGAAGATGGCTGAAATGCCAGAAGCCGGTCCCTGGTAGCTTGTTTCCTTCCCAGTATAAGAATTGGCTTGGTAGTTTGGTCTGCCCTGTTCCCATGATGCACTGGGCCAGGGTCAGACTAATTTGCATATAGCCAAGTTCTGAGCTGGGATGGTGCAGTGAGCTAAAAAACGGTGATGGATCAAGCCCTGATCTTTGGACTGGGTAAGAGTGGTCTGCTTAATTCAGAAACTCTGTTCATCACCACCCCTTTTCTGAATCATTTTTGTCCACCATAAGCGTGGAAGGGTATACTCAGATGTGAGTCCCTAGCTCATTGCACCATCAGGATTCAAGCAAGCCGAGCCGAAGATGGCTGAAATGCCAGAAACCGGTCCCTGGTAGCTTGTTTCCTTCCCAGTATAAGAATTGGCTTGGTAGTTTGGTCTGCCCTGTTCCCATGATGCTTTGGGCCAGGGTCAGACTAATTTGCATATAGCCAAGTTCTGAGCTGGGATGGTGCAGTGAGCTAAAAAACGGTGATGGATCAAGCCCTGATCTTTGGACTGGGTAAGAGTGGTCTGCTTAATTCAGACACTCTGTTCATCACCACCCCTTTTCTGAATCATTTTTGTCCACCATAAGCGTGGAAGGGTATACTCAGATGTGAGTCCCTAGCTCATTGCACCATCAGGATTCAAGCAAGCCGGGCCGAAGATGGCTGAAATGCCAGAAACCGGTCCCTGGTAGCTTGTTTCCTTCCCAGTATAAGAATTGGCTTGGTAGTTTGGTCTGCTCTGTTCCCATGATGCACTGGGCCAGGGTCAGACTAATTTGCATATAGCCAAGTTCTGAGCTGGGATGGTGCAGTGAGCTAAAAAACGGTGATGGATCAAGCCCTGATCTTTGGACTGGGTAAGAGTGGTCTGCTTAATTCAGAAACTCTGTTCATCACCACCCCTTTTCTGAATCATTTTTGTCCACCATAAGCGTGGAAGGGTATACTCAGATGTGAGTCCCTAGCTCATTGCACCATCAGGATTCAAGCAAGCCGGGCCGAAGATGGCTGAAATGCCAGAAACCGGTCCCTGGTAGCTTGTTTCCTTCCCAGTATAAGAATTGGCTTGGTAGTTTGGTCTGCCCTGTTCCCATGATGCACTGGGCCAGGGTCAGACTAATTTGCATATAGCCAAGTTCTGAGCTGGGATGGTGCAGTGAGCTAAAAAACGGTGATGGATCAAGCCCTGATCTTTGGACTGGGTAAGAGTGGTCTGCTTAATTTAGACACTCTGTTCATCACCACCCCTTTTCTGAATCATTTTTGTCCACCATAAGCTTGGAAGGGTATACTCAGATGTGAGTCCCTAGCTCATTGCACCATCAGGATTCAAGCAAGCCGGGCCGAAGATGGCTGAAATGCCAGAAACCGGTCCCTGGTAGCTTGTTTCCTTCCCAGTATAAGAATTGGCTTGGTAGTTTGGTCTGCCCTGTTCCCATGATGCACTGGGCCAGGGTCAGACTAATTTGCATATAGCCAAGTTCTGAGCTGGGATGGTGCAGTGAGCTAAAAAACGGTGATGGATCAAGCCCTGATCTTTGGACTGGGTAAGAGTGGTCTGCTTAATTCAGACACTCTGTTCATCACCACCCCTTTTCTGAATCATTTTTGTCCACCATAAGCGTGGAAGGGTATACTCAGATGTGAGTCCCTAGCTCATTGCACCATCAGGATTCAAGCAAGCCGGGCCGAAGATGGCTGAAATGCCAGAAACCGGTCCCTGGTAGCTTGTTTCCTTCCCAGTATAAGAATTGGCTTGGTAGTTTGGTCTGCCCTGTTCCCATGATGCACTGGGCCAGGGTCAGACTAATTTGCATATAGCCAAGTTCTGAGCTGGGATGGTGCAGTGAGCTAAAAAACGGTGATGGATCAAGCCCTGATCTTTGGACTGGGTAAGAGTGGTCTGCTTAATTCAGACACTCTGTTCATCACCACCCATTTTCTGAATCATTTTTGTCCACCATAAGCGTGGAAGGGTATACTCAGATGTGAGTCCCTAGCTCATTGCACCATCAGGATTCAAGCAAGCCGGGCCGAAGATGGCTGAAATGCCAGAAACCGGTCCCTGGTAGCTTGTTTCCTTCCCAGTATAAGAATTGGCTTGGTAGTTTGGTCTGCCCTGTTCCCATGATGCACTGGGCCAGGGTCAGACTAATTTGCATATAGCCAAGTTCTGAGCTGGGATGGTGCAGTGAGCTAAAAAACGGTGATGGATCAAGCCCTGATCTTTGGACTGGGTAAGAGTTATCTGCTTAATTCAGACACTCTGTTCATCACCACCCCTTTTCTGAATCATTTTTGTCCACCATAAGCGTGGAAGGGTATACTCAGATGTGAGTCCCTAGCTCATTGCACCATCAGGATTCAAGCAAGCCGGGCCGAAGATGGCTGAAATGCCAGAAACCGGTCCCTGGTAGCTTGTTTCCTTCCCAGTATAAGAATTGGCTTGGTAGTTTGGTCTGCCCTGTTCCCATGATGCACTGGGCCAGGGTCAGACTAATTTGCATATAGCCAAGTTCTGAGCTGGGATGGTGCAGTGAGCTAAAAAACGGTGATGGATCAAGCCCTGATCTTTGAACTGGGTAAGAGTGGTCTGCTTAATTCAGACACTCTGTTCATCACCACCCCTTTTCTGAATCATTTTTGTCCACCATAAGCGAGGAAGGGTATACTCAGATGTGAGTCCCTAGCTCATTGCACCATCAGGATTCAAGCAAGCCGGGCCGAAGATGGCTGAAATGCCAGAAACCGGTCCCTGGTAGCTTGTTTCCTTCCCAGTATAAGAATTGGCTTGGTAGTTTGGTCTGCCCTGTTCCCATGATGCACTGGGCCAGGGTCAGACTAATTTGCATATAGCCAAGTTCTGAGCTGGGATGGTGCAGTGAGCTAAAAAATGGTGATGGATCAAGCCCTGATCTTTGGACTGGGTAAGAGTGGTCTGCTTAATTCAGACACTCTGTTCATCACCACCCCTTTTCTGAATCATTTTTGTCCACCATAAGCGTGGAAGGGTATACTCAGATGTGAGTCCCTAGCTCATTGCACCATCAGGATTCAAGCAAGCCGGGCCGAAGATGGCTGAAATGCCAGAAACCGGTCCCTGGTAGCTTGTTTCCTTCCCAGTATAAGAATTGGCTTGGTAGTTTGGTCTGCCCTGTTCCCATGATGCACTGGGCCAGGGTCAGACTAATTTGCATATAGCCAAGTTCTGAGCTGGGATGGTGCAGTGAGCTAAAAAACGGTGATGGATCAAGCCCTGATCTTTGGACTGGGTAAGAGTGGTCTGCTTAATTCAGACACTCTGTTCATCACCACCCCTTTTCTGAATCATTTTTGTCCACCATAAGCGTGGAAGGGTATACTCAGATGTGAGTCCCTAGCTCATTGCACCATCAGGATTCAAGCAAGCTGGGCCGAAGATGGCTGAAATGCCAGAAACCGGTCCCTGGTAGCTTGTTTCCTTCCCAGTATAAGAATTGGCTTGGTAGTTTGGTCTGCCCTGTTCCCATGATGCACTGGGCCAGGGTCAGACTAATTTGCATATAGCCAAGTTCTGAGCCGGGATGGTGCAGTGAGCTAAAAAACGGTGATGGATCAAGCCCTGATCTTTGGACTGGGTAAGAGTGGTCTGCTTAATTCAGACACTCTGTTCATCACCACCCCTTTTCTGAATCATTTTTGTCCACCATAAGCGTGGAAGGGTATACTCAGATGTGAGTCCCTAGCTCATTGCACCATCAGGATTCAAGCAAGCCGGGCCGAAGATGGCTGAAATGCCAGAAACCGGTCCCTGGTAGCTTGTTTCCTTCCCAGTATAAGAATTGGCTTGGTAGTTTGGTCTGCCCTGTTCCCATGATGCACTGGGCCAGGGTCAGACTAATTTGCATATAGCCAAGTTCTGAGCTGGGATGGTGCAGTGAGCTAAAAAACGGTGATGGATCAAGCCCTGATCTTTGGACTGGGTGAGAGTGGTCTGCTTAATTCAGACACTCTGTTCATCACCACCCCTTTTCTGAATCATTTTTGTCCACCATAAGCGTGGAAGGGTATACTCAGATGTGAGTCCCTAGCTCATTGCACCATCAGGATTCAAGCAAGCCGGGCCGAAGATGGCTGAAATGCCAGAAACCGGTCCCTGGTAGCTTGTTTCCTTCCCAGTATAAGAATTGGCTTGGTAGTTTGGTCTGCCCTGTTCCCATGATGCACTGCGCCAGGGTCAGACTAATTTGCATATAGCCAAGTTCTGAGCTGGGATGGTGCAGTGAGCTAAAAAACGGTGATGGATCAAGCCCTGATCTTTGGACTGGGTAAGAGTGGTCTGCTTAATTCAGACACTCTGATCATCACCACCCCTTTTCTGAATCATTTTTGTCCACCATAAGCGTGGAAGGGTATACTCAGATGTGAGTCCCTAGCTCATTGCACCATCAGGATTCAAGCAAGCCGGGCCGAAGATGGCTGAAATGCCAGAAACCGGTCCCTGGTAGCTTTTTTCCTTCCCAGTATAAGAATTGGCTTGGTAGTTTGGTCTGCCCTGTTCCCATGATGCATTGGGCCAGGGTCAGACTAATTTGTATATAGCCAAGTTCTGAGCTGGGATGGTGCAGTGAGCTAAAAAACGGTGATGTATCAAGCCCTGATCTTTGGACTGGGTAAGAGTGGTCTGCCTAATTCAGACACTCTGTTCATCACCACCCCTTTTCTGAATCATTTTTGTCCACCATAAGCGTGGAAGGGTATACTCAGATGTGAGTCCCTAGCTCATTGCACCATCAGGATTCAAGCAAGCCGGGCCGAAGATGGCTGAAATGCCAGAAACCGGTCCCTGGTAGCTTGTTTCCTTCCCAGTATAAGAATTGGCTTGGTAGTTTGGTCTGCCCTGTTCCCATGATGCACTGGGCCAGGGTCAGACTAATTTGCATATAGCCAAGTTCTGAGCTGGGATGGTGCAGTGAGCTAAAAAACGGTGATGGATCAAGGCCTGATCTTTGGACTGGGTAAGAGTGGTCTGCTTAATTCAGACACTCTGTTCATCACCACCCCTTTTCTGAATCATTTTTGTCCACCATAAGCGTGGAAGGGTATACTCAGATGTGAGCCCCTAGCTCATTGCACCATCAGGATTCAAGCAAGCAGGGCCGAAGATGGCTGAAATGCCAGAAACCGGTCCCTGGTAGCTTGTTTTCTTCCCAGTATAAGAATTGGCTTGGTAGTTTGGTCTGCCCTGTTCCCATGATGCACTGGGCTGGAGTTCTGGACTTTTTGGTTCCGTCCAGAGGTGTCAGGGTACAACACCCAAAGACCCCGGAGTTCCACCTGCCTTGGTGCACAAATGAACAGAAACACGGGCTTCTCGATGGTGGCGTCAAAGACCAAAGGTTTATTACTGCAGGGACACAGAAGTCACAGAATCTACACACGGGCAGAGACTAGGAGCCTGTTCGATTTGTACAAAGTGGGTTGCTCCTTATATACGGTTTTTTATGCTAGGGGCAAATTCTTTACATGTAATACATTCCAAAAACCTTTGTGTCTAAAACAATAAATATTTGGTGTTACACAGGAACCGTCGATAATATCTGAGGCCAAACATTGCGAAGAGAGGGGTTCCCACTAGTTTGTCACAATTCCCTGTCAATATTGCATTCAGGACCCGGACCGCCTCATCGTAAAGTTCGTTACCTCCCCCTAATAAAGATTCAGAAAGAAAGAAACAGAGCCAGGTGTGGAAGATAGAAAAGTGGGATAAGGGATGTTTGTGGGTTGTAAATGGGCAAGGCTACCGGCTTCGGCCGCCTAATCATGATCAGGTACAATGGACACGAAGACCAGTTTGGCAGGACTGGCCTCGGGCGGAGGAGGCAGCCTTTGTTGAATCATGCAGCTACAGCGTGATCTGGTTTAAGGTGAAGAGGTGAATCTCCGGCTAAGGCTACGTGTCCTTAATCAAAGTGGAGTGAATGAAATGATCAGAGGCTATTGCATATGTGAGGGCAAGGAAACACAAAATGGCGGCCATGATCTAAGATGGATGCCGTGGGTATATCAGAAATATGTCAATGGAAGGAGTGCTCTTGCTCGTAGCGTAGCGAAAACACTAGGATATACTAAATGGATCATTTGCGGTTCACTGATACCAATATTAGGTATTTCCGACAAACTTGAAAACACGGGTTCAAGTCGTCACGGAACCGTCACGGAACCTCAGACCCTCCTTTTGCCCTTACATAGGCAATTACTCAGTCTATGTCAGAATCTAGTTCTATGCTCATCAGGTCAGTGACATGTTGTTGTATCATCATCCTTTCTCGTGTCTTTTCTCCAAACGCAGGTGGTTTTCTGAGACAAGTCGCAGCACAAAGACTACACAGAGCAGGACCACACTGGATAATCAGACAACATGAGAATAGGAATACTAGGATGACACCAATGACCATTAGAACCTTCCATCCCCACGCTGAGATCAGAGTCCAAAACCACTCCATGAAGGACCAGTTTCCCTTGTCTACATGTATGGAGTCCGAAATCTTGTGCAACTTAGAGATCGCCTCATAGACTGTTGGAGCATTATTAGGAATAAAGACACAGCAGCTCGATTGGATCATTCTGCATACCCCACCTCGATCTGCAAGTATAACGTCTAGAACCATACGGTTCTGCAACGTCATGAGCCTATCCGCCTGAAGCTCAGCTGTCAGATTGCTAAGGGCACCAGCAGTTTCGGTAATAGTAGATTCAACTACCCGTGTTAGCTGACGTATGTTTCTACTATTGGCCATAGGTCCCCAGAACGGAAGGAAGCCTTTGAAGAAGTCTCCAGCTTCCTGACCAGCGGTATCTTCCTTGCTGAAGACACCTCTCGCTACTCTTGTTCTGTGGTAATCAGGTGAAGCAGTGTATGTCGGAGGCAATAATCGAGCAATATAACATGATCCTGAGAAGTCGACAGGCAACCATGTATAAGCTCTGTCTCGACAAATGAAATAGGTACCCCTAGCAGTAAGAAAGGCAGGGGAAGAGTTAGCCGGAAACACATAAGTCTCTACGCACTCACTCCTCCCTAGCTGAGCTCTCGGATTTCTCCCATTACCTTGCAAACAGACCTGACCTCGGTGAGGTACGACCCAGATTGGAGTTGAGCTTTTACGCTTGCTTTCTCCTAAACTAAGGCGATACTCTGAAGTATTCCAACTTAAATATACTCGCAATTCGTCTCTAGGGTATGATGGAGTATTATTGACGTCCTTGACCATGTCAATAATTCCCTGGACTAAAGCTTTGTTAGCAGAGTTATATTTAGTGGAACGTGGTGGACGTGGAGGATAGGTTTCAAGGGCATAAGCAAAGATGGTTTGGAAGGCCTGAAATGATCCATTATAGCTGTAAGGCAAAACCAGATATGGAATACCTTTATCCATAGTGTGAGGTATCAAGCCACATACCCAGCAGTCTGTAGTGTTAACTACCAGTTGGTGTTGGTGCAAGAGCTGTACAAAAGTGTTGTTGGTGAATTCTGAGCGTCTGGCTTGCTCATGTTCCGGAAACGAGTGAAAAGAGTGTATAGAAGAGACAGTAGAAATAGCAGGATCAAGGGGAGGTACTGTAGAAACTGGCACAAAAATCAAATTTATGCTAAAGACGATTCCACCCACCAATGTTGCTAAAACAATCAAAAATGTAACGGCACATTGCATCAAGAAACATTTGCTGTGAAGAATTCTATTAAGTCTGTTTCTGCGAACGTAAATCACATTCTTTCGTTGCAGCGCAGGAAGCTCCATCTTCTACAATCCGCTCGCGACCACTGATGATGTGTACGTAGATGAAAATGCCTCTATCAGCCCTGGGAGTTCCCAGAACCAACAGAAAGATCGACCTTGTGTCAGACCCCTGCAAATTCAAACTAGGCACACAGCCACGACCCTACGGCTACCCAGACGGCAAGGCAATTTTAAAAACAATAAACAATAGCAAACTTCCTGGCTGAAGGCAAAAGGTTCAATATATCAAAATCACAATATGCAGTTGCCTGCTTTATTTGTCCTTTTTATGGCTTCTAAGGTTGTATTTCTGCTTCGCTGGTACTGTCTGATCGGAAAATAGTGTATTACTAGCAGCTGTTGCAGAGTTTAAGTTCGCAGATAGCAAAGTTTCTTCTGATGCTGGAGACAAATGTTCAGTGTTCAAAGGAGTCTTTTCAGGAGGAGAGTCAAGTTTCAAAGTGTCAGTAATCAAATCGGCATCGCTGAAAGGGATAAACTTCGGAATGACTTCAGATTCGGAGGCACCAATTCCTTTCTTCACCCAGTCGTCGTAAGGCAGCGGCAAAGGAACACGCTTTACATGAGAAGCGTGAATCCAGTGCTTACGGCCAGCGACACGTACGGCTGTCCTCGTTGCCAGCAGGACCTGGAAGGGGCCGATGTAGCGAGGCTGAAGATTCTTTGTCCTCGCAAAATTTCTGACCACCACGTGGTCGCCGGGTTTCAGCTGATGCCCTGGACTCTCCGGAGGTTTTGGCAAAGCATCGAAGACCTGTTGATGAATAAGACTTAATTTAGCAGTCAAGTCGTAAAGGTAGTCTATCAACATAGGATATTCAATGGAGCAGAATTGTTTAGGCCTCGGCACACCCCAGATATTTGCCGGACGGCCAAACACAATCTCATATGGAGAAAGCCCTATTCTAGAATGCACTGTTGCTCTCGTTGATAACAAGGCCAAAGGAAGTGCGTCTGGCCAGGCTAAACCTGTGGATGCTTGTATTTTGGCTATCTTAAGCTTTAGAGTGCCATTGTAACCCTCGACTAAACCAGCAGATTGGGGATGGTTTGCACTATGGAATTTTTGTTTCAATCCTAGACCGGCACACACACTCTGCATAACTTTCCCTATAAACTCACTTCCGTTATCTGACCATACAATCCGTGGCATTCCATACCTAGGGAAAAATTCCTTGAGAAGAATTTTGGCAGTCGATAGGGCAGTGTTGTCCTTTAGTGGGTATGCTTCTATCCACCTGGAAAAAGCACAAACTACCACCAGGACGTACTTTAAATTGTTGCAGCGTTCCATGTGAATGAAGTCTAACTGAATCACTTCAAAGGGGCAGGAAGGAGGAGCAAAATGACCAGCTGGAGTTGGAGTTCCCTTGCCAGGATTATGCATCAAGCACACCATACAATTTTTCACCACTCTCTCTGCACACTTACTGATTCCCTCATTCTTCCAGACCGGAGCCAACATCTTACATATCCCTTTAGAACTTATATGCGCCACTCCATGCGCCATCGTCACTACTGCAAGCACATATGCATTAGGCAACATCCAACGCTGCTGTTCTGTCAAATCAATCCAACATCCATTCGAGTCCAACTTGCCCGTACTTTCTCTCCATACACGTTTCTCTTCCTCAGTCGCTTCTTTCTGAATCTCTTTCACACTTTCCATAGTGTCCTCACACATTCCAGACTCAGCAATCCATCTTGCAGACGTAGCAACGTACATTCCACTCATCGTGTCTCTAGCTGTCTGTTTAGCAGTTTCATCAGCAAAGGCATTCCCACGACCAACATCATCCGTGATTGCTTTATGAGCACTGCACTTCACTATCGCAACTTCAGTCGGTAAGGTTAGAGATTCCAACAAGTCGTTAACTAGCTGACCATGTTGGATCTTAGTCCCATGGGACGTAATGAAACCTCTTTCTCTCCACAACCGGCCAAAACTATGGGCCACGCCAAATGCGTACTGGCTATCTGTAAACACATTCACTCTCTTTCCCTTAGCTAAAACACACGCTCTCGTTAGAGCTATTAATTCTGCAGCTTGGGCAGAATTCTGACTCACTCTTGCAGTCTCCACAATCGTCTTCAAAGTCGTTACCGCGTAGGCAGCAGTCACATCACCATTCTCCAATTTAAAACATGACCCGTCCACATATAGCGTACCATCTGGGTCGGACAGGGGAGTATCTTTTAAATCGATACGTCCTTTTGTCTCTTCCTCCGTTTTGAAATAACAGTCATGTGGCTCAGAATCACTCGACTCTTGATCAGTCGGCAACAATGTTGCTGGATTCAATACATTGCATCTTTTGATCTGAATATGACTCGCTAATAATGTCAGCTCGTAACCGGATAATCTCGCACTAGTAAGGTGTTGAGTCTTCGTTCGGTTCATGAGTGTATCCACTGCATGAGGAACCATGACCACTAGCATATTGTTCATCACCAAACCAGCAGATTGTCGAATGGAAGCTGCAGCTGCCGCTGTAGCCCTCAAACAACTAGGTAACGCTCTGGCTACCGGATCTAATGTTGATGAAAAATACGCACAAGGACGTTGTTTATCACCAAATTTCTGTGTCAGAACACTCAACGCGCAACCTTCTCTTTCATGAACGTAGAGCGTGAATGGCTTGCTGTAATCAGGTGTACCCAATACAGGAGCTGAACACAATGCTTTTCGTAATTCAGTAAAACTCTCTTGACATTCATCAGACCATGGCACCGGACTCGGAACATTTTTCCCAGTCAAAGCTACCAATGGTTTTGCTAAAAGAGAAAAATTTGGGATCCACTGCCTACAGTAAGAGGTAATACCTAGGAAGGCACGTACTTCTCTCTGTGTGCGTGGAACACTCATCTGCGTAATTGCTTTTATTCTTTCTGGGGTCAACTTCCTTCCCTCCTTTGACAAGAGATGACCTAGGTAGGTCACTTCTTGGCAGCAGTATTGCATCTTGGAAGGAGACACCTTATGATTTAAATTAGACAAATGATGCAATAGGGAAATTGTAGCTGCTTTGCAAGTTTCCTTGTCATTGGCAGCCACTAAAAGATCGTCTACGTACTGTACTAGGGCAGAACCTGGAGGAAGGACAAAGGAATCTAGCTGACTTTTTAAAGCTTGACTATAAATGGATGGACTTTCACAATAGCCTTGTGGAGCGCGTTTAAATCTGAAACTGCGACCTCCTAAACAGAAGCCGAAAATATCCCTACTTTCTTCGGCTATCGGAATGCTAAAGAAAGCATTCTTTAGGTCAATAACTGAGAACCACGTAGCTGTAGCAGGTATCAATGTTAACAAGGCAGTAATGTCTGGCACTACCGGAAACTGCGGAATTACAATCTTATTAACTTCTCTAAGGTCTATGACAAACCTATAAACTGGAGGTTTTGTAGGGTCAGTTCGCTTCAGAATCGGTAATACAGGACTGTTACAGACATTTCCTCTAGTTTCTTCAACTACACCCTTCTTAATCAAGTCTTGCACAATCAATAAAAGTGCACGCTCACCTTCACTCGATATTTTATACTGGGGAATTCTTGGAAATTTCACATTTGCTTTCAAAGTTACTACATACGGTGGAATTTCTAGGAGACCTACATCATTAGGACCAGTCGCCCAAAGAGAATCAGGGAGTGAACGGAGCTCCGGCGGGAGTGCGTCCATTGACAAGTACATCGGAGAGGTGATATTTTTACCCAATGTAAGCTGTACTCCTTCCGGAGAACAGTACAATGTCGCATATAGTCGTTTTAACAAATCTAAACCAAGCAGATTTTCATTACAACCTGTCGTCAAAATCAGGGGTGCTTTCAATTGGCACGGTCCAACAGAAATAGACAAAGGACCAGATATCGGGTTGTACACAGGGGCGCCTGAAAAACCTACGGAAACATTTGTTGAGCCAGACAAAGGTGCGCCAGGGAGTTTCGCATGAATGATAGAACTTTTTGCGGCACCAGTATCCAACAGAAACGGTTCGACTACACCTGATGTTGCTACTGCGACATAAGGCCCACTCTGATCCACTGGAACTGATACTACTCCCTCTCTCTGTCCATGGCTGTCCTAGTACCCATTTTGTTGAAAACCCTCTTCTACTTCACAATAATCTTCAACAAGATATTGCTGAGATCTATTTTGCTGAACAGATTGTCCATTTCTTTGATCAAAGTGATTGGATGGACGATCATTAGTTTGCGGAGGCATAGCACCTCGTCCTCGTCCTCTAGAATTCTGCACAAAACCACCACGACCTCTCTGAGCTGCTGCTGCATTATTTTGCGCTAAGATCGGACATTCATTTTTATAGTGACCCTCTTTCTTGCAGTACGCGCACTGATTCCATTGATATTGAGGTCTTGATGTACTATAATCTGTCCTTTGGTATGAGTTTTGCTGCGTATTAGTCTGGTTCGCGCGAGGCGGATACGCCTGCTGCAAAAGAACTTTAGTTTTTAAATCTTTCGTTTTCTTTTCTGATTTTTCCTTTTCCTCTTTATCTCTATTCTCGTAGTACTGCGCAGTCGCAAGTATTTGCGCTGTCGTAGATACAGCCCACGCACTTTCTGAGTCTTTTAATTTATTGCACAATTCAGGTAACAAATTATGCACACATTTATCGACAAACAGTCTTTGCCCTCCTTCTGTACTCATGTCCTGACCACTATGATCCACAAAAGTCTCTTCGAACCTCGTGAAGAAGTCCGAGACACTTTCGTCTTTCTTTTGCCTACATGCTGACAACTTGTCCCAATTAACACGCAACGCTGGCATCAGAGTCTTCATTAGATCAATTATTCTACCTGGCAGATTAGCGATCAAAGGTTCGGGTTTCGCACCACCTATTTGTTGACCATCTGCTGCAGTGATAGCTGCCCAATCACCACCTAAAGCAGCCTGATGATCCTCTCTACGAATTTTAGCCCACACTGGTTGCGGAACTACATTACCAAACAACATATCAATGTCGGCTAAGTTCATTATACAAGCCTCAACTGTCTGTGTTAATTCCTTGTAATATCCGGCTGGATTCTTACGCGGATCTGGCAAGGCCTGCTTCACTGCTAACACTTCTGCTCGTTTCCATGGAATGTGTATCCACACTCGTTGGAACTGTGCTGGAACAGCCGCAATACCTGCATTATCATCACGTTGTATTGCTTCGCGCCAAATTGGAGGAACCTCCCTCATAGGATATTGGCGACTTAGCTTCACTTTACCTTTTTCTAAATCTCTCGGAGAACAAAGAGATGGATCATTCCTAAAACTTAAAATGAGTTCCATCGCTTGCTTTATTTTCTCACCCACTATCATTCCAGCAGCAAACTCCTTTTGAACCCTAATTAAATCTTCCAAATCTGATTCGACATCGTCTTCTTCTATCTCTTCACGTAACAACGAGCACATCTCATCAAAGACGTATCGTTGCGTTGGTTCTCCCCACTGCATAAATGTGTCTAACACATCTCTCGTACTATATCTTCTACCCTTCGAAATCCATCTGAGAGCCGTGGAATCTAAAACTCCCCGTTCCTCAGTACTCGGAAGCTGACTCCGTCTTTGTACAGAGTCAGGAGTAGGAGTCTTAATCAAAGTTTTATATATAGGAGACAGCATATTAGTAACCGAATCAGTGATTCTTCGACGAACAGAAAGTGGAGTTAGTACACTCGCAGACATAGAGAATGCAGTGGAGGTAGGAATAGATGAGGAAGCAGTAGGAGTATCGAGGAAAATAGTTTCTGGAGCAGTAGGTACAGAGGTAGGTATAGGGGCTGGCAGTGTAGGAAGAGGAGGAGCTGTAGGAACATTTACATTCACCACTGGAAGTACAGGAACTTGATTCTGAGGGATAAGAGCAGGAGCACCAGGTTGTCCAGCAACCGGCAATTGAACATTCGGGACGAGTGGAGCCGTAGCACCTTGTGCATACGGTGGAGGTGATCGTAACAGATAAGATAGCAGAGGATCGTTTTCGGAGTCCTCCAGTATCTTAGCCATTTTCGATGGCAAAGCAGGATAGCACTTGTCAATCGCTAGGTTATGCTCTCTAATGGCTACATCTATGGCCTTCTCACACTCGTTAGCCTGCAACTGTTTAGTCGCTTGCTCTAGAGTTAACTCTTCTTGTTCTTTCTGTTCTTTCTTCAACCTTCTCATTTCTCTCTGTTTGGATTCTTTCCGCCAATAACGGAAGGAATCAAACATTGCCGGCCGGGCTTTCTTCTTGAACAATTTCGCTTCTAAGTTATCGAGTATCTCTTGCTCAAAACTACCATGCAGTGGCCAACTAAGGACACCATCCTTCTTACAATAGCGGACCCATATCTCATTATAAGTTATAGGACCCACGCCATACTTACAATATAAATCATATAGGGGAGTCCCAATCGGAGGAACCAGACAAGAGTCCTCCAATCGCGAGTCACTGTTGCAACTAAAACAAGACAACATTTTCCGACTTACCATTTTCGGTCCGGAACACAAAACCAACAAAACACGGAACAAATATGTGCACTCGAACCAAGAACTTAGGCCTACCAAAACGAACTGATGTATCGATACCCAAAACTAAACCAAATAGATTATCGTAACTAGAACAACCAATGATAATCTAACAAAACCAAACCAAACCAAGAACCGATCAAGGATTTTTAACAATCCTCACAAAGTAACCAGCTAGCTATCACTAAATACAATACTTAACTGAGTCACTGAAGACGTCACCAAGGAGAAACCCGTCACGTTTCGCCGTACTAAGGACTGCACCACTTCGGGTCCAAGACAGGGCGACGGTCAAGGCAACGGCCCACTGCAGCCGTCCTGAACGGGAAACCCTCGTGGAAGAGAACTTCGGGCCACTTTTGCGATATGCCGGGATCGATGAAGTGGGGCGCCTCCCTCAGGAATCTTCACACGAAGCTTCTCGAACTCTTCAGGCTTTTGGACCGGTACCGAATGACGTCGCCCCACGTTGGGCGCCAATTGGAGTTCTGGACTTTTTGGTTCCGTCCAGAGGTGTCAGGGTACAACACCCAAAGACCCCGGAGTTCCACCTGCCTTGGTGCACAAATGAACAGAAACACGGGCTTCTCGATGGTGGCGTCAAAGACCAAAGGTTTATTACTGCAGGGACACAGAAGTCACAGAATCTACACACGGGCAGAGACTAGGAGCCTGTTCGATTTGTACAAAGTGGGTTGCTCCTTATATACGGTTTTTTATGCTAGGGGCAAATTCTTTACATGTAATACATTCCAAAAACCTTTGTGTCTAAAACAATAAATATTTGGTGTTACACAGGAACCGTCGATAATATCTGAGGCCAAACATTGCGAAGAGAGGGGTTCCCACTAGTTTGTCACAATTCCCTGTCAATATTGCATTCAGGACCCGGACCGCCTCATCGTAAAGTTCGTTACCTCCCCCTAATAAAGATTCAGAAAGAAAGAAACAGAGCCAGGTGTGGAAGATAGAAAAGTGGGATAAGGGATGTTTGTGGGTTGTAAATGGGCAAGGCTACCGGCTTCGGCCGCCTAATCATGATCAGGTACAATGGACACGAAGACCAGTTTGGCAGGACTGGCCTCGGGCGGAGGAGGCAGCCTTTGTTGAATCATGCAGCTACAGCGTGATCTGGTTTAAGGTGAAGAGGTGAATCTCCGGCTAAGGCTACGTGTCCTTAATCAAAGTGGAGTGAATGAAATGATCAGAGGCTATTGCATATGTGAGGGCAAGGAAACACAAAATGGCGGCCATGATCTAAGATGGATGCCGTGGGTATATCAGAAATATGTCAATGGAAGGAGTGCTCTTGCTCGTAGCGTAGCGAAAACACTAGGATATACTAAATGGATCATTTGCGGTTCACTGATACCAATATTAGGTATTTCCGACAAACTTGAAAACACGGGTTCAAGTCGTCACGGAACCGTCACGGAACCTCAGGGCCAGGGTCAGACTAATTTGCATATAGCCAAGTTCTGAGCTGGGATGGTGCAGTGAGCTAAAAAACGGTGATGGATCAAGCCCTGATCTTTGGACTGGGTAAGAGTGGTCTGCTTAATTCAGACACTCTGTTCATCACCACCCCTTTTCTGAATCATTTTTGTCCACCATAAGCGTGGAAGGGTATACTCAGATGTGAGTCCCTAGCTCATTGCACCATCAGGATTCAAGCAAGCTGGGCCGAAGATGGCTGAAATGCCAGAAACCGGTCCCTGGTAGCTTGTTTCCTTCCCAGTATAAGAATTGGCTTGGTAGTTTGGTCTGCCCTGTTCCCATGATGCACTGGGCCAGGGTCAGACTAATTTGCATATAGCCAAGTTCTGAGCTGGGATGGTGCAGTGAGCTAAAAAACGGTGATGGATCAAGCCCTGATCTTTGGACTGGGTAAGAGTGGTCTGCTTAATTCAGACACTCTGTTCATCACCACCCCTTTTCTGAATCATTTTTGTCCACCATAAGCGTGGAAGGGTATACTCAGATGTGAGTCCCTAGCTCATTGCACCATCAGGATTCAAGCAAGCCGGGCCGAAGATGGCTGAAATGCCAGAAACCGGTCCCTGGTAGCTTGTTTCCTTCCCAGTATAAGAATTGGCTTGGTAGTTTGGTCTGCCCTGTTCCCATGATGCACTGGGCCAGGGTCAGACTAATTTGCATATAGCCAAGTTCTGAGCTGGGATGGTGCAGTGAGCTAAAAAACGGTGATGGATCAAGCCCTGATCTTTGGACTGGGTAAGAGTGGTCTGCTTAATTCAGAAACTCTGTTCATCACCACCCCTTTTCTGAATCATTTTTGTCCACCATAAGCGTGGAAGGGTATACTCAGATGTGAGTCCCTAGCTCATTGCACCATCAGGATTCAAGCAAGCCGGGCCGAAGATGGCTGAAATGCCAGAAACCGGTCCCTGGTAGCTTGTTTCCTTCCCAGTATAAGAATTGGCTTGGTAGTTTGGTCTGCCCTGTTCCCATGATGCACTGGGCCAGGGTCAGACTAATTTGCATATAGCCAAGTTCTGAGCTGGGATGGTGCAGTGAGCTAAAAAACGGTGATGGATCAAGCCCTGATCTTTGGACTGGGTAAGAGTGGTCTGCTTAATTCAGACACTCTGTTCATCACCACCCCTTTTCTGAATCATTTTTGTCCACCATAAGCGTGGAAGGGTATACTCAGATGTGAGTCCCTAGCTCATTGCACCATCAGGATTCAAGCAAGCCGGGCCGAAGATGGCTGAAATGCCAGAAACCGGTCCCTGGTAGCTTTTTTCCTTCCCAGTATAAGAATTGGCTTGGTAGTTTGGTCTGCCCTGTTCCCATGATGCACTGGGCCAGGGTCAGACTAATTTGCATGTAGCCAAGTTCTGAGCTGGGATGGTGCAGTGATCTAAAAAACGGTGATGGATCAAGCCCTGATCTTTGGACTGGGTAAGAGTGGTCTGCCTAATTCAGACACTCTGTTCATCACCACCCCTTTTCTGAATCATTTTTGTCCACCATAAGCGTGGAAGGGTATACTCAGATGTGAGTCCCTAGCTCATTGCACCATCAGGATTCATGCAAGCCGGGCCGAAGATGGCTGAAATGCCAGAAACCGGTCCCTGGTAGCTTGTTTCCTTCCCAGTATAAGAATTGGCTTGGTAGTTTGGTCTGCCCTGTTCCCATGATGCACTGGGCCAGGGTCAGACTAATTTGCATATAGCCAATTTCTGAGCTGGGATGGTGCAGTGAGCTAAAAAACGGTGATGGATCAAGCCCTGATCTTTGGACTGGGTAAGAGTGGTCTGCTTAATTCAGACACTCTGTTCATAACCACCCCTTTTCTGAATCATTTTTGTCCACCATAAGCATGGAAGGGTATACTCAGATGTGAGTCCCTAGCTCATTGCACCATCAGGATTCAAGCAAGCCGGGCCGAAGATGGCTGAAATGCCAGAAACCGGTCCCTGGTAGCTTGTTTCCTTCCCAGTATAAGAATTGGCTTGGTAGTTTGGTCTGCCCTGTTCCCATGATGCACTGGGCCAGGGTCAGACTAATTTGCATATAGCCAAGTTCTGAGCTGGGATGGTGCAGTGAGCTAAAAAACGGTGATGGATCAAGCCCTGATCTTTGGACTGGGTAAGAGTGGTCTGCTTAATTCAGACACTCTGTTCATCACCACCCCTTTTCTGAATCATTTTTGTCCACCATAAGCGTGGAAGGGTATACTCAGATGTGAGTCCCTAGCTCATTGCACCATCAGGATTCAAGCAAGCCGGGCCGAAGATGGCTGAAATGCCAGAAACCGGTCCCTGGTAGCTTGTTTCCTTCCCAGTATAAGAATTGGCTTGGTAGTTTGGTCTGCCCTGTTCCCATGATGCACTGGGCCAGGGTCAGACTAATTTGCATATAGCCAAGTTCTGAGCTGGGATGGTGCAGTGAGCTAAAAAACGGTGATGGATCAAGCCCTGATCTTTGGACTGGGTAAGAGTGGTCTGCTTAATTCAGAAACTCTGTTCATCACCACCCCTTTTCTGAATCATTTTTGTCCACCATAAGCGTGGAAGGGTATACTCAGATGTGAGTCCCTAGCTCATTGCACCATCAGGATTCAAGCAAGCCGGGCCGAAGATGGCTGAAATGCCAGAAACCGGTCCCTGGTAGCTTGTTTCCTTCCCAGTATAAGAATTGGCTTGGTAGTTTGGTCTGCCCTGTTCCCATGCTGCACTGGGCCAGGGTCAGACTAATTTGCATATAGCCAAGTTCTGAGCTGGGATGGTGCAGTGAGCTAAAAAATGGTGATGGATCAAGCCCTGATCTTTGGACTGGGTAAGAGTGGTCTGCTTAATTCAGACACTCTGTTCATCACCACCCCTTTTCTGAATCATTTTTGTCCACCATAAGCGTGGAAGGGTATACTCAGATGTGAGTCCCTAGCTCATTGCACCATCAGGATTCAAGCAAGCCGGGCCGAAGATGGCTGAAATGCCAGAAACCGGTCCCTGGTAGCTTTTTTCCTTCCCAGTATAAGAATTGGCTTGGTAGTTTGGTCTGCCCTGTTCCCATGATGCACTGGGCCAGGGTCAGACTAATTTGCATGTAGCCAAGTTCTGAGCTGGGATGGTGCAGTGATCTAAAAAACGGTGATGGATCAAGCCCTGATCTTTGGACTGGGTAAGAGTGGTCTGCCTAATTCAGACACTCTGTTCATCACCACCCCTTTTCTGAATCATTTTTGTCCACCATAAGCGTGGAAGGGTATACTCAGATGTGAGTCCCTAGCTCATTGCACCATCAGGATTCATGCAAGCCGGGCCGAAGATGGCTGAAATGCCAGAAACCGGTCCCTGGTAGCTTGTTTCCTTCCCAGTATAAGAATTGGCTTGGTAGTTTGGTCTGCCCTGTTCCCATGATGCACTGGGCCAGGGTCAGACTAATTTGCATATAGCCAAGTTCTGAGCTGGGATGGTGCAGTGAGCTAAAAAACGGTGATGGATCAAGCCCTGATCTTTGGACTGGGTAAGAGTGGTCTGCTTAATTCAGACACTCTGTTCATAACCACCCCTTTTCTGAATCATTTTTGTCCACCATAAGCATGGAAGGGTATACTCAGATGTGAGTCCCTAGCTCATTGCACCATCAGGATTCAAGCAAGCCGGGCCGAAGATGGCTGAAATGCCAGAAACCGGTCCCTGGTAGCTTGTTTCCTTCCCAGTATAAGAATTGGCTTGGTAGTTTGGTCTGCCCTGTTCCCATGATGCACTGGGCCAGGGTCAGACTAATTTGCATATAGCCAAGTTCTGAGCTGGGATGGTGCAGTGAGCTAAAAAACGGTGATGGATCAAGCCCTGATCTTTGGACTGGGTAAGAGTGGTCTGCTTAATTCAGACACTCTGTTCATCACCACCCCTTTTCTGAATCATTTTTGTCCACCATAAGCGTGGAAGGGTATACTCAGATGTGAGTCCCTAGCTCATTGCACCATCAGGATTCAAGCAAGCCGGGCCGAAGATGGCTGAAATGCCAGAAACCGGTCCCTGGTAGCTTGTTTCCTTCCCAGTATAAGAATTGGCTTGGTAGTTTGGTCTGCCCTGTTCCCATGATGCACTGGGCCAGGGTCAGACTAATTTGCATATAGCCAAGTTCTGAGCTGGGATGGTGCAGTGAGCTAAAAAACGGTGATGGATCAAGCCCTGATCTTTGGACTGGGTAAGAGTGGTCTGCTTAATTCAGAAACTCTGTTCATCACCACCCCTTTTCTGAATCATTTTTGTCCACCATAAGCGTGGAAGGGTATACTCAGATGTGAGTCCCTAGCTCATTGCACCATCAGGATTCAAGCAAGCCGGGCCGAAGATGGCTGAAATGCCAGAAACCGGTCCCTGGTAGCTTGTTTCCTTCCCAGTATAAGAATTGGCTTGGTAGTTTGGTCTGCCCTGTTCCCATGATGCACTGGGCCAGGGTCAGACTAATTTGCATATAGCCAAGTTCTGAGCTGGGATGGTGCAGTGAGCTAAAAAACGGTGATGGATCAAGCCCTGATCTTTGGACTGGGTAAGAGTGGTCTGCTTAATTCAGACACTCTGTTCATCACCACCCCTTTTCTGAATCATTTTTGTCCACCATAAGCGTGGAAGGGTATACTCAGATGTGAGTCCCTAGCTCATTGCACCATCAGGATTCAAGCAAGCCGGGCCGAAGATGGCTGAAATGCCAGAAACCGGTCCCTGGTAGCTTTTTTCCTTCCCAGTATAAGAATTGGCTTGGTAGTTTGGTCTGCCCTGTTCCCATGATGCACTGGGCCAGGGTCAGACTAATTTGCATATAGCCAAGTTCTGAGCTGGGATGGTGCAGTGAGCTAAAAAACGGTGATGGATCAAGCCCTGATCTTTGTACTGGGTAAGAGTGGTCTGCTTAATTCAGACACTCTGTTCATCACCACCCCTTTCCTGAATCATTTTTGTCCACCATAAGCGTGGAAGGGTATACTCAGATGTGAGTCCCTAGCTCATTGCACCATCAGGATTCAAGCAAGCCAAGCCGAAGATGGCTGAAATGCCAGAAACCGGTCCCTGGTAGCTTGTTTCCTTCCCAGTATAAGAATTGGCTTGGTAGTTTGGTCTGCCCTGTTCCCATGATGCACTGGGCCAGGGTCAGTCTAATTTGCATATAGCCAAGTTCTGAGCTGGGATGGTGCAGTGAGCTAAAAAACGGTGATGGATCAAGCCCTGATCTTTGGACTGGGTAAGAGTGGTCTGCTTAATTCAGACACTCTGTTCATCACCACCCCTTTTCTGAATCATTTTTGTCCACCATAAGCGTGGAAGGGTATACTCAGATGTGAGTCCCTAGCTCATTGCACCATCAGGATTCAAGCAAGCCGGGCCGAAGATGGCTGAAATGCCAGAAGCCGGTCCCTGGTAGCTTGTTTCCTTCCCAGTATAAGAATTGGCTTGGTAGTTTGGTCTGCCCTGTTCCCATGATGCACTGGGCCAGGGTCAGACTAATTTGCATATAGCCAAGTTCTGAGCTGGGATGGTGCAGTGAGCTAAAAAACGGTGATGGATCAAGCCCTGATCTTTGGACTGGGTAAGAGTGGTCTGCTTAATTCAGAAACTCTGTTCATCACCACCCCTTTTCTGAATCATTTTTGTCCACCATAAGCGTGGAAGGGTATACTCAGATGTGAGTCCCTAGCTCATTGCACCATCAGGATTCAAGCAAGCCGAGCCGAAGATGGCTGAAATGCCAGAAACCGGTCCCTGGTAGCTTGTTTCCTTCCCAGTATAAGAATTGGCTTGGTAGTTTGGTCTGCCCTGTTCCCATGATGCTTTGGGCCAGGGTCAGACTAATTTGCATATAGCCAAGTTCTGAGCTGGGATGGTGCAGTGAGCTAAAAAACGGTGATGGATCAAGCCCTGATCTTTGGACTGGGTAAGAGTGGTCTGCTTAATTCAGACACTCTGTTCATCACCACCCCTTTTCTGAATCATTTTTGTCCACCATAAGCGTGGAAGGGTATACTCAGATGTGAGTCCCTAGCTCATTGCACCATCAGGATTCAAGCAAGCCGGGCCGAAGATGGCTGAAATGCCAGAAACCGGTCCCTGGTAGCTTGTTTCCTTCCCAGTATAAGAATTGGCTTGGTAGTTTGGTCTGCTCTGTTCCCATGATGCACTGGGCCAGGGTCAGACTAATTTGCATATAGCCAAGTTCTGAGCTGGGATGGTGCAGTGAGCTAAAAAACGGTGATGGATCAAGCCCTGATCTTTGGACTGGGTAAGAGTGGTCTGCTTAATTCAGAAACTCTGTTCATCACCACCCCTTTTCTGAATCATTTTTGTCCACCATAAGCGTGGAAGGGTATACTCAGATGTGAGTCCCTAGCTCATTGCACCATCAGGATTCAAGCAAGCCGGGCCGAAGATGGCTGAAATGCCAGAAACCGGTCCCTGGTAGCTTGTTTCCTTCCCAGTATAAGAATTGGCTTGGTAGTTTGGTCTGCCCTGTTCCCATGATGCACTGGGCCAGGGTCAGACTAATTTGCATATAGCCAAGTTCTGAGCTGGGATGGTGCAGTGAGCTAAAAAACGGTGATGGATCAAGCCCTGATCTTTGGACTGGGTAAGAGTGGTCTGCTTAATTTAGACACTCTGTTCATCACCACCCCTTTTCTGAATCATTTTTGTCCACCATAAGCTTGGAAGGGTATACTCAGATGTGAGTCCCTAGCTCATTGCACCATCAGGATTCAAGCAAGCCGGGCCGAAGATGGCTGAAATGCCAGAAACCGGTCCCTGGTAGCTTGTTTCCTTCCCAGTATAAGAATTGGCTTGGTAGTTTGGTCTGCCCTGTTCCCATGATGCACTGGGCCAGGGTCAGACTAATTTGCATATAGCCAAGTTCTGAGCTGGGATGGTGCAGTGAGCTACAAAACGGTGATGGATCAAGCCCTGATCTTTGGACTGGGTGAGAGTGGTCTGCTTAATTCAGACACTCTGTTCATCACCACCCCTTTTCTGAATCACTAAAATGTATACGGCATATTTCAAGTGAAGAGACTCATACAAAGTACGCTAATCACTGCCAACATGTATTAAATCTCACTTTTCTATTGCACCTTCATTTTTCACCAACTGCTCAGAATGTTAGACATATCAAATTAAAAACTGCAATCGAACAATATATGGCTGCTTTAAGGAAATTTGCTATTACTTGCAGATTCAAAGACCTTAGAGATGAGATTATAAGAGATCAAATGATCAATGCCATGAATAACAAAAAGATTCGGAAAAGTTACTTGATTTAGGTGATCCCACCCTGGACGCCATTTTTATAAAGACGCAACTCCAAAAGGTGAAAGCAGGTTTATTAGGAACAATAAAGTGGAGTGGTGTGGCTCACTGGTTAGAGGCTGCAGACCTGGGAGCAGAGGAGAGCCCGGGACCAGGGTTCAATTCCCGGCGTGGCAGGGTCGTGGACCAGGGTCAGCGGACTTGATAATTCTCACCTCAGTGCCTACTCTAACCAGGGATCACACTCGGCAAATCTGGGCATTAGCTTGCCTCATCTCCACAACCGCCCCCCACATATGCCAGGGATGCCTGGTTTCACCTTGGAGATACCCAGTAGGGACCATCCCACAGGGAAAGCCAGGACGGGTTCCCCAGCGGTCTATTGCGCGGAGATACTCCTTCGGGAGTCGATTCTAGCGCGTTAGAAACCCAAAATTAAATTAAACCCCCAACAACTGCTCCCACAACTTCAGCTGCCTTCTACTGGTCTCCACATACCGGATTCTAGGAGTAGAAGCTTCAGTTGCTAAGCAGCAGCATTCAGAACATAACACTAGATAATAATACAACAAAAATGTATGCAGCATACTTCAAGTGTAGCTTTCCAGAGACTCATACAAAGTACCCTAATCACTGAACCCTCTGCCAACATGTCTCAAACCTCATTTTTCTAGTGCACCTTCATGTTTCACCGACTGCTCAGAATATTAGACCTATGAAATATAAAACAGCAATCCTTGCAAATTTACTGTTGTAAGTCGCACCATGTTCCTGAAGCATGCATGCATGTGTCTGTGCCTTTTGCTAGTGGCATTATACATTAAGGAAACATACAAATTGTCGCATACCTGTGTTTGAGATGTCTAGCATCTTCGGCTGCATAGCATGTGTGAGAATACATGTACAAGTAGAGACATACCTCAGTCACAAGACTACACAGACCTTAAAACTTGACAGTCTGCTTTTTCTATTTTCCACTTTCTTTTGAAGCTTCAGTTTTCACCGACTCCTGAGAGCAGTGGGCCTAACAAAATTTAAAACAGCAATTCTTCACTTTTGTAAGTCTTAACATACTTCTGAATTTATGAATGCCTATGTCTGTGTCTTTTGCTAGTGACATGATAGATAAAAAGAAACATAGAAACACTTAAATATCTGTATTTTAGACTGCATACTCTCTAAATTTATGTAGAAGAATGTATATGTATTCCTTCCTGATCCTAATACAGAGAACATGAGTATAGAATTATATAGACTGCGATATAATTTAATTCATCTGTCACTATAAATCAAACATCAGTTTCATAAATTATGGCAGGTATTGCAAAAACTTGGCTTCCCCATCGCCCTTCTTGAGTTCATAGTGAAATTGCATAAGCGTAATTATGCTAGGATTAGATGGGGGGATAATGGGCAGCTGACAGGGAGGGGAGCTGTGAGCAGGGGGGTCCACCAGGGCTGTGTGATGGCGCCGACCCTGTTCTCCCTATTTGTAAACGGGGTGGTGGACCATCTGAGGGAGATCTTGGCCGACGCCCCAGTCCTGGCGGGGGAGAAAATGCCGACCCTGCTCTTTGCAGACGACACCCTCCTGTTATCAAAAACCCCAGCAGGCCTCAAAAAGTTGTTAGATCGTTTTAGCTCATTCTGCGATGAGAATAGACTTACTAGTAACACCTCTAAAACGAAGCTGATGGCCATGTCACCCTCAAAGAGATTCAGGGATACCATCTCCTTCAATGGCGCTCCATTAAAGATGGTAAACTCTTTTGATTATTTGGGGGTAAGGGTGAATAGCCGGATGAGCTGGAAAGATCATATGGCCAAAATGCTTTTAAATCATAAGAGAGCATCAGGTGCAATTTTAAGAGTACATAGAGAGTCTATGAGTAAACCTATAGCCCCGGCCCTTGAGATGTATTCAGGGAAAGGCACTGTCATCGGCAGTCTACGGATCAGAGCTATGGCGGTCGGAGAACACTGCCGATCTAGTAAGATCTGAAAATAAATTTTTAAGAGACTTGGTTTCACTCCCTGTTTCTACTCCTGTAAAACCTTTGCTCCATGATATGGGGAAGCGAGCATTAAAAGACATAGTTTGTCTGCGTCCGCTACTCTTCTGGGCTCGCCTCAGACGAACACCAGAGTTGGCTAACTACGCAACTGTCCTTGATGAATTAATCAAACTCAACACCGGAAATAGGATCAAGTGGTTGGGTAACCTCAGGCAGTTGGTTGTAAAACTTGGGCTGGGTGAAGCCTGGGATAGCCAATACCCTCCCTCGAAACAAATACGAAAGAGGATATATTGGAATTGGGTACAGCAGGAAGAGCTATGCAATTGTAAATGGGGGTCCCTCACTGAAATTTGTTTGTCACATAAACCTGTGAGGAGCTTGGAACCTTTCCTGGATTTTATAGAAAAACCCAGGGACAGATCTCTCTACCTAAAGCTGAGGGTTGGGTCACTCCCGGTGAACGCAATCACTGCCGGTTGGAAAAAGTCAGTCCCCCCCAACTCTTCCTGCCCCGGATGCTTTGCCCCTAATGAGTCTGTGCCCATTTTCTCTTTGCTTGTCCTGCTTACAAGGCTGCTAGGAAAATTTGGATAAAACCAATTTGTAAGGAGTTGGGCCTCAGATGCTACAAGATGGCTTTACGTGTCTTGTCCACCGACACGTCATCCCTGATGGTAGTATGCGGGGTAGCAAAGTTTTTGATTAGCGCTTGGCAGACTCGTTTAAGGCTGTTAAAAGCGACCCCCTCCTAAAAAGATTTTTGGCTGTGGACTGATAAAGGTTTTATACTTTATAAGATTTCTATGAGATTTTCTATGTGTTTTATTGCATATATATATTTTTAATCTGTCTTTTAAATGTATGCTGTATGTACAATGGATTGATGGAATTCTAATTACGATTGTACAGGGATGTACAGACTTTTATGATAAAATGTTTTTATCGAATAAAGTACATTCATATTCATCAGTTTTTTGTACTACTTTCATTAGAGACTCAGGAATCATACATATTACTATGCACAACCTATTTCATTCTTCATTTCATTTCACTACAATAAAACAAACTACAATACACTTTCATACATTTCGTAACATATTTTTAAACATCACGCCTCTAATAATTTACAAACTTTAAAAATAATGCTTTCAAAGTTAAATATATCATTTACAAAGACTGAAGCACTACTACACAATATAAAAAATACCTTTCAAATTTGTAACTCACCTCTCAAATAGTATTGCAGACTATGAAATATCAGAAACTAATAAAAGATTTTCTTTTTCACATAAAAAATGTAATGCACCACTCTCAACAAGGTAAAACCAGTAATGGCAAACTTTCCCTCTCTTTCTGCGCACAAATAAATGTAAGTAACAAATGTAAATGCTTTCTTCATTATTTCAAATTCTGAAACCCATTTCCATTGGTTAGATATATTAACCTTTAAATATTTTAAATGGATCCCTCCGAATCAAGTAAGATCTTCACCCACGCACTCATAACCAGCAGACTGGACTACGGAAACGCCCTTTACGCAGGAATGTCTGACAGAATATCGAACTACAGAAAATCAACCTACAAAAATATGAACAAAAATATCTAAGGCAAAAATATCGAAGTCCAATCTACATAAAGTACAAAAATATAGAGAAAAAAAAATATTGTTGTAAAAAATATCGATGTTAAAAATATCGTTTTTTAAAATGTTTTATTAATAATGTAAAATTAAATAAATAATACATATAATTAAAAGAAAGATAGTTAAACATTTTGGAACTTAAAAAAAAATAATTACTGATACATATAATGATAAAATAAATTAAACATATACATATAAATTAATATAAATACTTACTCCACAGAGTGCAACAGTAGGGAAAGCGTTGGATGGCATAGGGGAAAAAATTACTATTCCCACTTCAGAGATCGCAGCAGTAGGAAAAAAGCTGGATAGTGTAGGGGTAATAATTACTATTCCCACTCCAAAGAGTGCAACAGTAGTGAAAGCGCTGGATAGTGTAAGGGTAAAAATTACTCGTCTCACTCCAGTGAGTGCAACAGTAAGGAAAGCGTTGGATAGCGTAGGGGTAAAAATTACTATTCCCACTCCAGAGAGTGCAACAGTAGGGAAAGTGCTGGATAGCGTAGGGGTAAAAATTACTATACCCACTCCAGTGAGTGCAACAGTAGGGAAAGAGTTGGATAGCGTAGGGGTAAAAAGTACTATTCCCACTCCAGAGAGTGCAACAGTAGATAAAGCGCTGGATAGCGTAGGGGTAAAAATTACTATACCCACTCCAGTGAGTGCAACAGTAGGGAAACAGTTGGATAGCGTAGGGGTAAAAATGACTATTCAACCTCCAAAGAGTTCAACAGTAAGGAAAGCGCTGGATAGCGTAGGGGTAAAAATTACTATTCCCACTCCAGTGAGTGCAACAGTAGGGAAAGCGTTGGATAGCGTAGGGGTAAAAATTACTATTCCCACTCCACAGAGTGCAACAGTAGGGAAAGCACTGGATAGCATATGGGTAAAAATTACTATTCCCACTCCAGAGAGTGCAAAAGTAGGGAAAGCGTTGGATAGCATAGGGGTAAAAAATACTATTCCCACTTCAGAGAGTGCAACAGTAGGGAATGCGTAGGATAGGTTAGGGCTAAAAATTACTATTCCCACTCCAGGGAGTGCAACAGCAGGGAAAGCGCTGGATAGCGTAGGGGTAAAAATTACTATTCCCACTCCAGAGAGGGCAACCGTAGGGAAAGTGTTGGACAGCGTAGGTGTTAAAAATAAAATACTTATAAATCAAATAAATATTGTAATGAAATAATGATTTATTAATACATTTACAAAAAAATAAAATAAAAACCACAAATATATCAAAAATTATAATTACTTTATTAATATTAAATACTTCCCACCCTCTTCCCCAATAAACAGACAACACACTCAACATAAAATTTCACACAATTAATTTCATTTTCAATTCATCAATTAATAAAAAGTAATTTGCAATTAATAATTAATTAAATTGAAAGAAATTATCAATAAGAATACATATTATGTAATACAAATTACTATCCAATTAATAATTAATTACCCCAAAAATGATTACCAATACCCATTTTTTGAATGAATTACTTAATTATAAATAAATTACTTCACACCCTATGCACCTATAAACACACAACACACTTCAATAATAAATTAATACAAATAATATAATTATCAATTAATATTAATGAATTACCAATCAATAATTAATTAACAATAATATAATTATTAATACCAATGATTAAACATTAATAATCACTTATTTAAAATTAATTTACGTCTCACCATCTTCCCCTATAAACCCACAACCCACTATAGAAATATAACACAAAATGTAATTAAAAATAATTAATAATTCCTAAAAATTATAATTTAATTTACTATAATTAAATTATTTCCCACTCTATTGCCCTATAAACCCACGACCCACTACGGTACTAAAACGCAAAATTTACTTTTAAAAAAATTACTAATTTTTAAGTAATGTATACCTATATTTAAAAAAACAATTCAATACTTAACAAACAATATATAACACATACATATAAAATACATACTAAAATACATAACACTAATATAAATATCAACATTATTGACATCGATAATTTAACTATTGATATTACTAACATCGATATTTGCAACATCAATATTTCTTACCTTAAGTTCGATTGTCGATAATCTTGATGTCGATATTTTGCCCCCACGATATTTAAAACTTGATCTAAATGTACTTCGATATTTAAACATCGATATTTTGACTGTCCACCTCTAGGCAGTAAACAACAAATCCCTGCTCCTCAAACTCCAGACCATACAGAATACCGCTGCCTGACTCGTCCTCAGCATCCCTCGACACTAACACATCACCCAAAAGCTGCGTAACCTCCACTGGCTCCCCGGCGAGAAGAGAGTCACTTTCAAGATACTGACCCATGACTACAAATGCCTCCACAGCACCTTACCCCAAAATCTCAACAAGAGAATCTCCTTCCACGCACTGAAGAGAAAACTCTTATCTGCCAACTTCGCCCTCTCCGAAACCCCACACATCCGAAGAGCCAGAACAGGCTCCCTCAACATCTTCAAGAAGTCACTCAAGTGTCTCTTCAACTGAGCAGAGCTACCCACCCCCCAGCGCCTTGAGACCCTTGCGGGTGAGTAGCGCTCTTACATTTCTCTGATTGATTGATTGATTTATTAGTGTCTTCTAAAAGTGCCCAAACTGGCTCTGTAATTTGGGATGGAACTGCAAACCCTTATGGAAGTTCAAAAACGTATTTCCAAACATACTAGCATTATTTTTTAACAACACACTACTCTAAACATAATACTGATTTTGGAAAACTTATTTTAGTAGCATATCACTTATATTTAAGATAGCATTTCATATTTTAAAACCACAGTTAAGTTTCCACCCTTCCCCCATTCTGTGTAATCGTAGTTTCCATAGTAACACTTTCTGTAACATTTAACTGTACCAGGCTATCACAATTTCACCATATTTTCTAATTCAGCACACTAGCTTAGAGTTGCAAATAGAAGGTGTGGGTGACTTTTGCAAAATATTACCTTATCCGGTACCTTTCAAATATTTTTGAATACCCAATCAGAAACATGCTTCTTCAGGAAAATGGGATTCCTGAGAAATGGTGTGATGCCCAACCCCTTTCTCCACCACTTTGCAAATGCAGATACTAGTTAAAAATTCTTAGAAATTCACTGAAAAAAAAGGTTAAATGGACGTTATAGTTAGGAAATAGATTTTTTTAAACTTATATATTCACTGAAAAAAAGAGGTTACAAGGATTTTATAGTTAGGCTCCGATTTCACATGAACAAAACCAGAGAAATTCAGCAAGTGTATAACTATAACTAACGCCCCCGCAATGCACTGTTTATGACCTCAAATAATGCATAACTCATGACATGGTCAGAGACATTACTGATTATTTCACTGATGACATCTCAAATGACATCATTGATGACATCATCCGGCGACTGTGAGTGTTTCTAAAACGTTTATGAGTGTAAAATATGTATACATAGGTGTATTGATAAATCAGTGGGTGTATGAGTGTCTGTATGGATGATTTAGTGGGCGTGAGGCTGACTGTATAAGAGAGTGATTATACATGTCTCAGTCAATGTATGGGTGAGTGACTAATTTGTGTGAATGTCTGTATCAGGCTGGCAGTTGGTGTGTAAGTGGCTGCATGGGTTGGTGAGTAGGTACATGAGTGGCTGTATGGGTTATTTATTGGTTTTCTGAGTACCTGTATAGATGCATGGGTGTCTGTGTGGATGAGTGAGGGGTTTTGTGACTCCCTGCATGGATGATGAGTGGGTGAATCAGTGGCTATATGGGTTCATAAGTGCATCTGAGAGGGGCTGTATGGGTGAGAGAGTGTGTGTCTGGCTGTGTCGGTGAGCAAATGGATGTTTCAGTGGCATATGGGTGAGTAACTGCATATGTGAAAGGCAGTATAGTGAGTGTTGAAGTATATAAGTGACTTTATGTGTGAGTGAGGGATTATGAGAGTTGATGTATGTGTGAGTGGGTGCTTGTGTCAGTGACTGTATAGGTGAGTAAGTATGTGTTAATATCTGTAAGAATAAGTGAGTTGATATGTGTCTAACTGTATACGAGAGTAAGTGTCTGTGTGCTTGACTCTGTGGGTGAGTGACTAGATGTGTGAGTAGCTCTATGGGTGACTGAGCGTGTGTGAGTGGCTGTGTGGCTGTATGAGTAGATATTTTCGTGCCTTTATTAGTGAATGAGTTTGTGTAGGAGTGGCTGTATGGGTGCCTGAGTGGAAGTGTTTGTAGGCCTATTAATCAGTGAATGGGTATGTAAGTACTGGTATGGGTGTGTCAATGGTTCCGAGAATGGTAGAGTGAAAGTTGGAGGGGGTTTATGAAAGGTTACCTGGCTCAGTTAACTATAACTACTGAATTTCTCTGGTTTTGTGCGTGTGAAATCTGAGCCTAACTATAATGTCCCGGTAACCGAACATATATCAGGGCTTATATATATATATATAAGGTTGCGGAAATTAAGAAGACTAGAATCCCGCTACATAATTGACCTTCAAACTAAGGCCCCCCTGGGATTGAATAGAAATGAAGAATTGTCCTCCCACTGGGTAAAGCTTAAACTCTGTAAATACGAGATCCATTATACCCCGTGAGCAATGCCGATCCACGGCTGAATAACGCACACCGCACAACAAAGGCAAATATACTTTACACTTGTATGTTGAATTGTTGGTAAATCACAAAATACAAAATGCCTTAATAATTGAAACGTAATTTATAATGCCTTTATGACTGCGAATACTGAAATGTTGAAGTGAAAAGTAATTTACTATGTAAATAGCGTTTCTCACGGAGGTAAAACGTCATTCCTCTTTCTATATACATGCACAAACGTAATGAAAACCTTTTTAAGTACGCTTCCTTCCGTGTCAATGGTAGACACTGACGAAGGAATACCGAAACGCGTTTGTCTGCTGAGCGATTAAAAACTTACTGAACACTTTCCCTGTGAGTGCCGGAATTTCTTTCCGAGGACGCGAAAGAAACCTGAGCTGTGATTTATCACGTGGGGCGCCGCCACGAGAGGCACCCGCCTGCGAGTGACCCGGATTTTGGTGCAACGGAGCGGAATATATATATATATATATATATATATATATATATATATATATATATATATATATATTACCTACTGGCGGTCGCCAGTAGGTATATATAGTTAGGATTTATTCTCTATGGGATTTTTGAAAATTCTATGTCTAATAACTTTGGCGTTTGTGGACGGAATTGGCTGAAATTTTCAGGAAAATGGAACATTTTGTTTCTGAGCAGCCCCTGACAATTTGGGGGGGTTTCATCAAGGGGGGCCGAGAAAAAAGGGGGGTCCCAAAACGCGTTTTTCCCATGTTAATTTCCATAGGGCGGTTGGCCTCACTTTTAGCTCGAACGGCTGAATGGATTTGCACGAAACTTGGCAAAATTGTAGGGAGTGTTAGCCCGATGTGCCTTTGCTAGGTCTCAATATATGTGCTCCAGTGGATTTTGAGTAATTTAGGTTCAAAAAAAGATATATATCTGGGCGGAGCCTAACCACACATCTGATCTGATTGGCTATCAGCACTTCATCCAAGAAGTGTTGGCAGCCATCTTGGGACCAATATACATGATAGCACCTCATTAAAAAGCATTGTAGTTAATAGAGGGTTTTAGGACTTTAGTTACATTATAAATCATTTGTTGATGGTACCATACTCGTTTTAGGAATTGTGGTGGGTTCTAAGGTGATTTTACCATGTGAAAAAACCTTCTGCTGTGATATCATGAATATTGTTTGAAAGAAAACTAATATCTCATGATTTTCCCACAGTGGTTTGGAAGGGGATCTATAAGCTAAACTGAAAGCATATTTTCTGTAAATTCACATTATCTTTCTCAGTCATGTGAAAATGAAGTCTGACATTCTCAGTAAAACATGTACATCCAACAAGGACAGAGACTGTCAGTTGATTCCTTTGTGTTCTACTGCAGCCTCCTAGAGTGTTCTAAAGAACAACTAGAGCGCTAACAGTCCTACTTATTACAAAGGTATGGCACACCTGAAGCCATCTTGATTGGAATAAAGTGGTAACTCTTAAAACATTTAATTTAAAAAGAAACAACATGAGGGGGTATATTTTGCCATAGAAAGTATGATTAGTGCTGCAGAATGAAAAATTAGGGCACATTTTGAGTGACTTCTCAAATCCTTTTCTATTTCATTAAAACATTCTGACATGCAGTCTCCCAAAATGGCCACCAGAGACAAAAATGCCCAAATGTAGCCCAAATATCACCCAGATGTAGCCCAAGTATAGCCCAATGACAGAATGTCCCAGAGTGTTCTAAAGAACAACTAGAGCGCTAACAGTCCTACTTATTACAAAGGTATAGCACACCTGGAGCCATCGTGATGGGAATAAAGTGGTAACTCTTAAAGCATTTAATTTAAAAAGAAACAACATGAGGGGGTATATTTTGCCATAGAAAGTATGATTAGTGCTGCAGAATGAAAAATTAGGGCACATTTTGAGTGACTTCTCAAATCCTCTTCTATTTCATAAAAAAATTCTGACATGCAGTCTCCCAAAATGGCCACCAGAGACAAAAGAGCCCAAATGTAGCCCAAATATCACCCAGATGTAGCCCAAGTATAGCCCAATGACAGAATGTCCCAGAGTGTTCTAAAGAACAACTAGAGCGCTAACAGTCCTACTTATTACAAAGGTATGGCACACCTGAAGCCATCTTGATTGGAATAAAGTGGTAACTCTTAAAACATTTAATTTAAAAAGGAACAAAATGAGGGGGTATATTTTGCCATATGAATTATGATTAGTGCTGCAGAAAGAAAAATTAGGGCACATTTTGAGTGACTTCTCAAACCCTCTTCAATTTCATTAAAACATTCTGACATACAGTCTCCCAAGATGGCCACCAGAGACAAAAGAGCCTAAATGTAGCCCAAATATCACCCAGATGTACCCCAAGTATAGCCCAATGACAGAATGTCCCAGAGTGTTCTAAAGAACAACTAGAGCGCTAACAGTCTTACTTATGACAAAAGTATGGCACACCAGAAGCCATCTTGATTGGAATGAAGTGGTAAGTCTGAAAACACTCAATTTAAAAAGGAACAACATGAGGGGGTTAATTTTGCCATAGAAAGTATGATTAGTGCTTCAGAAAGAAAAATTAGGGATCATTTTGAGTGACTTCTCAAATCCTCTTCTATTTCATTAAAAAAATTCTGACATGCAGACTGAAACATGCACTTTGAAAACCAGCAGCAGACGTCCCTGGTGAGCAGTAGCTTTACTACAGTGATCTAATGTGCAACTAGAGTGCTAACATTCAGAATTTATGGCAAATGTGTGACACATCTGAATGCCTTCTTGATGGAACCAAAGTAAACAAGCATTGAAAATGCAATAGATCTCGCCCTCGTTTAAGTTAAAGCCATTCTGTTTGTAATGAGGTGGCTTTTTAGCTTTGCTTTTATTAGTGTTTTTTCAACTTTCATGTAAATAACATGCATCTGTATGCATATAAGTATATGTATGCATGCATTTTTGTTTGTATTTATATAGATATACAGATGATATATGTTTATATATGTATGTATATATATATATTCACTGAAAAAACCATAGGTTATAGACCATATATAGTTAGGAATTAGCATTTACAAAACCTTGAAAATTCACTGAAAAAACCATAGGTTATAGACCATATATAGTTAGGAATTAGCATTTACAAAACTTTGAAAATTCACTGAAAAAACCATAGGTTATAGACCATATATAGTTAGGAATTCGCATTTACAAAACCTTATTTTACTCACACAAAACCATTGAAATTCCATATATAGTTAGTTGCACTAACTATATATCGCGCACCCGCAATCCACTGCTGATGATGTCACATATTACATCATTCATGACATGGCCAGTGACATCACTGATGACATCACTGATGACATCTCAAATGACATCACTGATGACATCACTGTTGACAACATCCAGTGACTGTATGTTTCTGTAAAGTTAAAATATGTCTTACATATTGAAGAATGAGTGGATATATAAGTGTCTGGATGATGGATTTAGTAGGTGCATGACTGACTGTATGAGTGAGTGATTAAATGTGTCTCACTGAGTGCATGGGTTAGTGACTAAACTGTCTTAATTTGTGCATCATTAAGTCTGTTGTTCTGTAAACTGTTGCATGTGTTGATAAGTATCTATATGAGTAACTATATGGGTTATTGATTGGATGCCCAAGTATTTGTATGGGAGACTGAGTGTGTGTGTGGGTGGCTGGGAGGTGTATGACTCTGTGCATAGATGTGTGAGCAGTTGATTCACTAGATGTATGGTTTCAAAAGTGCATGTGGAAACAGCTGTATGGGCGGTTGACTGTGTGCATGAGTGTATTGGTGAGTGAATGGATATCTCAGTGCTACATGTCAAAGTAAGTACATATGTAAAACACAGTACATGTGAGAGTTGACATATATAAATAACTGTGCATAAGAGCCAGTGAATGTGTGAGTGGCTGTATGGATCATTGTGAACTTGTATCAGGGATTGTATAAGAGAGTAAATATTTGTTAGTATATGTTTGAATAAGTAAAGTTTGTATAACTGTATAGTTGAGGAAATGGAGGTGTGATTGATTCTTTGCATGACTGACTAGGTGTGTGAGTAACTCCATGGATGAGTGACAGTCTGTGAGTGTCTGTTTACACTGATTGTATCTAAGGTTATATTAGAGTCTGAAGAGGTTCATCGTATTATCACATGAATGATATCATCAGTGATGTGATCAGTAATGTCAAATGAGATGTCATCAGTGATGTCATCAGTGATGTCATTTGAGATGTCATCAGTGATGTCATTTGAGATGTCATCAGTGATGTCATCAGTGATGTCACTGGCCATGTCATGAATGATGTAATATGTGACATCATCAGCAGTGGATTGCGGGTGCGCGATATATAGTTAGTGCAACTAACTATATATGGAATTTCAATGGTTTTGTGTGAGTAAAATAAGGTTTTGTAAATGCGAATTCCTAACTATATATGGTCTATAACCTATGGTTTTTTCAGTGAATATATATATATATATATATACACTTTTAGTGTCTTGGACAATAACTTCTTGAGAAGTTTGGTCAGAGTCCCCAGAAGTACTCCTCTGGTCCCACTACAGCTTGATTTAAATTTTCGTAGAACGGACCATCATATTATTCTACGTCCTTTACTGTTATGGATCAGGCTGTGGCGGGTACCCGAGCTGCAAGTATATAGAGATGGGCTTATAGAAATCATGGAGCTTGATAGCTTCAAGGTAATATCCTGGTTTAAACATGTTAAATTCTGGCTTACCATACTAGGTCTGACACACTATTGGGAACATCCAGATCTACTTCCACCAAATTCAAAAACCATGGTAAAAAAGTCCTTTTGGTCGTACATTACGGACATGACTAAAAGCGCTTCATCCAGTGGGACACTTGTAACAAGGTTCCTGACCTTCAAAGACGATCCATTCTTTGAGACCTTTTTGGACGAAATAGAACCACCTCTAGCAAAGACCCTATTTCTGAAATTTAGATATGGTAATCTCCAAATTGGCTCAACATTGGCACGTTGGTCTGGCGGTGCAAACACGTCAAACCATGTGGAAGATGAACCATGTACCATGTGTGGATGTAACCAAAAAGAAAACGAGTTACATATCCTCTTTTTCTGCCCAGCATATGCTCAGGCCAGAAAAAGATGGATCAAACCAATATGTCTAACATTAGGTGTAAGATCATGTTCTCAGGCTTTAAGGATCCTCTCGACCAATACAAGCCAACCTATTGTATTTAGTGTTAGCAGATTCTTGTATAGTATCTTTTTCCAAAGAAGAAAACTGGGTTATAGATTGTAAGAAAGTTGATATGTCAAAATTGCTGCTCAACCCATAATAGGGGGATAATTGATGAAATTTCATTTCCTGTTGTCCATAACTGTCTCAACTAAGGAAGAATAGTTTATTATGAATGTTTTCAAATTCCTTGCCTTTTATTTTATATGATTGACTTGAAAATTGAATGAACTCATATAGCAAGTTGGTTTTTAAAAGAAATGTTTTATTGTATCTATGTAATTGTTCTTTTATGGTATTCATGCCGAAATAAAGATTGAAATGAATGAATGAATATATGTATGTATATATATATATATATATATATATATATATATATATATATATATATATATATATATATTCGCGCTCCCTCCCTGTTGGTAAACAGGAATAACGAAAACCATTAATAAATACCTCACTTGCAGCACCCCTTACGCTGTATATTGCCTTAAATGCCCATGTGGACTCTCATATATTGGAAGTACCATCAAGCCACTGAAATTGAGAATCTTGGAGCATTTAAGAGCAATTGATAAAAACGATCAGGCGCACCATTTCCAAGACAAACATTCGAGCAACAGAAATAAACTGCAGTACTTTGGATTGGATTACATTGTAGACAGTATCAGAGGGGGAGATAAGTTACACAAACTAAGGAGGTTAGAATCCCGGTATATAATAGACCTGATGACGAAACATCCCAAGGGACTTAATGCAGGAGAAAAATTAGCATCCCATATTGGTTTTTGAATAAGAACTAAAAAATACTGATCACAATAAGGAAACCGTTCCCTAAGAAGTTTTGTTAACAATACTAGCAACTTGACACTGTGCAGCACGAAAGAGAGATTAAGTATAAGGATGTTGATTTGTTTTGCTTATTTCTGTAAGTTTAAATCGTACTTTATGAACTTTAGTAGAAAACTATGAACTTTTTGGAACTCTAAATTTTCAATATTTCGTTGACCAAAATGCCAATGAAATTTTAGATTGTAATAATTAAGAGCATTGATTACGAGACCTGATTTTGAGCAAACCCCAAATTAATTGCATATAAATGTATCATGTGGAAACAAATTTTGACAAGGGATAATGGCCGATCCACGGCTTAATGAAACAAAAGAGATGTACATTGACATGTGAATTTGGTGAGGCCGATACACGGCTGGATAATTTTGTTCTTTGAGCGCACTAAATATGCCAAAGTATACTTCTATTAGAAAGCAATGGGAGGTGAGTTAAAAACTACCAAAATGAAGCTAATATTGTCAGCAGCCGCAATCACTATAATCAAATTAATACATAGAATTATCAATTGATTGTGGAATGTCAGTATGGCCGGGATGCCCGTCACCCCCTCCCAACACAATCCCCAAGGATGGGTAGTCGGACGCAGGCTTGAACTTTTGGAAGGGGGGAGGGAGTCACCCTCCCGGCCGTATTTATTAAAATATGAAACAAAATTTAAAACATTAAATAAAAAGTTTCATAATCATGTACAATTTTACATTTATTACATTTTGATGAAGACATGTTCTTTGGCTAACCTTAACAGATCTCTAATACAAAGGTTTCCTAGCCGAGTCTAACATCCTGCAAATGCATACATTCTAAATTAAAAAGGTCTTAACCGGTGTCAGATCCCTACTACCAAAACTGTCGCCCTCACGGTGTGAGTGGCGCATGCGCAGAGGACTTTACCCTCATTGCCAACAGCAATTTCCCTTGTCATGGTGGGGGCCCCCTTTCCACTCGACGCCATCTTAAAGGTCGTCCGAGTTCCCGTGTGAGGTATCTGTAGGAAGGACAGCGTGGACTCCCCCCCATCCCCACACTCTCTATCCGCCGTCGTGGATATCCGGCCCCCGGGAAATTAGTAGGAGGGTCATATAGCCGCCTCCTACCCTGGGAGGGGCCTATGGCCGTCTCCCCTTAGGCGAGGTATTTGGGAGAAAGGTAATTAGGAACTGATTTTAAGTAGAGGGCAAAGATGGACAATTGACAGCAAGAACTGTGAGAGAATAAGGTGTGTGATACAAAATAGTGACTTTTATTTTATTTAATTATTGTTCTGATAAAAGACATCATTATTTTATTACAAGTAATTATCATATGCATATCTCCACTATATATGTGACTTTCAATCTACATATATATACACATATTGTTGCATCCTATACAAATATTGAGGTAGTTCGTTTAAACTTGAAAGTTATGTGGAGGAATATTTCAGCAAACTATACATAAAAACATGGCTAAGAATGACATCTACGCGCGTTTGTGTCATTCTTAGCCAAGTCACATATATAGTGGAGATATGCACATGATAATTACTTGTAATAAAATAATGATGTCTTTTATCAGAACAATAATTAAATAAAATAAAAGTCACAATTTTGTATCATACACCTTGTTCTCTCACAGTTCTTGCTGTCAATTGTCCGTCTTTGCCCTCTACTTAAAATCAGTTTCTAATTACCTTTCTCCCAAATACTATACCTATCCCGAATTAGGAACTCTAGTCGGGGATACCCCTCTTTTCTCACACACATCGTCTCCCCTTAGGCGACCCATCCTTAGTGGGTGCCGCCTCCCCGTGGGAGGGGCCAATGGCTGCCTCCCCCCGGGCGCTCCCATCCATTCTGGGTGGCGCCCCCCTCTAGGGACCTTGAAATTACTGTTCACCGATCATGACCTTACCGCCACAGGCCGGATAGTTGACCGACTATCCGGCCCCCCCAAACTCCTCCTAAAGGTCATGCTTCCTCAAACCCCTTAGCCATGCTATGAAGTCTCCTATGAGTAAGTCATTCCCCTCCCGGGACAGGTGAACCCCGTCATTCATATACATGTGATCACCACGAATACACCCATGAGGAATGCTATGCAACTACGCCGAACGAAGCAATCTACCAATTTTATTATTTACCCTCTTGACCGAATGGTTCAGTGCTGACACCGAAAGGCCCCCCCGCCATACCTTCCTGGGAATCATGTGAGACCAGGCAATCGTGCACCCCAGGATTCTCTTCGCCAACCAGCTAACAGCAGACAAAACTTGTTCAAACAACACACGTCTAACCAGTGTCACCAAGTCATTGCCCCCCAGGTGTACTATGACTACAGACGGCGGTGACCTTTGCCGCCCTAAGAGACCCTCAACAAATGACTCGAATTGGTCAAAACAGAGCCCGCCCTTCCCATGGAAGGCCACTCTGTACCCGTATTCCCCAGCTGCGCGAGTCGTGTCACCTGCTTTGAATACGTCCCCGGCGCGCCTCACGTATGAGTGGCCCAAGACCCATACCACTTTCACTCTAGACGGTGGTCCATGACCGTTGGCCTCCTGGTGCTGGGTCGACTGCACATTCCGCCCCGCGTGACAGGCTCGCGAAACTGTAATTCAAACAAAAGACAAGAAGCGTGAGTGCATGACATGTCAATTGATCTTTACAACATGTGCAATCGCACATACCTTTTGAAGCAATTCGAGGACCATCGCCCCAACTGTTTTACTTCATCCGCACTCTGACCCTTAGCTGTAGCCTCAGTAGCAGCCCCTATCCTAAAGGAGTGGGTCCCAAAATCGCACGGGTCCATGCCCGCCGCAGCGATTGTCAGTGCTAGCACCTTCTGGAACTGAAACCTCGCCAGTGGGGTGCCATCCTTGTGCCTCAGCAAACTCCCCCAAAGCTAGAAAGGTGTTCCTGCAGTGGCCGTATAATTCAATATTGTGAGTACATCTCTAATGAATCAACACAAGTAGTGACAGAAAGAGTAAAGGTACCAACGAAGTTTCTTCAAAAAATATATATTTTTTATTATTTACTTATTCTATTTTGTTTTTATGTGGATATAAATACATATAAATTTTTAATCAGTGAATCTTCTTTATACAATTCATAAGGAATACACAAAGTGTCTGAAAGAATTCATAAAGGAAAACTAACAGTTTTAAAATCCATAACACATTAATCGGAATTCCCCTGACAGACAATCATACACAGCAACTCACTTACGTGCTAACAATCATACTCCATTCATACCACATACACGGATGAGGAAAGGAACTGGAATCCAATTAGCAAGATGACTGCGCTAATGTGGTACAAGGGCTCCAAGGTGTAGTTGTTGGCCCTTGTGGCGGGTCTACGCGCGTTTCGGTGGACAAGCCACCTTCATCAGGACCTTATACATCGAATTAGTGCAGATAACAGGGGATCACATAAGAGAGTAGTTGGCCTAAAAAGAGAGAACAAATAAATCTGTCACTATCACAACCACAATATAATTTTCCGCATAAGTACATTCACTGTTGGGTAAAACCCATGGTTCATTACTCAAATAAGAAAGAAACAATCTACTTCTTAGGCAAGAGACAAGAAAAATCTAATAATATAAAAGCAAGATGTTCTATAGTTCCTTAGTAACGGGTCACATTATCTTATAATGGGGTACCAGTTGTGCAATAAGATGTCCTATCCTGCACGGGCTAATTGTAAAAGTGCTCCATAAAAGGGCATGTATAGTCATTTAATCATACTCACAAAGTGATAGATCAGCTATCATCAGAAAACAGGTTCTTTTGAAGGAGTAAGATGGTGGAGTCACTCGTATGGCACTGCATCTATAAAAAGGGCCAGGGAAGGCTGTTAATGAGGGTTCTGATGTGAAGAAAACCGTGGTGTGTACGCATGGCCCCTAGTAGCTGGGCTTACCCAATTGCCAAGTCGGAGGTGCTGGGTGACCCTCAAAGCCTCATCTTGATGTCTTTTAAGTATCAGATTCTGTGTAGGTTAAGAGAGAGATATGTATGAGATCCCCTATAAGAGTCGTTTTTTTAGGGGGGGGGGGGGGGGGGGGGACCTTAGTCTCCTAAATTCGCTGGGCTGCCCAAAGTAGGTGTTAGAGAAAAGAGAGGACATACCGTATTGGTTAAGATGATCCCATTACATGGTGGGTTCTGTAGAGGTACTCCTATTAGAAATAGAGTCCCAGGCAACTGAGGTCCGCGTAGTGCATAAATTCCAAAGTTATTTCGATTTCTGATTGAGGAGAAAGGTATCAATATGTTTGTTTAGGGACGGCAAGAGTGTCATTAAGTTCAAGTGCGCATTATAGGCTAGAGAGACTGTGTACCGCACTTACATTTTTAAATGGCGATTATTTTTCCAAAGGGCACTCTGCGAGGTAATTGGATTCTTTAAGTCCAAAACGACCCTATAGGACAAAGGTAATGTATGGAATTCAGTACCACAGTGGGAGACGGTAATGTCAAATGACGTGCGCTGATTTATTAATGTTATCAAAGAATAACATGATAGACACAAAAAATAATAATGCTAGGGTTTGCTTTTCGTGAGGGGGGATATTCATAGTGAGTGCCCCATAAATGTAGGTAAACGCGTGAGAGAGTAACTGGTCCACTGATCCGAGTTCACAAAGTGGATATTCAGCGCTATCGTATCAGGGCTCGATCCAACTCCCATAACGGGTGAGGGACTAAGTCATACCCCAAGTTACAAAGTACCGTATCTGTGATAATTACCTTTAAATTCGACGTGTGGTGTGTAAACAGCTACGCGTCCCCCGGGATCTCCATCGGACGTTGTTTTACGCCCGTCATTATATATACTATGAATACAGGTTTTAAATCTCGCGGAAGAAGGGCAGAAGCCGCGAGAGTCTGGTACTACGGACATCAACAAAGGACTGTAACGTGGCGGCCATGTTGAGGGTGCCTGGCCTGTCAACCTCGTGTGTTAGGCTGATAACGTTGAAAAGGACAAGGGACTACTAGGTGGCGGCCATCTTGAGTGTACCTCGTCCCGAGAACACGTGCAAGGTCGATATAAAAGCACAGACACCTGTGTTCTGATATGAGAAAAGAGAGTTGCATCAAGAAAACGTAAATGCAAATATTATTAAGGGTTATGTGTTGAATAAAGTACAAATCAGCCCATCAAATACGATTAAGGCCCATCATAGAATATGTTAGAATCAAGTGCTATCAGTTAGCAAAATAGAAAAGACTAAAGGGTGTAAGTTAGGCAAAGGTAAGCAGGATGCGTACCAAAGATATAATATGAAGAGAGAATTCTCAAATAAATTACAGCTCACGAATTAACTCTAGAACAGGTCATATCAAGGTACACTTTAAGGGCAGAGGGGCGAGGATAGGAGATCTGAATTTTTTACTTGGTGACATACCAAGATATCTCTTCATTCAGTCCTCGCTTGACACTGTCCAACCAAAAAATCCAAAAGGTCTCACGTTTTTTCCGTGTCACTTCAATGGGCTGACCTATTTTAGGAACTACCTTTTCCAGGATAGACCATCTGATCTCATCCTCTTTGTGTAGTTTCTCCATGCAGTGAACTACTAGTGGGGCTGAGAGTTTCCTGGTCCTGATGGCGGACTTATGTTCGCTGAAACGGACGCGAAACTCGCGTCCTGTTTCGCCAACATAGGCTAGGCCACAGTCACAAAACAGTATGTATACTATGTTGTTGCTACGACAGTTAGTGAGGTGGCGTAGTTTGATCTTTTTTTCATTGTAAGTTACCACGTCTGAGACAAGGGCTGAGTCACAGGCATGGCAGCCGCCACACCTGTGATTCCCCACAACTGCCGGGAGACCAGTGATCGAGAGTTGATTATCGAAGTGAGCATTTCTGGTCATGGGTCTCGCATGGACTAACATGTCCCTTAAGTTTTTGTTTCTTCTGTAGGCTAACATAGGAAGAGGAAGTGCTGTGCTACTGTCATCCAGGTTCAGAATCTTCCAGTTTTTGTTGATGATGTTTCTCAACTTGTGGTTCAGGGTGGAGTGGTTGATCACACAGGTGATCCTGTCGTGCTTCTTTTTGGGTTTGCCTTGTAGGAGTGCTGATCTATTGAAATATTTAGCCCGTTTATAGGCTTGTCGCACTAGACGGTGTGGATAACCTCGTTTGAGTAGTCGTTCTTTTAGGGCATCTCCGTGTCGATGGAATGAGCTCATATCTGTACAGTTCCGGCGAATCCTCAGGAATTCGCCGAAAGGTATAGATTCCCTTTGGCAGTTGGGATGGAAGCTGGAGAATTCTAAAATGGTATTTTTGGCTGTACTTTTTCTGAAGAGACTGACCGATATCTGTCCGTGAGTGCCCACAATGCTGATATCTAGGAAGTCTACCTGCTGAGTACTCAGGTTCATAGTGAACCTCAGATTCGTATCACTGGCATTGAGCCAGAGGTAGAAGGTCTGTAGATCCTCTTCTGACCCTTTCCAAATAAAAAAAATATCATCGATAAAGCGCTTCCAGACAGAAACGTTCTCAAAAAAAGGGGCAAGCTCGTTAAAGATGTTTGTCAGTTCCCACTCACCCATAAAGGTGTTCGCTACACTGGGGGCACAAGAAGCCCCCATGGATGTCCCTTTGATCTGCTTATAGGTTTTCCCATTGTATTCAAAGAAATTGTTCATAAGGACAATCTCCAAACACTGGATGATAAAGGCATCAGGGCGGTCAGAGGGGTATCTCCTGAGCAGGGTGGAAACTGCTTGTAACGCTCGACCTTGAGGAATGTTGGTGTAGAGTGCCTCAATGTCGAGCGTTACTAGGATGTCTGTGTCAGGGTTGAATGGTAAACCTTCTATTTTATTGATGATATCCCCTGTGTCGCGGATGTAAGAGGTGTATTTTTGGGTTAATGGACACAGGAAACGGTCCACATATTTAGATAGTGGCTCAGTACATGAGCCAATAGTCGAAATAATGGGACGCATGGGTGGATTTTTTTCTGATTTATGTGTCTTGGGCAGACCATAAAGAACAGAAGTGGTAGGAGTAGTCTTGTTAAGGAAGGTAAGTTCCTCTTCACAGATATAGCCATCAATGAAGGCCAGCTGAGTTATTTCTTGAATATGTTTGTTCAAGCGATCTATTTCTTTACGTTGGGCAGGTCTATAATGTTCGGTCACGGCTAACATTTCTAGCATCTTCTCGTCATAGTTCGTTCTGTCAAAAACTGCGATGCCCCCACCTTTATCGCAAGGCTTAATAACTATGGTAGAATTGGTCTTAAGCTCGTTCAGGGAGTTTCTTTCCGAATGAGAGAGATTTGGAGGGGGGGTATAGGTGTGTTTCATGACCTTAGCAACATCTTGGAGGACACTCTGTTCAAAGATGCGTACTTCCGCACCCACCATGTCCAAGGTTGGTGTGAAAGTAGAAGCTGGTTTACAGCCCGAAAGATTATTAACTTCCTCACAGGGTGGACGATCCTGAAAGAATTTATTCAATCTAATCTTACGGAAGAAGGCAAACAAGTCTTGATGCAATTTGAATCTATTGACATAGTTACTAGGGACAAATGATAAACCTCTACTGAGTACTTTAATGTCTTCTGGTTGAAGATTGACTGAGGACAAATTATATACAGGTAAGTCATTAGTGGTTGTTGGTTCATTGCCTGCATCTACCACCAGTACTGCTGGTTGCGAGTCCTCACGTATTGTTGAGGAGGTGGAGGGTCCATTTGGGCATGGGTCGCTTGGTCTTGCCAGCGAACATTCCTCCCTCTGTATTGGCCTCGGTGTAAAAAACCCCTCCCATTGAATGGACGTTGGTTTGGTCTTCCCCTAAAGGGTCCCGGGTTGGGCTGACCATAGTTTGTCTCCTGGTAGTTATCTCCATCAGAGCCTGAAGACCCTGTGTCGGAGAAGTTAGTATATCTTCTCCTTTGGTAGCCGTTATAATTAGGGTTGTAATTGGGATTATAATTACCCTGTGGTGTCTCTTGATAAAAATTGGGGGTGAGGTAGGGATAGATTTTCTCTTTGGTAAACCACCTCACATCTTTCTTGAGTTTGTCCATCTTTTTGTTAGTAAGGTAGGTTTCAAAATCCTTCATCTCTGATTTAATTTTTTCCAGGCAGTTCTTACCATCTTCCACAGCTGTGGAAGTGCTTAGTTTCTCTTCAAGATCATTTATTTCCCGCAGGAGGGTAGACGCTACATCCTTCGCAGTTTCAATAATGAGCATCATCCAGTCCCTGGAGCAGCGGTTAGAGATGAGTGACCACCGCTCCAGGAACTTTTTGATGTCAATGAATAGTGCTGGGGCATTACGTACTCTCAGACCTGTCGGGATCACCCCTGCTTCTAAGTATTTGAACATGTAAAAGGCATGTGATTCAATTCGTTTAAGCCTCTTACGCATATTCAGGAGGTTCTGCCATTCACTATTCCCTAGTTGTTGGGGGGCGGTAGGAGTGCCATCACCTGCTAGTTTTCCCATTAAGGTGTTAAAGTCATCATCTGTGAACCCAAATGTCTGAAAAGAATCCATTTGAGAAAGGAGAAACAAAAAAATAAGATAAAGAAAAAATGTGAGAACTTAGATAGAGAAAGACAGGGTAAGAGAATGCCAAGAAGAGGTACTCTAAGGCAAGTAAGAACCACAGGGAGAAACCACAACAGTGAAAATGTCTTTAACACTAAAAGGCGAATAAATCTCAAAGTCACAAATGAAAATCCCACGGTTGAAAAACCGCGAATATGTACAACATGAACAGGGGGACCCCCTCAAGCAAATAGAATGTGGCCCAGGAACCGAGGGGAAAAGAAATACACAAAGCTAGAAAGGTGTTCCTGCAGTGGCCGTATAATTCAATATTGTGAGTACATCTCTAATGAATCAACACAAGTAGTGACAGAAAGAGTAAAGGTACCAACGAAGTTTCTTCAAAAAATATATATTTTTTATTATTTACTTATTCTATTTTGTTTTTATGTGGATATAAATACATATAAATTTTTAATCAGTGAATCTTCTTTATACAATTCATAAGGAATACACAAAGTGTCTGAAAGAATTCATAAAGGAAAACTAACAGTTTTAAAATCCATAACACATTAATCGGAATTCCCCTGACAGACAATCATACACAGCAACTCACTTACGTGCTAACAATCATACTCCATTCATACCACATACACGGATGAGGAAAGGAACTGGAATCCAATTAGCAAGATGACTGCGCTAATGTGGTACAAGGGCTCCAAGGTGTAGTTGTTGGCCCTTGTGGCGGGTCTACGCGCGTTTCGGTGGACAAGCCACCTTCATCAGGACCTTATACATCGAATTAGTGCAGATAACAGGGGATCACATAAGAGAGTAGTTGGCCTAAAAAGAGAGAACAAATAAATCTGTCACTATCACAACCACAATATAATTTTCCGCATAAGTACATTCACTGTTGGGTAAAACCCATGGTTCATTACTCAAATAAGAAAGAAACAATCTACTTCTTAGGCAAGAGACAAGAAAAATCTAATAATATAAAAGCAAGATGTTCTATAGTTCCTTAGTAACGGGTCACATTATCTTATAATGGGGTACCAGTTGTGCAATAAGATGTCCTATCCTGCACGGGCTAATTGTAAAAGTGCTCCATAAAAGGGCATGTATAGTCATTTAATCATACTCACAAAGTGATAGATCAGCTATCATCAGAAAACAGGTTCTTTTGAAGGAGTAAGATGGTGGAGTCACTCGTATGGCACTGCATCTATAAAAAGGGCCAGGGAAGGCTGTTAATGAGGGTTCTGATGTGAAGAAAACCGTGGTGTGTACGCATGGCCCCTAGTAGCTGGGCTTACCCAATTGCCAAGTCGGAGGTGCTGGGTGACCCTCAAAGCCTCATCTTGATGTCTTTTAAGTATCAGATTCTGTGTAGGTTAAGAGAGAGATATGTATGAGATCCCCTATAAGAGTCGTTTTTTTAGGGGGGGGGGGGGGGGGGGGGGACCTTAGTCTCCTAAATTCGCTGGGCTGCCCAAAGTAGGTGTTAGAGAAAAGAGAGGACATACCGTATTGGTTAAGATGATCCCATTACATGGTGGGTTCTGTAGAGGTACTCCTATTAGAAATAGAGTCCCAGGCAACTGAGGTCCGCGTAGTGCATAAATTCCAAAGTTATTTCGATTTCTGATTGAGGAGAAAGGTATCAATATGTTTGTTTAGGGACGGCAAGAGTGTCATTAAGTTCAAGTGCGCATTATAGGCTAGAGAGACTGTGTACCGCACTTACATTTTTAAATGGCGATTATTTTTCCAAAGGGCACTCTGCGAGGTAATTGGATTCTTTAAGTCCAAAACGACCCTATAGGACAAAGGTAATGTATGGAATTCAGTACCACAGTGGGAGACGGTAATGTCAAATGACGTGCGCTGATTTATTAATGTTATCAAAGAATAACATGATAGACACAAAAAATAATAATGCTAGGGTTTGCTTTTCGTGAGGGGGGATATTCATAGTGAGTGCCCCATAAATGTAGGTAAACGCGTGAGAGAGTAACTGGTCCACTGATCCGAGTTCACAAAGTGGATATTCAGCGCTATCGTATCAGGGCTCGATCCAACTCCCATAACGGGTGAGGGACTAAGTCATACCCCAAGTTACAAAGTACCGTATCTGTGATAATTACCTTTAAATTCGACGTGTGGTGTGTAAACAGCTACGCGTCCCCCGGGATCTCCATCGGACGTTGTTTTACGCCCGTCATTATATATACTATGAATACAGGTTTTAAATCTCGCGGAAGAAGGGCAGAAGCCGCGAGAGTCTGGTACTACGGACATCAACAAAGGACTGTAACGTGGCGGCCATGTTGAGGGTGCCTGGCCTGTCAACCTCGTGTGTTAGGCTGATAACGTTGAAAAGGACAAGGGACTACTAGGTGGCGGCCATCTTGAGTGTACCTCGTCCCGAGAACACGTGCAAGGTCGATATAAAAGCACAGACACCTGTGTTCTGATATGAGAAAAGAGAGTTGCATCAAGAAAACGTAAATGCAAATATTATTAAGGGTTATGTGTTGAATAAAGTACAAATCAGCCCATCAAATACGATTAAGGCCCATCATAGAATATGTTAGAATCAAGTGCTATCAGTTAGCAAAATAGAAAAGACTAAAGGGTGTAAGTTAGGCAAAGGTAAGCAGGATGCGTACCAAAGATATAATATGAAGAGAGAATTCTCAAATAAATTACAGCTCACGAATTAACTCTAGAACAGGTCATATCAAGGTACACTTTAAGGGCAGAGGGGCGAGGATAGGAGATCTGAATTTTTTACTTGGTGACATACCAAGATATCTCTTCATTCAGTCCTCGCTTGACACTGTCCAACCAAAAAATCCAAAAGGTCTCACGTTTTTTCCGTGTCACTTCAATGGGCTGACCTATTTTAGGAACTACCTTTTCCAGGATAGACCATCTGATCTCATCCTCTTTGTGTAGTTTCTCCATGCAGTGAACTACTAGTGGGGCTGAGAGTTTCCTGGTCCTGATGGCGGACTTATGTTCGCTGAAACGGACGCGAAACTCGCGTCCTGTTTCGCCAACATAGGCTAGGCCACAGTCACAAAACAGTATGTATACTATGTTGTTGCTACGACAGTTAGTGAGGTGGCGTAGTTTGATCTTCAGCAAACTCCCCCCCCATGTAGCTGCCCTCAGTGCCAAGTATTCCTCTATACACATTATCGGGCACGTGGGGGACCCTTGCGCGCGCTGCACAACAACACTATTTCGAATAGCCCCTTGGTCGGTCTTGGACCTGGCTATCGTGACCACCATCGAATCACCCCTAATTTGGATGTGATTCCTGCACAAGCCTCCCTCCACATCTTTCTTGTTCCTTGCGACCAGTTCGCTCACCCGCATAGCCCCGTGGGACGCTAATGCGAAAGCTGCCCGGAACAGAACTGCTTCGAATTGAGAGGAGCATGTCTCGTCTAGTTTCGCTATGAGTAAGGACAACCTATGTAAGCCAATCGGGTGCCTTTCGTCATGCTTGCGACCCTCGAGGCGCTGCCAGCCGCGAATGGAAAGGGGCGACCATTCGGTCCCCCCGAACGTATGGTGGAGTACCACGATCCCCCCGGGAAGCCATCTTGGGCGGGAGGCGAGTCTCGGCTGGTATGCCCGAAGCGGCGTAGCCGGGGTGCGCCTTTTCCCGCCCTGGAGTGGGTTGTCCTAGACACTGACGCGACCGGCCACGCCCTCGGAGGCAGGCGGGGGCGGGTTGACGCCCACCCTGAAGACGGATAAAAGGAGCAACAAGCCAAGAAAGCTTCCTCTTGTTCCTGTGCTCTGAAGCTGCACCTCCCCGCTGCACGTGAGCTCGAGACGGAACGAAGAGCCAATTTTGAGCGTTCGAAATCTTTCTTTTGTCTTACAGATACTCCGTCTGAGAATGCCCAAGAAAGTCGGAAAGCGGGTCGGTACCGATCAGATGCTCCGTATGCTCATGAAGGAGGTAGCCGATTTGAAGAAGCAGATGGCGGCTAAGGACGGGGAGGGAGGACCGAAACGGCCTTTGCCAGGAGTAGTCCCCGGAGGAAGAGGCAAGAGTTCCAGAAGGGGGGCACTCGGGGGGGAAACCCCGGTTCCCGATATCCCACTTGAAGAGCCAACCCCGGTGCCGAAGGAGGGGAATCCGATTCCCGTGGTGGTCACTCCCGTGACCGAGGAAGATATGCCTCCCGAGTTAGCGGCACAATTGGCAGCGTGGTTGGGAAAGGATAGCGAGGGCGCCACGGCTGACGACGCCCGGGTATTAATGAAACAGCTGCGGGAAACTAGGGAGGCTGCAAAGGCACCATCGTCTGTTACCCCGCCGGTTCCGGGGGCGGAAAATGCAACAGGCCCAGGTTCGGCGGCAAATGCAGCTTCTGGTTCAGGTAAGCGGCCATTGCCGATTGCGGGGGAGGGGGCTGTACCTTCACGAAGGGAGAAGGTGGCTCAGCATGTTCCACTGGAAATTAAAGAAAAGATTTGGGCGGATAAGTATGTAAACATTTTTTCTTTGCTTACCGACCATTATGAGATGGAGCATGTTAAGAGCCAAAAGGAGCTCATGCATCCGAGTGTTTGGCGCGCCAAAATGGCCGCCTTTAAGATTGACGAAAACATTGGTACTTGGGGCAGAGCGTGGGGCATTTTTACCTCCATCATGGGCGAGCGTAGGCCCGAGTTGCTGACCGAGTTGCCTATTTATCAGTCACGAATCATGGAGTATTCCGTAGCGTATGGGGGTAATCAGTGGTTCTGCTATGATAATATTTTTAGAAAAGCGAAAGAACACAACCCAATCCTGACTTGGGATTGTTACGACTCTGTTTCATGGAAAAAAATGGAGAGTACAGGAATGTTGAAAGTACCATTGGTTGGAAGTAGCGGGGGTGAATCCTCCCGCCAATACTCTGGGACACCCTTTCGATCGGGTGCAGGTAACGAATATCACTCAAAACCGAGTGGCAACGCAGGTAAAAGGGGGATTTGTTGGAATTTTAACAGAGGAAAATGTACGAGGCCCCAGGGGTCATGCAAGTTCAAACATGAATGTGGGGGGTGTGGGCAGCCATCCCATCCTGAGTCCATGTGCAGAGCCAAAACGGGTGATAACGGTGGTAGGGGAAGCGCCAAACAGGTCTGAAATAGTCCGAGGGGCGCCTTTACCTACTCCGATTGATACCATGGCAATGATTCCTTGGCTCAACGAATACCCGGATCATGCTTCTGCTGGGGTGTTGCGAAACGGGTTTTCATATGGTTTCCGCATCCCAGTGGGGGATTTTCAGGGTGTAGCAAGATGTAAGAACCAACTGTCGGTCTTGCAGCATACGACCGTGGTACAGGTAAAGATTGGGAAGGAGGTTACTCGAGGTCGAGTCGCCAGTCCATTTGATGTGCCACCGGTTGCAAATTTTGTTTGTTCCCCTTTAGGGGTGGTCCCCAAGAAGGACCCGGGTGAGTTTCGGCTAATACATAACTTGTCGGCCCCACGTGGTCTTTCCGTGAATGATGCGATAGACCCGGAAATGTGTTTGGTGCGGTACGCATCTTTCGATGGGGCCGTCGCCATGTTGAATCGCCTGGGGCCCGGGGCCCGGGGCGCTGATGGCAAAATCAGATATTGAGTCGGCGTTCCGGTTGCTCCCGGTACACCCAGACGATCAGCGTCTCCTTGGTTTCATGTTTCAGGGTCGCTATTACATGGATAGATGTATGCCAATGGGATGCTCTATATCTTGTGCCTATTTTGAAAAGTTCAGTTGTTTTTTGCAATGGGTCTTCACAAAGAAGACGGGTTTTCAACATGTTATGCATTATCTCGATGACTTCCTGTTTCTGGGGGCAGCCGGGGATCCAGAATGTGGACAGGCTTTGAAAGAATTTTGTGTCTTAATGAATCATTTTGGTGTACCATTGGCGCCGGGTAAGACTGTGGGTCCCTCGACTTGCCTCGAGTTTCTGGGGATTGAGCTCGACTCGAAGGAAGGTTGTTTTCGTTTACCAAAAGAAAAAGTGTTAAAATTCAGGGCATCCCTTGAGACGTGTATTAGTGAGGCTAAGGTAAAACTGCATCAATTGCAACAAATGGTGGGCCAGTTGAATTTTGCCCTGAGAATAAAGCCGATGGCCCGCCCCTTTTCCCGCTCGATCGCTCAGGCCATGGTCGGCCTGAAGGAGGGTCATCATCGCACGAGGCTCTCGGCAGAGGTTCGCCAGGACATGCGCATTTGGTTGGCATTTCTGGCGGATTTCAATGGTCGAATTGTCTGGAACAAACCGGCGGTGTCCTCCGAGGAGCTGGAGCTGTGGACAGATTCGGCAGGAAGTATTGGTTTTGGTGCCATATTCGGCACTCGATGGTCGGCTCAAAAATGGCCGACATGGTGGCACGAGTGCGGGCTGACAAGTAACATTGCTTTTCTTGAACTTTTCCCTATTCTGGTGACCCTGAACACTTGGCCCGAGGGGTTCAGAGATCACTCTGTGGTGTTCTGGTCTGATAACATGACCGTGGTTGAGTGTATCAATAGTCAGGCAGCACGATGCAAATGGATTCTGAGACTGCTCAAAGAAATTGTGTATGCAATTGAATGTGCTATTTAAGGCAAGACATGTGCCGGGGGTAATGAACCAAGCGGCTGATGCGCTTTCTCGTTTCCGTATGCAGGCCTTCTGGGGTTTTTGGCCCACAGCGGACCCGGTGGCGGCACCCTTTCCCGAAGCTCTCTGGTCTCTCGGTGCCCCGAAATACAAAACCTCGTGGGAGAGAGTTTAGCACCCAGGACGAGGAAGGCATACGAAGGGGCGTTCCGTTCCTATTGGGCCTTTTTGGGGACTGCTAGGGGGGAGCTTTGGGGCCAGGAAGAGTTTGTAGTAAAATTTCTGCTGTCTTTACATCGGGCAGGCAAATCAGTAGCTACGGCCCAGAGGCATCGGGCCGCCATTTCCTTTATGGCAAGGGCTCACGGGATCCAGGACCCGACAGCGTCTTTCGTTGTGCAAAAAGCGCTACGGGGGTGGCAACGCCTTGAGGGTCGCAGAGTAGATGAGAGGCACCCGATAGGTCTGGATAGGTTGGCCCTGTTATTATCCGTACTCCCTGCTACGTGTTCATCCCAGTATGAAACAGTGTTATTCCGAGCCGCTTTTGCGCTAGCATTCCATGGGGCTATGCGGCGGGTAAGCGAACTAGTGGCGAAGAACAAGCAGGATACGATGGGGGGACTGTGCCGAGAGCACATTCAGGTTAAGGGGGAGACGATGACTGTCTCGTTTGTCAGGTCCAAAACCGATCAGGGTGCGATTGGGGACTGCATAATCATACAGAGGATTCTCGGGTCTTCCATGTGCCCCGTGGTTTGCGTAGAGGAATATTTAGCGCAAAGGGTGGCATCATGGGGGGGGGACCTTGTTGAGACACGCTGACGCCACCCCACTGATGAGGTTTCAGTTCCAGCGGGTGCTTGCGATGTCGATTTCGGCCGCGGGCTTGAACCCCGGCGAGTTTGGGACCCATTCCTTTCGGATAGGGGCTGCTACAGAGGCTACAGCCAGGGGTCTGAGTATAGAAGAAGTAAAACGTGTGGGGCGTTGGTCCTCGAACTGTTATAAAAGGTATGTGCGGTTGCACATGTTGTGAAGCTGTAATGATGTACTCACGCTTCTTGTTTTTGTTTGGTTTTCAGTTGCGCAAGCCTACGAGGCGGGGCGGACTGTGCAGTCGACCCGACACCTGGGGACCAGCGGTCAGACATCACCGGCTGTGAAAAAGGAGGTGTGGGTCGTGGGCCACTCATACGTGAGGCGTGCCGCGGACGTATTCAAAGCAGGTGACATGATTCACGTGGCTGGGGAATACGGGTACAGTGTGTCCTTCTACGGAAAGGGCGGGCTCTGTATTGACCAATTTCAATCATTTTTTGAGGGTTTGTTAGGGCGGACAAGGTCACCGCCATCTATAATCATAGTCCATCTTGGGGGCAACGATTTGGTGGCCACTGGTAGACGACTTCTTCTTGAGGCAATGCTTTCCACAGTAAGTTGGTTGGCAAGAAGAGTTCCAGGGTGCACAATTGCATGGTCCCATATGATCCCACGAAAAGTGTGGCGGGGGGCTATTTCGGTTTCTGCTTTGAATCATTCAGTAAGAAAAATTAATAACAAAGTGAGTAGATTGTTTCGTTCAAGTACACTGCATTCTGTTTCGCATGGTTGTATTAAAGGGGACAGTATGTATTTGGGGGATGGTGTTCATTTGTCCCGGGTGGGGAACGAGTTACTCATAGGAGACCTCATAGCTTGGTTAAAGAATTTATAACATGACCTTTAGGCAGGAGTGTTGTGGGGGGGTCCGGATAGCCGGTCAACTATCCGGCCTGTGGCGGTAAGGTCATGATCGGTGAGCAGTAATTGGAAGATCCCTATGGGGGGGCGTCACCCATTACGGATGGGAGCGCTCGGGGGAGGTGGCCATTGGCCCCTCAACGGGGAGGCGGTCCCGTCTAAGGATAGGCCGCCGGAAGGAAAGGAAAGGTGGTCAAGGCCCCTTCCTGGATAGGAGGGGCTACGGGCCCTCCTGGGGAATTTCCCGGGGCCAGGACATCTGCGACGGCAGATGTGTAAGTTGTGTGGGGTTCGGGAGGGGGTTTACGCTACCTTTTAGACACCTCACACGAGTCCTCGGACGACCGTTAAATGGCGTCGAGTTCATTGGGGCCCCCGTCAAGTCCAAGGGAAATTGGTAGATGCACTTGAGGTACGCCTCTGTGCGGTTGGCCCCCTCACAAGTGAGGGTGGTATTTCTGGTTTAGGGATCTGACACCGGTTATGACCTTGCCGTTGGCCCTTAACGTTAGGATGTACAATTTCAAATGAAATGTTTTGTAGGATGTTAGTTCGGCTAGGAGAACCTTTGTATTAGAGATCTGTTAAGGTTAGCCAAACATCGTAATGTGGAAATGAAATTGTACATAATATGAAACTGTTATTTTAATGTTTTGATTTTGTTTCATATTTTAATAAATACGGCCGGGAGGGTCACTCCCTCCCGCCTTCCAAAAGTTCAGAACCGTTTCCGGTTTCCCATCCTTGGGGATTGTGTTGAGAGGGGGTGACGGGTATCTCAGCCATATGGAAAGGGGCGACCATTCGGTCCCCCCGAACGTATGGTGGAGTACCACGATCCCCCCGGGAAGCCATCTTGGGCGGGAGGCGAGTCTCGGCTGGTATGCCCGAAGCGGCGTAGCCGGGGCGCGCCTTTTCCCGCCCTGGAGTGGGTTGTCCTAGACACTGACGCGACCGGCCACGCCCTCGGAGGCAGGCGGGGGCGGGTTGACGCCCGCCCTGAAGACGGATAAAAGGAGCAACAAGCCAAGAAAGCTTCCTCTTGTTCCTGTGCTCTGAAGCTGCACCTCCCCGCTGCACGTGAGCTCGAGACGGAACGAAGAGCCAATTTTGACCCACCCACCAGCCCCTGAGGACAGCAAGTTGTTTTGAATAAAGTTTTGATGTGGTAACTCTATTTCTTGCAGGTTGTGATGATTGTCGTGATATATAATTTTGAATATGCAATAAAGATGGTCACTTTCAGATGTTTGTCAAATAAAGTAATTTTGCATTAGTGTTGATTAGTAATCATGCTTGTAATAACTTAAAATTGTTTTGTAGTTTAGTAATTTAGGTAGATTTGTCGTATTTATTGTCGGGCGGTAAGGTCATGATCGGTGAGCAGTAATTGGAAGATCCCTATGGGGGGGCGTCACCCATTACGGATGGGAGCGCTCGGGGGAGGTGGCCATTGGCCCCTCAACGGGGAGGCGGTCCCGTCTAAGGATAGGCCGCCGGAAGGAAAGGAAAGGTGGTCAAGGCCCCTTCCTGGATAGGAGGGGCTACGGGCCCTCCTGGGGAATTTCCCGGGGCCAGGACATCTGCGACGGCAGATGTGTAAGTTGTGTGGGGTTCGGGAGGGGGTTTACGCTACCTTTTAGACACCTCACACGAGTCCTCGGACGACCGTTAAATGGCGTCGAGTTCATTGGGGCCCCCGTCAAGTCCAAGGGAAATTGGTAGATGCACTTGAGGTACGCCTCTGTGCGGTTGGCCCCCTCACAAGTGAGGGTGGTATTTCTGGTTTAGGGATCTGACACCGGTTATGACCTTGCCGTTGGCCCTTAACGTTAGGATGTACAATTTCAAATGAAATGTTTTGTAGGATGTTAGTTCGGCTAGGAGAACCTTTGTATTAGAGATCTGTTAAGGTTAGCCAAACATCGTAATGTGGAAATGAAATTGTACATAATATGAAACTATTATTTTAATGTTTTGATTTTGTTTCATATTTTAATAAATACGTCCGGGAGGGTCACTCCCTCCCGCCTTCCAAAAGTTCAGAACCGTTTCCGGTTTCCCATCCTTGGGGATTGTGTTGAGAGGGGGTGACGGGTATCTCAGCCATAGGGCTTTTTTCACCAAAAAGGAACCCGTTGGGTCTTTTATACCATGTACCTGCGCCATGAATGAAATGGCCGCCCTATGTCTATTGGCCGTTGCCGCTGATCGGCCTTCCCTGTGCAATGCCACCAGGAACCCCAGGAAGGATTCCTCCTGACCCCAGCTCTGATTCCCTGCCGGACCCAAAAATGTGCAATAGGAACGAAACGCTCCTTCGTATGCCTTTCTTGTCCTGGGGGCTAAGCTTGCTGCCACGAGGTCTTGTAATCCGGGGCACCGATTAGCCAAAGAGCTTTGGGGAATGGTGCCGCCACTAGGTCCGCTGTAGGTAGATAACCCCTGAACACCTGCATATGTGAACGAGAGAGTGCATCAGCCGCATGATTCAGTACACCCGGCACATGTTTCGCCCTGAACTGTACATTCAGTCTCATGCAAAGCAGCGCAACCTCTTTCAACAATCTCAAGATCCATTTGCAGCGTGCTGCCTGTTGGTTAATGCATTCAACAACAGTCATATTATCAGACCAAAACACCATTGAGCGGTCTCTGAAAACGTCTGGCCATGCCATCAGAGCAACCCAAATGGGGAATAGCTCCAGGAACCCAATGTTACTTGTGAGACCGCTGGAGTGCCACCACGCCGGCCATGTTTGCGCCGACCATCGATTACCAAAAATGGCGCCAAATCCCACGCTCCCCGCCGAGTCAGTCCATAGACCTAGCTCTTCTGAAGACGCTGGCGGCTTGTTCCACACTACTCGACCGTTGAAGTCCGCCAGAAATGCTAACCAAATGCGCATATCCTGGCGAACCTCTGCAGACAGTCTCGTACGGTGGTGTCCTTCTTTAAGGCCAACCATAGCTTGTGCAATAGAGCGAGAGAAGGGGCGGGCCATAGGTATCACTCTCAAGGCAAAGCTAAGCGGACCCACTGTTTGCTGCAACTGGTGCAGGGTTACTTTCTCCTTACTGAGGCATAGCTTCAATGAAGCCCTAAATTTGGCCACCTTACCCAATGGCAAACGGAAAAATCCCTCCACAGATTCGAGCTCAATTCCTAGAAACTCCAGTGAAGTAGATGGTCCAACCGTCTTACCTGGAGCCAATGGGACTCCAAACTCCCCCATGAGGATGCAGAAGTCGTGCAGCGCCTGCGCACATTTCGAATCGCCGGCTGCCCCCAAAAACAGGAAGTCATCGAGATAATGCATAACATGCCTATGCCCTGTGGCCTTGGTGAATGCCCACTCTAAAAAACAACTGAACATTTCGAAATATGCACAAGAAATGGAGCAACCCATAGGCATACATTTATCCATGTAATAACTCCCCTGGAATGCAAAACCCAGCAAACGCTGATCCTGCGGGTGTACCGGGAGCAACCGGAACGCCGACTCGATATCTGATTTCGCCATCAGCGCCCTGGGGCCCAGGCGATTCAACATGGCCACGGCCTCATCGAACGATCCGTACCGCACCAAACAGACTTCTGGGTCAATGGCCTCGTTCACCGAGGAACCCCTTGGAGCAGACAGGTTATGAATAAGTCTAAACTCCCCCGGGTCTTTCTTCGGGACAACCCCTAACGGGTAACAGATGAAATCCGCCACCGGTGGGTGACGAAAAGGCCGTGCCACTCGCCCTAAGCTAACTTCTTTTGCAATTTTTCTCTCTACCACACTTGGATTATGTTGCGCCGATAACTGGTTCTTACAGAAGGAGTTCCCTCGAAAATCCCCCGCCGGGATGTGGAAGCCGTACAAGAATCCCTTCCTCAACACCCCAGCGGAGACATGATCAGGGTATTCGTTTAACCAAGGAGTCATAGCCATGAGATCAACGGGTGTAGGCAGTTGGTCCCAACGTTCTACCTTACTCTTGCTTGGACCCTCCTTTTCCTCCCGCCCCGTTATTCTTTGATCTGCATGAACTCTCCGGGTGCAAGGAATTCCCACAGCCCGCACACAAATGTTTGAACCTACATGTACCTTGCGGTCTGTTACAGTTGCCTTGATTGAAGCCCCAACATACCCCCGCTTGCCGCCATTCCCGCCGGTTTTCGGCTGGTGATCGCCACCGGCGCCTGCTCGAAAGGGCACCGCGGGCTTTTGGCGGACGACCCCCGACCCACTCCCGCCTGGCGAGGACATACCTGCCGCCCCTGGCAGGAGTTGCTTATGCCATGAGACCGAGTCGAGGCAGTCCCATGTCAGAGAGGCATCATATTCTTTCGCTTTTCGGAATTTCATGTCATAACCTTTCCATTCCTCTCCCTCATACATTGCATAAAAATCCATAATACGAGTTTGATAGCAAGACAATTCAGTTAACACTTCGGGTTTACGTTCCCCCATAACTGCAGAAAACATTGCAAAGGCCTTCGCCCAATTCGTTATCGTTTCATCCACCCTGAATTCTGCCATCTTGGCGCGGCCACACGCTCGGGTGCCACAAATCTTTCTGGGTTTTAGCATATTCCATCTCGCGATGGTCAGTTAATAATGAAAACATATTGATATATTTGTCTCCCCATATTAACTCTTTTGTGGCCATAGGGATGTGCTGTGCCACCCTCTCCCGCCTTGAGGGTAATGAGCCCTCCCCAGCCACTGGCAAAGCGAGCTTACCCGGTTCGGTCGTTGTTCCCGCCGTTTTCTCGAGACCAACTGCAGGTCCTACTGGTGTCACCTGCGGGGAAACAAGAGGAAGATTCGCCTTTGCGGTATCTCGCGTCTGCTGCAATTGCTGGATTAGTAGCTTGGCCTCTTCGGCCGTGTCTTCTGGTGCCTTGACACCCCCTGCCTTACTATTGAGCCATGCGGCCAACTGGGTGGCCAATTCAGGAGGCATATCCTCACCGCTCGCAGGGGTAATCACTACCGGGATCGGTTGACCCTAATCTGGGATTGGTGCCGGGTTGTCTGCCGGCATGACAGGGGTGGCCGGGGGTACTTCTGGGACCGGAACCTCTGGGATAGGAACCTCCCCCGAAACCGCCCTCCTCTTGACCCGCTTCCCTCTACCCTCGGGGACAATTCCCGGCAAGGCCGGGCCTATTACCTTCTTAGGGTTACCAGGATTGCTCAGCGCAGCCAGTTGTTTTTTGACCTCCGCCAAACCTCGACCGAGGGATGGGACTTGACCGAGTTTCCGCTCCATGCTAGCCATCCGGTTCACCAACATGCGTAGCACCTTATCCGTCTCGGAACCCTTTCCTGGTTTCTTGCCAGCCATGGTTTCGATTATCCGCTCCTAGACGATCACACGGTCCTGGATCTTCGCCTTCGAGTAACTGAAAGAAAAATACAAGAATTAAAAGTTCTCAAAATTGCTGCTTGTTCCGTCGAGGGCTCACGAGCAACGAGTGGGTGCAGCCTTCAGAGCACAGGAACAAGAGGACGCTTCTTCGGATTCCCGCTCTATTTATTCTTCTGCGGGAGGGCGTGTACCCTCCTCCGGAACGCCTCCTGGGCGTGGTCTTCGGTGTAGGTGTCTAGGTCAACCCCTCTTGGGTGGGAAAGGGCGTGCCCCAGCTACGCCGCTTCGGGCATACCAGCCGAGACACGCCCCCCGCCCAAAATGGTTTCCCGGGAGGATCGGGGCACCCAACCATACGTTCGGGGGGACCGAGTGGTCGCCCCTTTCCAAAATTGTTTTCTGAGACACTGACCTGAACATCGCCATACTTTGATAGTATTTTATCATGACAGTACAGCCGATAAACGGCAACACCATGTATTTTGTGGACACTTTTGAGTAAGATAAAACATTGTATCTAAAATTGTTTTAAAGTGAAGGACATCACCTCGGATATTAATGGTTTATGTAAAATATAGTTAAAGTGTCCAATAGAAAAGAATGATTCCTATGTATATCTCGATATGAACATACAACCAATATGGCGGTAGAATTGAGTCCCTTGTTTGTTTCCATTATGCAAGTTAGGTGGACATGAGCAATAAAACATGGCGTCCCCTCACAATGTTTGTAACATTGAGGAAGGCGGAGCGCCGAAACGCGTCTGTTCCGAACAAAATAAAGCTTAACTTGGAGAATTATCCCCAGAGTGCGTGGTTTCTATCGGAGTGCAAGACTGGAAACCTTGAGCGAGATATATATATATATATATATTTTTTTAGAAAATCGCCATTCACAGCCGCTTCCACGCAGAATAACGAAAGAGCAGAACCACCATATCCGTGCTTGTTTTCAGTGCTTTATTCGTGCAAAGTTCTAAGCCTGCAATCCGCCATGACGCGTTTCGCCTCCACCAACGAGGCTTGATCACATGACGTGTCATAGACATAGACAAGGACATTTATAGCTCAGGGTCTCTAATGGGAGCAGCTGTTACCATTCCATTTATAAACAGAGAGGACATACTACATGTTAAAAACGACAATAGAGGGCATAGTGCCCATGAAATGTTTGGAAAGGTCCACATATATAAAATATCATTGAGTTCTCATTTTAACCCCTAATTTCATATATTTACACATGAATAGAAATCAAAATTCATATATATACACTCCATTTCTGTACAAACTAATTACAATATGCACATGGGTAATTTTTGCATAATACCAAAAAAGCAGAACCATGTATTTACATACTATGTTGTTTAAAACCAAATTGCGCTCCCCACTGTCATGAATATGATAAACAAATCAAAGTAAACAGATGATCATACCCAAATTGATAGATCCTCCTTATAATGTCCTACTTGGGGCACTGCAGATATTTTAATGTGTTTACCACAAGTGCAAGTGCTTCATAAAAACCTTTCTACAAAATTTAACAGGTTGCCAAATCTATTCTCGAAAAACTCCCTTCGGGGGCCCTCTTATTTAGAAGTTTTTTCTTTCAGTTTACAGGAGAATATTCAGAGGAATTAGAGGCAGGTGTACATATCCTCACTGGCGTTCAATCCTCCAGGATTTTTGCTGTTTAATTCTAGAATATATCTCGTCTCTAACAGGCGCAACTTGGCATCTCTGTTACCACCTCTTTTGAGGGGAAGAATGGAATCAACGAGAAAATATTGAAGGCCACTGGAGTCACTATTGTGGACATATTCGAAGTGCCGCGCCACCGGATAGGTCTGATCCTTTCCAGATATAGCCCTGAGATGTTGCAATATTCGCTTGTGGGCGGGCAGATGTGTACTGCCCACATATTGGAGCCCACAAGGACATTGCAACACGTAGACCACATACTCGGTCTTACATGTGAGTCTCTTACTTATAGCTATAGGTTTTTCAAGGAAAGGACTAGAGAAATGAGTCTTATTTATTCCATGGCGACATGCTTTGCATGATTGGCACTTTTTAAAACCTGTGATAAGGTCCATCCAAGATTTAGAAGTGTCAAGACTACTGCTTACCAGAGCTTTGGCCATAGTAGGGGATCTTCAAAATGTGAGGTTCGGTTTATTAGATACCAAGCCTCCTATTGTCGGGTCCCCCTTGACCAGATTCCAATTCCTAGTAAAGATTTTCCTAATTTCTGAATGTTGATTACTGTAAGTGATAATAGCTCTGGGTTGTATTTGCTCATTATCAATCCCTGTTTTAACAGTTCTTACTTTGGGTACTAGGGCTTGTTCCCTCGTAATCTTTTTTGTGCGCTTGATAGCCCCATCTATTATCTCGTTGCTGTATCCCCTGTTAAGAAACCGTATTTTGATCTACCCTTGCGCTTGATCACATTCAGTATCCGAACTACATATTCTTTGCAACCTGAGCATCTCCCCGTAGGGGATACCGCGGATGAGATGTTGCGGATGTTGGCTAGTTGCATGAAGCAACGTATTCCCCGCAGTTGCTTTTCTATGCAGTTTCGTTTCTATTCTATTGTCTTTGATATAGACCTCCACGTCTAAAAAATGTACTGTCTCCTTGTGAATCTGTGAGGTGAATTGCAAGTTAAAATTGTTGACATTTAATTCCCTTGCCAAATCAGTGGCTTCCTCAGCGGATCCCCTCCATATCATGAACAGATCGTCTATATATCTGAGGTATAACATCACCTTATTGGTCATAATATCCCTGTGTTGATCCATGAGGACCCGCTCCTCCCACAGCCCCATGTGCAAACACGCAAAGCTGGGGGAAAAGCAGGCCCCCATGGCCACCCCTCTCATCTGTTGGTATACCTGATTGTTAAATGTAAAAAAGGTCTGTTCTTAGCAAAGCCTTAACATTCCAACAATCATTTTGTTGTGGTGTATACAATCCATGGGGCGCTTATCCAGGTAATGTTCCACTGCCTTGACACCATCACAATGTTTGATAGACGTATAAAGTGAGGTCATGTCCAAAGTCATAAGAAGGAAATCATTGCTCCAGTCTACTTTAGCCAATTTGCAAATAAAGTCAGTAGTATATCTTACATAGGAATCCAGTTGTTTCACCCACTCCTGTAAAAAATAGTCAATGTACCGAGAGATATTATCAGTGGAACTGTCTATGGCCGAGATAATTGGCCTCCCTGGTGGTATCAAGGCATCCTTATGTAGCTTTGGTAAAAGGTAAAAAGTGGGAATAACAGGATGATCCTTTTTGAGATATCGGAATTCATCATAAGGCCACTGCTTCGCCATGCCATCAATTTCGAGTTTTGGTCATTCCATGCTGTCTTTATTACTGATATGTTGCTTTTTCTGTAGCAATCTACATCTCCCAATTGCCGCTCAGCCTCTTTTATATATTCTTCACGGTTCCAAAGGACGATGTTTCCTCCTTTGTCAGCTTGTTTCACTATTACTTTGTTGTTGGCTTTGAGTTTATTGACCAAAGTATTAGATCATTGATTCTGTCTATTGATGGCCAATTGCTTTTTGTTGGAGGCAGTGTACAGTTTTTTTAGGTCCTCTATAATGAGTTCATGATAGATATCGAGATTGTCATGGGTTAGGATTGGTAAAAAGGTGGACTTGGCTTTGAATGGTGTGGTACCGGTCCCGGTACCACATATGGCAGTACTTGTGACCCCCAAACTTGTGTCCAGGCTCTCTCGTTGGAGACCCCAGATTTCCTGAAAGGCGGGCCCATCCCCTGCAGTTAGTAATGAAGGGCTTTGTACTGCCACAGTTTTAGATTTTTTGTAGGGCTGCAAGCGATGAAATTTACTTAATTTCAGTTTCTTAACAAATCTAAAGGCGTCCATCATCGTGTTGGCATAATTGAAGTCCCTGGGTGGGCAATATGATAATCCCAGGTTTAGGATGGCAATCTCCTTAGAGGTTAGAGAAACGTTAGTCAGGTTGATTATTGAGGGGGCACTGACGTCTGTCCCCGTTTTTTGTTCCATTTGCCCCAATTGTTTTTTTTCTCTCCACCTGTTCTTGTGACATTTCCGTTGCTCGAGCCGCTTGCGGTTTGCCCTTTGTTGCCTTGAGAGGCTTTTGGATGCACGCTCGACCTCAGAGTGTCCCTGCGATTTTCGCACAAACAGCTCACTTCCTGTCCGGGGGTGAGTTTGGTAAACCCCAATCCCTGAGTTTTTGAGGGACCTCCCTCCGTTTCACTCTCCGCTGCCGAGCTTAGATCAGTTGATGAGGCCGATGTTAATGTTGTTTCTCGTGACTTCTGCCCCAACTTACTGATTCGTGCCTTAATGCCATCAAATCTACGGGCAAAAGTAAAAATGTGTCCATTCAAGTAGTCCAATCTATCACGTTCAAATTTGAAAGCCTTTCGCTTTTTAATGATGTCCTCCTCCTTTGCCAGCCGCATACATAACCATGTCTTCCCTCATTTTTTTTATATTATCGTCAATTTCGACTTTTGCCAGCTCCACCTCCACATTCTCAATTTCATTTTGTAGTTTCACTCTATCGCTCTCCGCATATTTTACTAAGATCCTCATGAGTTTTGCTGAAGATTCCAGATTCGCTGCGGCCCATTCCTCTAACATTAGTGGATCCGGGCTGTCGTAACTCGGTGCGAGCGATATACGGAGACCCCTGGGAACCCGTCCCACTTCGAGATATCGTGAAAGGGATTTCTTTTCCCACCATTTTGCTTGTTCCTTTTTGGCGAGTTTCTCCAGTTTCCGAAATAAATCCCTAGTTGTGGGACTTGTGTTACCCATGTCTGGTTGTTGGGAGATAGAGATAGAGTCCCCCCCAGCCGGGGTTTCGAAGACAGATTCAGCAGCCTACTCCCTGTGTCTCAACAAGGCGGCGGACATTGCTTGTAATGGCTTTATTTTATGCAGTTCACTGAAAAAACTGATGGGTTACGTGTTCAAAACTTTCCACGTTCCCACCTTGCACATTCTCCACTGCGCTATGCATTCGCTGTCTTACCAGGATCAGGCTGCCCGCACACCTCAATTTTGTTTCGGTAGCATCGGCTCCTCCAATCCCGGACAGACGTGTGCTTACTCGCAGGGGCTCCCATGGCTTCCTCCTACCGGAGTCGGGTTTCCGATTCCGGTTCACAGAATCTCAGCTTCCTGCCGTTTTTTGCCCAGACGTCGGAGAGAGGTTCCGCTCGCACCCAGGAAGCTTCCAGGTACTATCAGATCTAAAAAATCGCCATTCACAGCCGCTTCCACGCAGAATAACGAAAGAGCAGAACCACCATATCTGTGCTTGTTTTCAATGCTTTATTCGTGCAAAGTTCTAAGCCTATATATGATTGTCCAGGTTACCCCTATGTGGCCGACACACCCAGGACTGCTCCTCATCACAATCAGATTAGCAGGCAAACTCCCCGTACTTTTAGCCGGCGTGTTTCGGATTATGAAACCATTCTTCTTAGGCAATTCGGAAATGACAGCAGGCAAAGCATACACTGGTGTACTCCCTCTTTTATTCAATCAAGAATGTTGATTACCCCCAAAGCATTCTGGGACCAGTAGTACGAAATCTGCATCACAAATGTGCGCCGTCAGGATTTTCCTTTTTCCTCATTTATACAATCATTGGGGGATATAGTCCTGCATTTGGGAAAACAATGAAGAGGGCGTCTCCCGTTCCACTCAATCTACATATATTTATTTATATATATATATATATATATATATATATGTATATATATATATATATATATATATATATATATATATATATATATATATCCATACTAATAATATAAAGAGAGAGCCCAAACCTTTGAGGCGGGTAATCTCAGGAACCACAGCACCAATCACAACACCCAATGCAGCGTTGGAAAGGGCAGTTGCAGCAGAAGGACATAGGCTATACAGACGCACACCATATACATTTAAAAGGTAAAAGAACCGTGCCAGCAAAGTAGTCCCTTGTGGGCGTGTCTGTGTTGTGCTGTGGGCGTGTGTTGGGGGCGTGACATACACTGGGGGCGTGTGGTACATTCCACCCTTCATGCCATGTCTCATATTGTGTGCTAATCCCACCCTGCTCCCTTTAAATACCCCTGCACCCCATGATCATAACCCACCCTTACTCCTTAAAATACCCCAACACCCTTAAACACTAACCCATCTTAACCCTATAAATATACTCTGTACCCCAAAACCCAAACCTATCCCTAAACCCTAAAAATACCCCTATACCCCAAAACCCAAACCTACCCCTGAACCCTAAAAATACCTCTGTACCCCAAAACCCAAAACTAGCCCTGAACCCTAAAAATACCACTGTACCCCAAAACCCAAACCTACCCCTGAACCCTAAAAGACCCCTGTACCCCAAACCAAAAACCTAGCCCTGAACCCTTAAAATACCCCTGTACCCCAAAACCCAAACTTACCCCTGAACCCTAAAAATACCCCTGTACCCCAAAACCCAAACTTAGCCCTGAACTCTAAAAATACCCCTGTACCCCAAAACCCAAACCTACCCCTGAACCCCTAAAATACCCCTGTACCCCAAAACGCAAACCTACCCCTAAACCCTAAAAATACCCCTGTACCCCAAAACCCAAACCTAGCCCTGAACCCTAAAAATACCATTGTACCCCAAAACCCAAACCTACCCCTGAACCCTAAAATACCCATGTACCCCAAAACACAAACCTATCCCTGAACCCTTAAAATACCCCTGTACCCCAAAACCCAAACCCACCCCTGAACCCTAAAAATACCCCTGTACCCCAAAACCCAAACCCACCCCTGAACCCTAAAAATACCCCTGTACCCCAAAGCTAAACCTAGCCCTGAACCCTAAAAATACCCCTGTACCGCAAAACCCAAACCTACCACTGAACCCTAAAGTACTTCTGTACCCCAAAACCCAAACCTAGCCCTGAACCCTGAAAATACCCCTGTACCCCAAAACCCAAACCTAGCCCTGAACCCTTAAAATACACCTGTACCGCAAAACCCAAACTTACCCCTGAACCCTAAAAATACCCCTATACCCCAAAACTCAAAACTATATCTGAACCCTTAAAATACCCCTGTACCCCAAAACCCAAGCCTAGCCCTGAACCCTAAAAATACCCCTGTACCCCAAAACCCAAACCTAGCCCTGAACCCTTAAAATACCCCTGTACCCCAAAACCCAAACCTACCCCTGAACCCTAAAAATACCTCTGTACCCCAAAACCCAAACCTAGCCCTGAACCCTAAAAATACCACTGTATCCCAAAAACCCAAACCTACCCCTGAACCCTAAAATACCCCTGTACCCCAAACCAAAAACCTAGCCCTGAACCCTTAAAATACCCCTGTACCCCAAAACCCAAACCTACCCCTGAACCCTAAAAATACCCCTGTACCCCAAAACCCAAACTTAGCCCTGAACTCTAAAAATACCCCTGTACCCCAAAACCCAAACCTACCCCTGAACCCCTAAAATACCCCTGTACCCCAAAACGCAAACCTACCCCTAAACCCTAAAAATACCCCTGTACCCCAAAACCCAAACCTAGCCCTGAACCCTAAAAATACCATTGTACCCCAAAACCCAAACCTACCCCTGAACCCTAAAATACCCCTGTACCCCAAAACACAAACCTATCTCTGAACCCTTAAAATACCCCTGTACCCCAAAACCCAAACCCACCCCTGAACCCTAAAAATGCCCCTGTACCCCAAAGCTAAACCTAGCCCTGAACCCTAAAAATACCCCTGTACCGCAAAACCCAAACCTACCACTGAACCCTAAAGTACTTCTGTACCCCAAAACCCAAACCTAGCCCTGAACCCTGAAAATACCCCTGTACCCCAAAACCCAAACCTAGCCCTGAACCCTTAAAATACACCTGTACCGCAAAACCCAAACTTACCCCTGAACCCTAAAAATACCCCTATACCCCAAAACTCAAAACTATATCTGAACCCTTAAAATACCCCTGTACCCCAAAACCCAAGCCTAGCCCTGAACCCTAAAAATACCCCTGTACCCCAAAACCCAAACCTAGCCCTGAACCCTTAAAATACCCCTGTACCCCAAAACCCAAACCTACCCCTGAACCCTAAAAATACCCCTGTACCCCAAAACCCATACCTATCCCTAAACCCTAAAACTACCCCTGTACCCCATAACCCAAAACTATATCTGAACCCTTAAAATACCCAAACACCCCAAAACATATACCTCAGTACTCCAAAACATATACCCCTATACCCATACTTACCTTATCCAAACATTAAAAAAAACTTGCTTTTACCATTCATGCATTTACAACTAATTTAGTTGTAAATGTATGCGTAGTAAAAGCATATAAAATGTAATGCCATGCGTTATAATGGCATTGCGGAGTCATGGTACTTTCGTAATGAAAGTATGCGGAGTGATGGTATGCGGAAAGAAAGTTGCGGAATAATCGGTGTTTACCTTCCCCAGTAAGTACATTGGTGGCACGGCGGCCCACATCTCCAGCAACATACTCATATTTTTTCACCACTCATTTGATAAATGCACAGGTCTCTCTCATAGATGGCCAGCACCAACATACACTTTTAGACACACCTCCCGCCACAAGTTCTAGAATTGCAAACTTTAGAGCTGGGGAGCTACGTTCGAATCTCGGCATCAGCTCAACATCCTGTGATTCCAGGCAAATCGCTTTGTCTCCCTGTGCCTACCACAAATGAATGTGTTCTTCTGTAATGTAAATTGTGCTCATGCCATGTTGTCGAGTTTGCGCTATATAATATTGCAAAGAAATATAAAGTAGGGAAACTCGAGTTCACACACTACTGAATGCGCACTCTTAAGTGCATCAGCAGTGCACTGTGAATCAGAGCGTTTCACAGGCCTGTCACTGATAAGAAATGCTATCAAAACGAAATCCTACAAAACAATATACTACTGGCCGGCAGCAATTCATACCCGGACAACGTCGGCACAGGCTGCTATCAACAATGAAATCATAAACCAAGGACTTATAGAAATTGAAGACTCACTGTATCTATTAAGCGAGAAGTCCTTACAAGATTTCAGCCTGCCGCCAGCGGTCCGAACTAACCTACTGGATACCACAATATCGCTACCGCACACAATATTCCAGAACTAAATAACTACCTTGCTCAACACTTGCCTAACTTAGTTCCCGATCAACAACTCGCCTACAACATCATAGTTGATAGTGTTGAAAAGAAGCAAGGCAAACTATTGTTCATAGACGCCCCCGGTGGCACAGGAAAGACTTACCTAATCAACCTCATACTTGCCAAAGTTCGATCTTCTGGGAATTTGGCTCTAGCTGTTGCTTCATCTGGAATAGCTGCCACTTTGCTAACAGCTGGGAAAACAGCACCTTCTACCTTTGAACTGCCTCTAACAGTTTCCCTTGAAAGGGATTCAATATGCTCTATTCGGAAAAACGGACCTTTGGGGACACTGCTTCAAAATGTGTCTCTTATCATGTGGGACGAATGTACAATGATACTAAAACCATAGCTGCCTAGCCTTATTTTACCCGGACAACGTCGGGACGGGCCGCTAGTATATATATATATATATAGAGAGAGAGAGAGAGAGAGAGAGAGAGGGAGAGAGAGAGAGAGAGAGAGAGAGCAAGAGAGAGAGAGAGAGAGGGAGAGATATAGATAGATAGATAGATAGATAGATAGATAGATAGATAGATAGATAGATAGATAGATAGATAGATAGATAGATAGATAGATAGATAGATAGATAGATAGATAGATAGATAGATAGATAGATAGATAGATAGATAGATATAAATCTAGTTATCTCTCTCTTGATTTGGTATAACACTTCTTAATGTCTGACACATTCCACTTTAGAATCATTTTACATGGAAAATATAACTGCCACCATACTCACAGTGCCTGGTTATTGTGATTTCATGTCACATCATATTTTAACCCCTTGCACTTTGGTTATGGTTAAACACCTTTGTTTATAATTGCTGCACATGAAAAAAAACATAATGGCGTAAACCATACATGTAGATCCACTGCGTATAATATGCTTCACCTCTCAATATTCATTGCTGATACCCAACCTCACAAAGGTTAAGAAAAGTTTTATGTTTATGTAGAAAAGGCATATTATATTAATTATATTTCTGGCCCCATTGCATATTATATAGAGAATTTGGCATTCTAAACTTATATCCAGATAATTATTATTACAATGCAAGGTGAAATTGTATGGTATTTCCACAATACAGGGAAAACAAGCTGAGATGACATATATTAAGATATGCTGAGCATAATATAATATTTATTAGCATTTTGGAGGGAGAGAAGGGGCATCATGACCCACTAGGTCTTCACCTTTTACAAATCGTGGCCAATGCCTACACTCAACAGTGGTATTAAATAGCATATTACCCTCTGTACATCTTCCTATGGGATCACTGAAATAATATAGACTGCCAAAATATCGACTTGCCAAAATATCGTTGCCAAAATATCGACAGACAAAATATCGACTTTCTATCTACAAACAGGTAAATACAAAAATATTGAGTACAAAATATCGTTAACAATAATATAGATGTAAAAAATAACGACTTTATTAAAAACAGTGTTAAATTAAATTAATATTAAATTTTAATGACTAAAATATACTTAAAAATACTTAAATTAAATTATAATAATTAAATAATAAATGAAAATAATAAAAAAAATTACAATCTTATTTGTTGACCCTGAACCCTAAAATATACCTCTTTACCCAAAAACCCAAAACTGACCCTGAACCCTAAAAATACCCCTTTACCCAAAAACTAAAAACTGACCCTGAACCCTAAAAATGCCCCTTTACCCAAAAACTGAAAACTGACCCTGAACCCTAAAAATGCCCCTTTACCCAAAAAACTGAAAACTGACCCTGAACCCTAAAAATGCCCCTTTACCCAAAAAACTGAAAACTGACCCTGAACCCTAAAAATGCCCCTTTACCCAAAAAACTGAAAACTGACCCTGAACCCTAAAAATGCCCCTTTACCCAAAAACTGAAAACTGACCCTGAACCCTAAAAATGCCCCTTTACCCAAAAACTGAAAACTGACCCTGAACCCTAAAAATGCCCCTTTACCCAAAAACTGAAAACTGACCTTGAACCCTAAAAATGCCCCTTTACCCAAAAACTGAAAACTGACCCTGAACCCTAAAAATACTCCTTTACCCAAAATGTATCAATATTATTTATTACCAATTAATTATTAATTAACAATAACAATAAAGTAAATATATTAGCACATTAGCTGTAATTATTTTAATAATTAATATTATTTTTTCCCAATTAATTACTTAACAATAACACAAAATTATATATATTAAAATGTACTCTAATTAATGTAATTAACTAATTACAATTAATCAATTACCAATTAATTACTAATTAAAAATATGTACAAAATCATATTAATTAATTAACTAATTATTATTAATTATCAATTAATTATTAATTATACATATTTGCAAACATATATTAATTAATTAATTATTATTAAATTACTTCCCACCCTATTCCCCTATAAACCCACAACCCGCTACAGAATTACATAACGCAATTATTAAAAAAACTAATTCCATTTAATAAAATATTTTATAACATTAATACACACTTTTCACACATATTATTACATAAAAATACACTATAAAATATTATATATTATTAAAAATTCGATATTTTTGCTATCTATATTTTAAACAGTCGATATTACTTCACTTACCTGAAAAACGATATTTTTGTAGTCGATATTATGTCCAGTCGATATTTTGTCCAGTCTATATTTAAAACTCGATATTATGTCCAGTCGATATTTTGGAGTCGATATTTTGTCTGTTCACCCTTCCTATGTATAGTGAAGTTATCAACCTGCTTATTTTGATCTTGCCTTTATCTGGGTATAAATCATATTATGCTTGAAGCTTATGAATTGTTCTGATTCCATTTTTCAGGCAGATGGTCAGTATCAAAGATTAGGTGATGTTCAGATAGTGGGTAACCAAATAATATATATATGGTATGATATAGCTTTTGTTGTATACTGATGTAGGGCAATATACTGCTAAGTGCCATAGTTTACAGGAATGGATATATCTTTTATGAAATAGAGGATTTTGAAGGGGTCTAAACGTTTATACGTGTAGGCTGAATACATAATTTGCGGACACCATAACAGATTATGGATTTGGCATTCTGTTTGGGTTATATATGATTAGATTGATGCAGTTTGATTTGTGGTACTCTAGACCACATAGGCATATTTCTTCACTGTGAATACTGAAATCATGTTTCACAGGTTCATGATTAGCCCATATATTCACCTGAACAGACCCAACTGTACTTTTACAGTTACCTGACAACATATTTGTTTTTAATATTTTACACCTCCTACTGCTTGCCTAGTGTTCTAACTCTATTTTCCAGTAGGCATGCACTACATTGGGCTGTAATGTAAACGAAAAATAATGTCATTTGGCTCAGGAAATTAAGTATTTGACTTCTGTTTAGCAGATCTTAGTCAAAATCTAGCAGTTCTAAAAAGTGAAAAGAAACAGGGAACATAAGAATGGCAATGAAATTTGGTACCATTATGTTGCTTCTTGAATTATGTAAACTTTTCAAAATACAGAAATCTGGATCTCTCAAATAGCTATTCACGAAAAATAAAAACAAAGATTAACATTAAGTTATGGTTAATTATGGTTATAACACCTCATTGTATGTTTAGAAAACTTGAGAAATTCACCTAACAACACAATTAAAATGCAGATACAGTTAGGAATTAAAATAAGCGAAAAACACTGGATTGTAGAAGTTATGGCTAAGAGCACAATACTTAACTCACACAATAGCATGCAAACTATTACTCACAATGAGGTCAATTGTTTTACAGATTACAACACATACCAATTTACCCTTATGTCTTTGAGAGAGATGAGTTGAAAGTAGTAACATTAAATGGTTTGATTATGTGTTGTTTAATTACATTTTGGTTTTATGTGTTGTAATTTATTGATATAAATAGTAAGGTTGAAAGCATTGCATTTGGTGTGTGAGGTATGTTTTGCATGGCTGTTGTGAAACTCATGGTTTCTGCCACTAGCCATATTGTGTGAATTTCTGTGGCTTTCCAGTTTTAATTTGTAAACTGGACCCTAACCATGACTTCACTTTAACTTTTGTTTCCTTTCCATGCATTTTGTTTGTTTGATCATACACAATATCCAAGAGCTCTCGGGGCACACCTCTATGCGGGTGAACATCCCCAGGTGTGAACAGGTTTTAGACTTGCACAGCTAAGGGTTGCTGCAGGGCCTGGTCCCCATCTTAGTCCTATGCTCAAACCTCTGTAAAAAGGCAACACCCAATGTGCTGGGACTTTATCCATGAGCAGCGGCAATAGACCAGAGGGCCTGGACTTTGACCATGTCTTATGCACATCATCTCCCTACGTTCATTTCTGTGCACGGATGAAGGCTGAGCAAGGCGAGGCTGGCCACAGGGCCTGGCCTCTAAGCCCTGTATACCACCCCACACAGGTATCCAACCACCACTCTGCACAGCCTTCAGCCATGTGCAGTGGGACAGGCCACAGCATCACAGTGCCTGACCTCCAGCAAGCACCTGCAACAAACTCATCATGGGAAGATAACACCTTAAGCAAATGGCCTTTGACACTGCGCCGCAAGGATGGTCACAGGGCCTGGCCCGGACCAACCCTCCCTGAACAACCAATCTCCACTGTGCATGGTCTTCAGTGCACAGGGAACAGCCATAAGGCCCCTATGTCCAACTCGCCATGTTCAGTTAAACCTGGCAATGCATGATTTTTGGCACACACAACAGGGGTTGACCTTGGGTCATGGCCTCTGTCCAGGCTCAGCTCCCAACACTGCTTGGGCAGCAAACCCCGGGATACCTGACCGTGTGGAGCGGGCTTGCCCCAGGGCTAGGCCTTCGGCCTGCAGCTGTGTCCAATTCTAAATTCAGCATGTTGGATATAGATTGAAGAACATGTATAAAGAGGAAATTACGAGGAGAAATAAACATATTTCTCTTTGTTTCTCCTCAGGGAGGAGTGTGGGTGTTCCCACACACCCCCCATGGATTTTGGCGCATATCCAGATTTACAATAAGTGGAAGACCTGGGAATGTGTCAAAATGCTATGCCTTCCCCGGTGAGGTGTTTATTTCTCCTCGCTTTTTCCTTTTTCTATGTGTGCTGCATTCTGCAAAAATAATTCGCCCGTAACACAGGCACTCTTGCACCACGTATCAAGGGCGCCTGTGTCGGTTCTAGGCTGCCAAAACTGCACTCGTAGAGGATAAGAATGCACCGTACAATGTAAAATACAGCGCATTTCTGCCCTTTCCTTTTCACACAGCTCAGCTAAGTGGCTTGCTGCTTTTGCACTGCTTGAAAAAATTATAAATATTGGCCTCATTTTCTTTGTGGAAATGTTTACAAGTTATTTCGAGAAACTATTTGAAGCTGTTTGTGCGTTTCTTTCTCAGTGTATTTGTAATAATTGTTTTGAATAAAACACATTTTAAGGACAGAAAACGAAGGGTTAAACATATGTCCATGAAACCTGTTTTAAATAACAGTAAACACGGCCAATATTTATTGGAAGAATGAACTTTGGGCGGCGATATGTCAAACAAGTCCATGTGGAATATTACGCTCAACAGTTCCTAGAAGAACATACTGGAGGATTATGGTTCCAGTTGGCTCCCAGAAGCAATTTGATATTAGTGCTGTGTTCATTAACAGCTGGCTCTATTTGCTATTCCCAGGACTTTAACGCCGGAATGCCAGAAGGTCAACTGAAGCTGAAGAGTTGTTTTTTGGTTTTTTTAAATTTGATTTAGTTAGCAGGGGTGAATCCCAGCATAGATAAAATACGTTTACAAGTTTTGCTGAGCTTTTGCACTTTTCAAACAGCAAATATTTAAATTCCTTTCCTTTGATTCGGTTTGGATTATTTTTAATTCGGTTATTAAACAAAAAATAGTAAATACAAGAGCATGCTGGAGTAAAAAGACACAGTATAAAAACTAAAAGAAGACGGTATGGCAACATAATACAAACACACCAGAATATAAAGCAATGTGTGTTTGCATACTGTTTATTGTATGGTGTGGTAGTCTAAGTATACTCAAAGGAGGGATTAAAGATATTACGTTATTGGAGCAAGTAAACATACCCAGAATGTGAATATGTACGTGTAATAAATAGATAATTATGGCTGAATAATGTGGAAGGTTTAAGGTCAGAATACTACTCACTCAGCCCAGTCTTTCCCCCTAGACAAATGGTTCATATGCAGGCAATTCTAGGACACGGGCAAAGTGTGCCTGCTTTTGCCTTCCTACAGAGGCAAAAAGCAGACAACTATATGTACTGAGGCATGGGGTATTTGACCTTACTTTGATGTAATAAAAGAGTCTTGTCTCATTCTGAGAGCTAGGCTACGAGAAGGCTTAGAACAGTAAAGAGGTTTTCCAGTAAAGGTTTGATTGTGGTAACTCGTACCTCTTACATCTGTTTAAACACACGACTCTCTAGATATGGTTGAAAATTAAATACTACTCACCACCCATTGCTTAAAAAAATGGACCATATCAAAGGGTAATGAAAGGGTTCTCAAACTTACTGTGCTCTATGTAGGTCGCAAAATGAACAGCCTGTCTCCCACTATTTTTATTTATTTATTTAAAAAATTTATAAAGCGCAACGTATACCCGTGGGTGTCTTGGCGCTATGACTTAGCACTATTCCTCTGCCAAGTGGGATGCCCCAAGGATCAGTCCTCCCATGTTCATCTTTCCAATGTGTTCCTGGAGCCACTGGAGATGTGAGAATGTGAGGTGAAGGGGTCAGCTAATGGTACGCCAATGAAACTCAGCACTAATAAGGGCCAGATGTAGGTGGCCCAATCCCCGGTCGGTAACAGCTGAAATGACCGAATTTCGGCCGTTACCGACCGGTATTGGGCATTTGGGATGTAGCAGGCCTAAATTGCAAATTCGGTAATTTACCGATTCGGTATTTTAAGGAATCAGTAAATTACTGATTCCTTAAAATACTGAATCGGTAAATTACAGAATTTGCAATGTACGGAGCACTCAAATGAGTGAATTTCACATTTTAGGATTCGTTATTTACCACCAAATATAAGTTGGTGGTAAATAAGGAATACCTTTGAAAATGCAAATCTGTGCATTTTCAACTGTGCCATGTGGCAGACATACATGCCCTTAGGGCATTTATGTGTGCCACATCTGCACACAAGCACGATTCAGGGGTGCAACAGGGTGTCAAAGTGACACCCTGGCACCCTTGTATGTTTCCCTCATTTTACCGAATCGGTATTTACCAATTCGGTAATTGTCATTCATTCCTATGGGCCTACAGGCCCATAGGAATGACCGATTCGGTAAATACAGAATCTTACTGATTCGGTCATTTTTACCGAAAATGTATCTACATCCCATTTACCTATTCTTAAATACCGAATCGGTAAAATTCGGTATTTAAGAATAGGTAAATTGGGATTACCTACATATGGCCCTAAATGAGGGACCTGAATCATCACACGTTCAAAGAGTATACGTTCCGGAAACTGAATTTCTCGTCCTCTACTGCTAAGAGTCTCCACCCGGATTCCAAGGGAAGCTTGAAACCCGATATTTCATGGCCGTCTCAACTATGTCACACCCCTATGTTAAATCACTGGACTTTACCACTAGTGACCAACATTTAAACACGTTGTTGTGCAATGTCATGAATACCTCCCAACGAAGACAGAAGTCAAGAACATTAGTTTTTCATGTTTTAGCTCTGGTTGTATTCAAGATACCAGCGGACGTTTATCACAGTTCTCCTCCTACCAGAGTATGTGCACCTCAGGCATCCATTTGCCAAGTAGAAGGGGTAGGCCACGGGACTGGTATCTGCATTCAACGTCCATTGTTTAAAGAGTTGATCCTGGCTAGATCAAAGCAGTCTGCTTGATATTAACCAATCTGAAGTAGAATTCTTTGTTGTACTGCCAGGTGAATCTAGTATCCCTTTTAGGAGCTGTCCTTCTATTCTTGCTGAAGACTTTTTTTCCCAAACCGGGTTAGCTATGCTGAATCCTTTGGATTTAGGCGTAATTATACATCTTGTGCTCTGTCTTCAGATACAAAGTTGCGGCGTTCCTCATTTCATGTGTTTCTTCCATGATAGATCAAATTTTTTCTCTGATCCAAGAACTTTCACTCACAGGTTCATGCCCTTGTGCTCACTCGACTAAATGGGGTGTAAATATTTTTGTAGGTTCCCCATATGTGACTTTTGGCCAAAAGGAGTGTGTTTAACTTTGATGCTTCAGCTGGTGTGCAGATGGTGGATTTAATGAGCCCCACTCTTAAGTCTTTACATTGCCTACCTCTTTAAATGTTGGTGGCAATTCACATTTGGCTTTTCAGTTTACAAAGTCTATATTTTCAACAGTGTTTATACTTGGCCTCAAATATCTCTTTAGTTTTGTAGGATCTTGTTTAACTCACAGGACTGGAACCTTTATGTCTTTCAATTCCGCTACTTTCAAGAAGATGAATATCATGAGAAACGTTTTGCAATAGTAGACCTCACTTTGACAAATCCCTGCATCTGATTGAGTGCCCTCCACGTTCATGGTTATGTTTCAAGAAGGAATTGAAAACGCATGTATTCCTTTTGCAATTATAAGATGACATACCTGTTGTACATATTGTTGTTATTGCATTTGATATTTTATTTCATTCAGTGTTTACTTGCTATTTTGATTGCTATTCCATTAAACATCTACTTTAATTGCAGTGTATAGCATTCTGTCAGCTACATTGGCAATGTCTGTGTATAGAAAAACAATAAATAATTAAATAAATAAACATTTAGGATATTTTATTCGCTTTTGCACTGTTGTTGAGACAAATCTGGGAATGACAACGTTTTTTCATCAAACTTGCAGGGTTTGATTTAGTTTCTAAGGTTTGGTGCCCCTTAGAAATTCCACGGTTGAAGAAGGAACATAATAGTAAACTGCACAGTGGATTGCCCTCCAAAACAAAATGGCACTCACACAAATTTGATATTCTCCATTTTGTTTACTCATCCTCATTTAGCAAAACATAACTTGTTCAATGATATATTTAATCTGTGCACATCTACATCAAAACAACGCAATCCATTTTCAATTCAATTCAATTCAATTGTTTTTATATAGCACATGGCTAACCCAGTAGGCCTCCCAGCGCTAGTTGCAACAACCTCACCAAGCTACCATAATGAACCAATGAACTCAAGTCCATTTTTCAGAAAGGTGTGTTTTTACACATTTTCAAAAACATACTTCTGACTTCTAAGGGAGGCTGGAAGGGCATTCCAGAGAACAGATAGATGGTGCTGCTTTTAGTCCTTTTTAGGTCGAGGGCTGTAGGCTGCGCTTGCGCAGTCTCGGTCCGAGATTTAATGTTTTTAGGTATGGGGGCTTGAACCCGCCCCGCTTCTCCATTGGCTGGCTTCCTAAACGGAGGCCAGCCATTGGAGGGGAGGGGCATCACTCCGTTCAAGCCCCGTCTTTTTGGAATTCGAGGGTGTGTTTTTTACTTTCTTTCTCTCCTCTTCCCTTTTTTTAAATATTTTTATTATTGTTCTTGTACAGCCAAACTGCCAACAGAAACACAGATAGTAATACATATCCCTTTAAGATAAAGAGATACACATATTTTTACATTCAAATAAAAAAAGAGAAAAAAAACTCATGATTCATAATAATCCCGAAACGCGCTCCAAATTTTTATACCCAGTCTTTTTTCCTTAGTCCTTTGATTGAAAATAAACTCCACTCCAAATTATATAGACTCAGCATTTTAGCACGCCATTGATGAAAGTCCGGTGGTTTTTGCTGTAACCACTCCGTGGCTACACTTGTAACAAAACAAGGGTTCCCTGTAATCAAGATATTGAAACCCCTAGGTCAGGGAAAAGGCAGTGTGTGAGTATCAACCCAGGCGGTAACAAACAAAACTTGCCCACATAATAGTGATGGGACGCAACAACCTACTTCCGTAGAAAAGACAGTTTATTTTAATTAAGCAAAATACACAAAAATTCACCAAAGTGAATATCTTAAAAGCTTTTTTTCAAAGAATTATGTAAAAACATACAATACACATAGTCAATAAAGGAAATACATTGAAAGAATATGGTACAAAATAGTCACAATTTCATAAAGACATAATAACAGTTCTTGAATTAATAAAAAAACTTGTCGACGCGCGTTTCGGAGACCAGCGCCTTCTTCAAGACAAACAAATTTTCGGGTTCCTAAATATAAAAACATAATTACTAATCCAGAAGTGCATTCATTTACTTCAAGAAATATTAAACAATAATAAATCATATATAGATTACAATACAAAAATCGAAACAATCATCTTAGCAAAACATCCTATGGAAACTGTCAAAACATAACAATTGGAAGTAGGTGAAGGTATAGCGCGAACCAAACTGATAAGCAAGTGGCAACCCAATGGGGAAGAGGGATGGAAGAATACGGACTTCAGTGCTCATTTAACGGAGTGGAAGTAAAATTAGATGTTAAGGATAGAGTAGTAACAGACTTATGATAAATGAACAATAATAGGTAGATATACAGGCTATGCATAGGCGTGCAACAGTCATTGCAAAAAAAATTAAATGTCGATATTGAAAGAGTGCTTCCGATGAATTGTCTTTTCGAATTTTGCCTAATAGCATCATTGCTGGGGAGATAACGACCGTTGTTTTAATCACCAAAGAAAGAAACTTTTCCAAATGTTCAATAAAACCCTGTAGCTTAACACAGCTATAAAAAATATGTGTCGCCCCAGCATCATTGTCCTCACCCCGGAAGCATTTGCCTTCGTTTCCAGCTCCCCATTTTGCCATTCGCTTAATAGTGTAATATAAATCATATAGCGTTTTAAAAAACTGGGCTTTCAAATTTGCAGACATTAACGCCTCCTTTGACAGTATTAAAAGGTCCTCGACTTCTATCTCTAAATCTCCAAGGGAATCCCTCCATTTCAACTTAACTTTCTCCATGTCATCCTTCTTAACTGAGACCAAGAATTGATATATCACTCCAATTTTTACCGATCTGCGAATTCCTTCATTAGCTTTATGTTGAGTTAAGTTCATACCCCTTCGATTTAAATAGTCACGAATTTGTAAGTATTTAAAAAAATACCATATGGGTAGTGAATATTTATCCTTGATCTCTTCGAAGGATTTACAAATCCCATTCTCATTTACCATGTCTCCTAAGAGCTTGATACCCTTCTGTTGCCATTTAACAGTCATTGCATCTGAAAAAATTCCAGATAAGATCCTATTTGCATTAAGCGGGGTATAATATGATACTCTTGCTATCCCCATTGTTTTTGTAAACCATTTCCAGACCTTAAATGCACCCAGGGTTACCTTAAACCTTGTTCGTTTGTAATAACTCCCATCAATCTCTTTGACTAAGATGTGCTTTGCGTCTACCCCTAGCTGTGTATCAAAAATATTCGGGACATTAGCTTCTTCAACTTCTTGCTCTCCAGTGATCAGAACCTTCATTTTTAGCAAAAAACAGGTTACATAATAGAAAAAAAAATCTGGAACCCCCATTCCTCCCCTTAAATACGGTAACGTCATGTAATTCATTGCCCTTCTAGGTCTTCCAGGGCCCCATATGAATTTCCCACATTTGGACTGCAACGCCTGTATTTTGTCTTTAGTAATTTCTAAGGGTATAGACCTGAATTGATATAAAACTTTTGGTAATATCTTCATTTTAGAACATTTGATCGACAAATAATAGTTAGATACAGCCTCTCCCATCTATCCAGGGATGATGTTATTTTTCCCATTAACACATTCCAGTTTACTTGTACTAGTTCCGTCATATTTGCCCTTATCAAAATGCCTAAATACAATCTTGCCATATGATCGTCTCAGAGCAAAGAATTTGGGTTTTTGCTTCATTCAATTTATATCCAGTTATTGTGCCAAATACCTTTGCCAACCGTTCAATTTCTTTTATTGCAGTTTCAGGATTAGTTGTTACCACTGCGATATCGTCAGCATAAGCAAAAACCGAGAAATAATAATCCTGGACTTTGTAGGGGGGAACCAACATATTCCGACTCAATTACTCTATAAGGGGATTTATATAAAGGGCAAATAAAAGGGGGGAACAGGGACACCTTTGTCGTGTACCGTGTGTAATTTTAACTGTGTTCGAGAGTAAACCCATAACAGAGATCTTTGCCACAGGATGTAAATATAAAGATTGAATTGCGCTTATAAATTTTGGCCCAAATCCCATTTTTTTCATTAGTTCCCATAGATATCCCCATTACACGCGGTCAAACGCTTTTTCGGCGTCTAGGAGAACCAACGCCAAATCGTTCTTTTTCACAGAGGCAATGTCAAATAAAGAAATAACTTTGTTGACATGTTCTACCGTCCCCCTTCTGGGAATGAATCCATGTTGATGGTATGAAACTAAGGAAGTCATATAATCAGTCAGCCGATTGGCTAGTATTTTAGAATATATTTTATTGTCTGTTTTTAACAATGATATCGATCGGTAAGACCCTACTAGTTCTGGTGATTTACCCTTTTTACAAAAAACTGCAATGGTGGCTTCTGCCCACGTTTTTGGTGGATATCCCAGCTGAGCATCTTGCATAGTTTTTAATAGTTCCTCTTTAATATCTTGATAGAATTGTACGTACACTTCACTAGGTATTCTATCAGGGCCTGCAGCTTTTCCATTTGCTAGACTTTTAACTGCCATTTCCACCTCCTCCTCTGTGATCGTATCCTCTAGCCACTGTGATTCTATAGAGTCAACCCTTTTTAAGCCTTCTTATAATATTGCGCTCCAGTTTGATCCATCATCAACGGGACCTTCATACAACTCAGAATAAAATTGTTGAAAAACCTTAAGTATCTCTTGTGGTTCCGATGTGCCACACCAGCGGAATCTAACATTTGAACAATATTTCTGGCTGATTCTTTTATATGTAATTGAGTCGCCAATTTTTTCCCAATTGCCTCTCCAAATTCATGTTTATCCATCTTAGATGTGAGGTATCTCCTTGCATTTTCTTCAGCCCAAAATCCTAATATTTTCGCTCTGTCCTTAGCCACCTTATCCTCCAATATGTATAAATTGCTCCCCGTATTAACTATCCCCTGTATTAGTAATATTTCGGATTGAGTTAGTTGCGAATATAATCTATCTAACCCCTGCCTGCCTTTTTTTTTACTCTTACAGGAAAAGCTGATACATTCTCCCCAAAATCCAGCTTTAAAAGTGTCCCAAATTATAGCCTGCGAGCTAGATCCCTTATTCTCTTCAAAAAATAATTTGATCCACTTCCTAATATGATCTCTAAAATCTCTAAAATCTCTCCTCTTCCCATTGGCTGGAATTTTACCTTCCAGCCAATGGGAAGAGGAGAGAACAAAAAATATGCCCCCGAATCCCAAAATGACCGTGCGTTTCTCCAAGGCATTTCTGCTGGGCCTCGGAGAAACGTGGTGGTGTTTCCGGAGCTGCTCGGCTCCGCTGGCCTCCCCCCTTCCCTTCTGCTGAGGTAGCATCGCACTTTTCATTTAATTAATACTGCGCAGCTCTCCTCCGTCCTGCTCTCGCCTCCCCCATTCCCTCTGCCGCAGCTCTCCTCTGTCCCGCTCTCGACTCGACTCGCCTCCCCCTTCCCTCTCTAGCTCCCCCACCCCTCCCTCCCTCTCCAGCGACCAACCTAGTTTACCAGACCCTGTTGCTGCGTCACTGGCCTCTCGGGCTAGGGACCACCTCAGAGTCCACCAAAGAGTGTCCTGATGGCAATGTTGAACCATTACCCAGAACACATTAAAAATGGAGAAAAAAAAACTTCACATCAAAAGCGAATAATTATTTCGTTCAAAACATTGTTACAATGAATTACTCAAAAATATATATTTTTAATGTAATGTGTATTTTCCTACGAAATGAAAAGTACAACATTATTGTTGACATTCCCGAGCTCCACGCGCCGTAATAAATGCTTGACAGTGATGCGTTTGGGAGATGGCTGCCAGAGCTGCGAGTGAACTGGAAGTGCGATGCCGACAACATGGCTGCCTCCTTAGCGTGAGGTCAGGGCGGAAAATCCACGTACGCTGTGCCCTCTGCGTCAGGCTGATTGCGGACTCTGAGCCTGCGATGGCTTTACTGCAGGTTACCAAGAGGTTCCTGAAGACGCCCAGGGATATCGAACGTTGCGGTTATTTTGTGGTGAGAACACGGGAATACAATTAAGAAGGGGAAGGTGGTTTAGCTGTGAGTTGGAGGAATAGGTTACCAAATATGTTAATTGTGCAGTTTGTATGTTTGTGTGAGATGGCGTTGCAGAACAGGAGGAAAGTGTGGATAAAATGTACCGGAGGGAAGTGCAGTGGTAGTAGGAGCCTTTGTCGCTGCTGGCACATGGCGTGTTAGTTTGTCAGATGGAAGTTTAATGTTTATACATACAAATGTGTATATGAAGCTTGTGCAATATAGGAAAGCATTAAACATGGCTTGTGCGGTCATCAAGCAAAATCACAAGTACCACAGTGCAGTGGTGCGGGCTAAGGGATCCAGCAGCACTGAGCTCCACACCATCTCGGACACGCTCTGCCACAGTTCGCCCGTGGTGCATTCAACATTTGTCTACATTTGGTAAATACATATTTAAGAGCACAAAGGTTATGGTTATCGACTTTCGTCATATTTCCGCACCGCATGCACCCCTAAAGAGCAAGGTGCGGGAAGGGGGCTTTGTGTTTAGCAGATTGCAAAATTAGGATAATCTCCGGGACTCTGCAATGGGGGTTAGGGGGGCTTTGCAACCTCTCTCCCTCCAAAGAAAATCAAAATAATAGTTTTTGTTGCGCATTATTGCACCAGCTATTGTTTTCCATTTTCTCTCCATGCCATTGAGAGTGAGAGGTACCAGGAGTGTTACAGGACAACCTGGTTTACCAGACGCTGTTGCTGCGTCACTGGCCTCTCGGGCCAGGGACCACCTCAGAGTCCGCCAAAGAGTGACTAAATGGCCTCATTTGAACCCACGACCCCGGGATGACCATGGAAGCTCCCTTTCTTGTCCTTATCGGGGGCAGAGCTGCTCCGGATGGAGGGAAGGTAGAGGCTGCCCTGCTCTCACTCACCGCTTCTGCACCCACAGGCCAGGGCTTGGAGGGAGAGCGCTCCAACACCGACCCCACACTCAGGACCCGGGACCCCTCCCAGCGTCCCCACCTTCCACTGCTGCAAAGGTCAGTTTCATACTGTTTTGTTTTGAATTTATTCCCTGCTGCTAATGAGATCTGCAGCCCCCTCTGCCTGCGCTCAGCCTCTTCACACTATAACCTGCCGGGTCCCTTGCACTGTGTGATGGTGACTAAAATTTAAAAATTATACATTCATAATGACTTTCTTTAAGATTTCTAAATACTCTGTTACTTACTGTAATGTATAAAGTAATGCTACTTCAGTCAATAATATCTATGAGTGCACTATGTTTTACAGAGTGGGGCTTGAACCCGCAACTCTCTTCTCCATTGGCTGCGTCTTCTTCCGAATTTGCTGCAAAGTAAACAACACCCGGGGGAAGAATACCAAGAGTGGGGTGATAATTGACAACGCAGATAGGACCCACCAAAAGCTGCCTGGTTTGTGGCTCTGTGTGTGGCTCTTTGTGTGTGTGTGTGTGGCTCTAAGTGTGTTTGTGTGTGGCTCTGTATGTGTGTGTGTGTGTGGCTCTGTGTCTGTGTGTGTGTGTGTGTGTGGCTCTGTGTGTGTGTGTGGCTCTGTCTGTGTGTGTTGCTCTGTGTGTGGCTCTGTGTGTGTGTGGCTGTGTGTGTGTGTGTGTATGTGGCTCTGTGTGTGTGTGGCGGTGTGTGTGTGTGTGTGTGTCTGTGTGTGTGTGTTTGTGTGCAAATGCAATAGGTCTCGCATTTGCGAAAGATTAAGCTATTGCCAATATAAATGACAATGCCATTTATTTCTCTGTTTTCAAAACCAACACATTAATAAAAAGTTTGTCATTTACAATGCCATTAGCTCTAACTTTTGCAAAGGCGAGACCATTGCATTGTAAATGCTTGTTTATCTTGTGCACCAGCAGCAATCTCTGATTACTAGATCTCAGAGACCTCCTTAAACATACAGGGAGATTAAGTTCCTGATGAGGAGCTGCCTTGTCCATGGATGGCCCGATGTGCAATGCATAGAGCCTTAAAATGAATTCTCCTTTGGACTGGCAGCCATTTGGAGCTGATATAACAGGTCTTGCGGATTAGTGCTTGGGTATTTTGAGCAGAATTCTTGCAGTAGCATTCTGCACCACTTGTGCCTTTTTATCACATATTTAGTAATCCTGGGCATAGGACTATGCTACGCTCGCGAAGCGTGCGTAGTTTGCGCAACTACGCGCTACGCGAATTGCACGTAGCACAGTGCAAAAACGCGTAGCGGGCATTTTTTGCTTGCTCGCAGACCTCAACGTCAAGTTGGTGACCGCGAGCGAGCAAAATAACATCCTGGCGAGACTTTTTCCTCATTTGCGATCAGCAACATCAAGTTGCCGATCGCAAGCGTGGAAAATAAACCTCCCGGCGAGATTCTCAATGCTGGGAGGTCAAGTTTCTCATTGCGAGTGGTTGTGTATGCTCGCGACAGCTTGCGATCAGAAACTACCAGTCCGCGTTGAGAAAGCTGCTGCTTGAGTGCAAATCTACTGGAGCGGCAGAAAACGACTGCTTGTACTGTGCAAGATGCGATTTGCAATGATTGCACAGTGCGGACAAGCATCTGGCACTGTGCAATCAGTGCGAAGAGCATTTTCCCTTCCGCACTACGCAGTTCGCGTAGCTTGCGTAGTGCTAAGTGCACTTTGTGTATATACTCGTAGCTCTACTACCCAAACTACACCCAGGGTTACTATTTAGAACACCCTGGGTAGAGGGAGTTACTATAGTATGGCCATGAATGTATTCAACTCTGTACGGTAGCATTTGTAAGATTTTTCTGAGATATCTCATGATGCTAAAACAGGATCCCGAAATTTTTTGGCCTGAGGCTACATCGTGAGCTTGGCATCTATACAGACGCCTAGACATTTTACCGCTTTGACTGACTGTGGTAGCTTGCCTAGTTGTCCTAGCCAAGACAGTTCCAGCCACCTTGAGCATGTTTCCAACAAGTTACCTACCACCAGTACCTCTGTTTTGACACCATTAAGTTTCAGACTGCTTACAGACATCTAGTATCCCTAAGACAAGAGTTTAGTTGGGTGGAAGTTTCGCTAACATTGGTTGTAAGAGCCAAGATGTTCCAAGTGTCAAATACATATGACACTAATGCGAGACCATGAGGCAATCGAATTTCTGCTATGGGGAGTTCATACCTATTAAAAAGTATAGAGCTCAACGAGGAACCCTGTAGGACTCCAAACTACAGAGGAGGAATAGATAAAAAAATTGACCTTTGCACACTTGAAAGCTCCTATTCTTTAAGAACACTTCCAGCCACATGATGGCATTGCCAGTAATGTCAACTTCCATCATCCTCTGAATAAGCATGGAGTGCTCGAAAGCAGCACTTAGATCCAACATTATCATTACAGCTGAACCACCGTGAGTTCCTCAGTGGCTACCAGTAGTGCAGTCTCCGTACTGCAACCTAATCTTAAACCTGTCTGAGTGGGGTGGAGGACGTTATGAGTTTCCATGAAGCAGGACAGATATTTATTGACATGCTTTTCTAGTAAATTTACTCACTACCAGAAGTAGGGAGATGGTTCTGTAGTTGTCTTCCAGTTTGGAATTCACTGTAGTTTTCTTTAGAAGCGGCTTCACTATCACATGTTTCTATGTTAGGGGAATATGGCATGCTTCAAGTGAGTGGTTAAGAATATCCATAATGATGTATAATGAGGAATTGCCACCTTGACCTAAAATATCAGGAGGGGCCAGGTCCAAAGAGATCCTGATTTAATTTCCTTCAGGGTGGAGTCCATAGTTTCCTGATTTAGAGCAGAGAAAGCTGAAAGGATGTGAGCAGACCTCTGCATTCTCAGAGTACTGACGTTAAGTATATTAGCTGGAGGTAGAAGGTCCAACATTTTTTTACATTTTGTTAATAAAAAAGTTGGCAGGCATTTTGCAGCATTCTTTTCACGGCATGGAACATAAAGAAATTTCCAATCCATTTTTCAAGTAATTTATGAAGAAATCAAAAACAATACTATATTAACCTTTTCTAGCATTTGTTCACCTGGCTCTTCCACTCCCAATCTTCAACTCTGATATCAGTCATTATCCATGTTCCATGTTCCATTTTGTCACTGTCCACATGAATCAACATTGTTCACATGAATCCTCTTCAGTGGATTTCAATATTTTTGTGAAGGAATTCTCGGTTCTTTGAAGGTTAGTCCAAAGTCATCTGAAGTGTCAAATGTGTTTTTCATCTCAGCATTTTATAAGAACAAACGTCTGTCATTTGGGCCTTCTGCTCCATTTCCCAGCCAGGTGTACTTGTCAAAGCTCAAGGGAAAGGTGAAAATCCATGCACATCTCAAAATGGTATTGTCAGGCACATGAGGAAGATTGCAGAGAGTCCACAGGATGCTGGCACCAAATCAGGATATGTTGAAGCTGGGGTATCAGCTATTTTCTTATCAGGAGACAAATATCTCGGTCGTTATTAATTCGGAGAATTGAGGTCGCCGGTGAAGAGGCTGTGTGGTAATGAGGTTTTTGCATTATTCTTTCAGCATATTGTACTTACATTCCCCCCAAATTGTACCTTATATTTTAGCTTTAAATGGTCAAAATACAACAAAAGACCATTGCTCCACATTTGAAATCCTTTTTTGGCTGAATTTTTTTTTGCCTGAAGCCAAAGATTAGAAAGGTTTTGGGAAGCAAGAGTTCAGCCGAGACCCAAGGCTGAGAAGCCTGATGTTTCTTTGTGTGACATCATCTGGTAACAGAATTAAATTATGTTGTGGGAAAGAGTTGTACTTTCAGTTTACAAATTCCCGGTGTAAGGCGAAGATTAAGATTGTTTGCTTTTTCACACATAAGTCTTTTGCAGCAAAAGGCTTATTCAAACAAGATAAGGCAATACATTACAACCCTAACACACAGGAGGAAAATATGATCATAATTGCTAAAATTGTGTAATTTCTCTTTGTTCAGCTAACTATAACTCGCGCAACCGCAATGCACTGCTGATGACATCACATATTACATCACTCATGACATGGTCAGTTACATCACTCATGACATCACTGATGACATCTCAAATGACATCACTGATGACATCATCCAGTGAATACGTGTCTTTCTGCAAAATAAATATTTTTTATATATGTATATCTAAAGGTCGATGGAAGAATAAATGGGTAAATAAGTGTCTAAATGGATGTTTTTTTCTGTAAAATTGATTGTATAACTGACTTATTAAGTGTATCTTAGTGAATACATGTATTAGCGAGTAATGTTTAAATATGTAAATATCTGTATCAGTGTCTCACTTTGTGTATAAGTGGCTGCATGGGTTGGTGAGTAGCTACATGAGTGTTTATATGGGTTATTAGTTGGATTTTTCAGTATCAGAATACCTGTCTGTATGGTTTGGTGGGGGTATTACTCAGCGCACAGATGCATGAATGACTGACTCACTGTTTGTATGTGTTTTGAACACAGCATGTGTGCAGGACTGTATGGGTGGATAAGTGTGTGTATGAGTGTGTTAGTGAGTGAATGACTGTCTCAATAGTATCTTTATGAGAACTACATATGTTTTAAACTAGTATATGTGAGTATTGATGTATATAAGTGAGTATATGTGAGAGTGAGAGTTCCTGTATAAATAAGTATGTGTTTCTATAAGTGATTGTTTAAGAGAGTAAGTATTTGTACGTTTCTGTAGAAGTAAGTGTAGTGGTGTGTGTATTGCTGTATATGCCAGTAAATGGATGTTTGATAGTTTATTTGCATGTGTGAGTATGTGTGTGAGTAACTCTATGGATGAGTATCGGTGTATAACAGGATGTATAGGTGTATGAGTACATATGATGAGTGAGTACATGTATGAGTGACTATATAGTACTGTTGGTGAATGAGTGGATGTCAATGTAGATGTTGGAATGACTGAATAGGTTGTTGTAACTGGTATTGGTATCTCCATTTTTTGGAAAATGTTAGTTCCTATTTTTGAATGTGTGTATCAAAGGTAATATTAGTGTGAGAGGTGGTCTGCCACTCTTTCACAAAGATGATGTCATCAGTGATGTCATCAGTGATGTCATTTGAGATGTCATCAGTGATGTCATGAGTGATGTAACTGACCATGTCATGAGTGATGTAATATGTGATGTCATCAGCAGTGCATTGCGGGTGTGCGAGTTATAGTTAGCTGAACTAACTATGACTTTGATTAGGATGGTGGACGGACTTGCGTCCGTCCGCCACCCCCGAGGTGGAGGGACCACCGCAGGGGCAGCTGCGTTCCCTCTATCAGAATTAGGATGTGACCGCCACCCTGGTGGTCACATCCCGTATATTTAACATTGCGGCAGGTGCTGCTTTAAGCAGCATCCGCCGCAAAGTTAAATATGCATGCTTTGCATTTGCATGCACAAAGCGCTGTGCCTGACACTTTGTGCATGCAAATGCAGGGGGTACCATAGGTACCCCCCATGTGCACCCCCCACCCCCGACACCCTGGGGGCCCGCAAGGGCCCCCCAGAAGCAAATGTCCACATGCTTTTCCACGGCAGAAAAGCCATCGCGGAAAAGCATGTTTGCACACACATCGTAATTTGGCTGGTGGTGTCTTGCAGACACCGCCACCAAATTGCGGTCAACACCCCGCAGATCAGTGGCGGACGGACCTGCAGTCCGCCGCTGATCCCACCGCCATCATGATCTGGCGGGGGTGTTTTCGAGGTCCGCTGCAGTGAATCCGCATCCTCCAGGCTGGTGGTGGCTTCCACCGGCCCGGAGGATGTGGATTTACCACAATCATATTCGACCCCTTAAACGGGGGAATTTCAACGGTTTCGTATGAGTGAAATGTCCAGCTAACTATACCTTGGGTGAAACCTATGGTTTTTTCAGTGAATTTCTAAGGTTTTTTAAATGCTAATTCCTAACTATAACGTGGCTGAAACCTATGGTTTTTTCAGTGAATTTCTAAGGTTTTTTAAATGCTAATTCCTAACTATAACGTGCCTGAAACTTATGGTTTTTTCAATGATTTTCAAAGGTTTTGTAAATGATAATTTTAAAATGTATTACTTATTATATTTCTTTCATTTTATAGTAATTTCCTAAATTTTTATTATAAATACTTATATTTATTTTATTTTTAAAGTTATATTTCATATTTTTAATGTAAAATAACAACAAAAGTAAATTCTAAAAGAATGCACTGCTAGTGAAACTGCCTGGGTGAATTTGTAAGTTTTGTTAGGGGCAGATTTACAACACCCTTGTGCCTCTTTTACACCGCTGTTGCATCACTTTTCTGATGAAGCAGTGGTGCAAAAGATGCGCCAGCCATGATATATGGTATTTAGATGTCTCTGGGAGGTGCGTCACATTGTAAATCCCTGTACCAGAAGGAGACATTCCTACATAGGGGGGGGGGGGCGTTGCGGCGCAGGAACACCTCCTAAAAGTGGCTGACTGAAATCTACAAGATTTCACTTTGTTACTTTTGGGCTCATGCTGTGTCAAAACCCTACATTAGCTTGAAGCAGGTGTAAGGATTGACACAGCATTCTCAGCTTAGGGCCCCCAGAGCATTGCTGGAGATGCGTTCCACTTGCAACATAACTCAAACAATGCACCACCTTTACAGCACAGATACATCACATATATGTGCCATTTTTCTCCCATGGTACACCGCATTGTAAATACGGCACATCCATGGTGGTGGTATCACGGAGCACAATAACTGACATATTCCTGGGGATATGCCAGTTATTGTTTATGTGCCCATTAGTGTTTTAATGTAGTGAATGGATTACTACATACCGATAAATGACTCACTGCAAAACTAACACAACAGTGATAGAGAGTTTGGAGGAAGTCTAAGGATACAGACTCGGAAATTGAAGGCATAAAACACAAGTTTGCTGGTGCATACAAGACTGCATGTATACTCCATACGAATTTTAAGCAATCCATACCCTTGGACCCACTTTGCATATTTTACATCAATACAAACATTTAAAGAATATATAACTGAATCTATAAGTGCTTCACTTTTAGTACAATAAATACATTAGTAGATAGTGCTCAAACCTTTATTATTTTTAAACAATACATTTATTTTTGTAACATCTCATAATTTAACAGACATTCCAACATAAGTTCATCAGATATGTAATTCAGATCAATTCCCTCGTTAGCAGTTTCTGAATTAATTTGTTCAAAATTTTACCATAATTTAATACCTCCAGAAAATCTCCATCAAAGCTTTCGTCTTCGAAATCACACCTCATTTCTCCAGCACTAATTTCCCCTTCTTCACTCTCATTGCCTGTGACAGATACGATTAATTCTTCAATTATACTAAAGATAATATCCAAAATCTCCTCAGTATGAGCCAATTCTCTTTCCATATTTTTTTCTTTATGTTCTTGCTCCTTCTATGAAAATATAAACAGTTAATTTTATCACTTTTCATAAGATATAATACAAAACTACCATTTTTGGCCTACAAGAAATACTATATAAATACTATTATCTAATAACATTCCATTACTAGAGTTTTACTCCTTTGCAAAGCTATATAAATATAATTACTTATAAGAATATCCTGTTCTTAGTTTTTCTTAAATTTCGAAACCAGTCACTCCTTATGACTATAGGAAAAGACTCAGGCTATTATACTAAAATACACTGCTAAAAAATGTAGAATATATCTATTCACCTTACCCATTCCAAAAATATAATAGTGTTTTAGTAAAATGCAAAAGATACTATTCATTGTCCAGAATAACACTGTGCATCTGTGTATATTTAGACATCATTATCACACTACTTTTTGAATACTTCATGTCTTTACTCTATCTCTATTCCTCATCTATAACTTAGTCTAACCCTACTAATTACCTACCTCTTCAACTTTCGAACTAGCCTCTCCTCTAGTATTTATCTGCAACCTTGTAGCTTGCGGTTCTTTATTTTTCTCACTACTTCTCACTACTTATAACCTATAATTGCGTAACATTCATTAACCTAGGCCTCTCAGTTTATTATCTAATTTGTATATTATTAATTTCCTTGGGTTCTTCTTCTAACCTTTCTTTATGCTGTTGCTTCTTATCTATTATGTCAATCCTTGAATATCTTGTGTTTTTCACTAACATTCCTTCTTAATTCAACAGTGTTTCTAGTATTCCTTACTCAATGTGTTCTTTTCCCTTAAGACCTTGCTTATCACGAATTTTATCGTTTCTCATTTTACGTTACAGAAAATACATAGAGTCAATATATTCAATATTCTCTATAATGTCAGGTAAGTTTAGTCACTCAGTAACTTGTCATACGATTATTTTCCAATACCTTTGTCAACTATAAGGTATCACTTAGGTTTCTTGTATGGTTTCTTATTCTCTCTATGCTCTTCAGATGCTGAACACGACTGAGTCCGTCTGCCCTGAAGGAGCCACAACAGGAAAATCAACCGCTGTGTAATGTGTGGGCTTCTTCCAACTCGGAAGCTGAATTCTAGCCTTCTGATTGAAAACCACCGACACCATTTGCTCCATCTCCCAGTGCTCATACCTCAGCCCGACACTATTCAACATCTACATGACCACCCTCACACAAGTGAGGACCATCACAACCTCAACATCATCTCCTTTATCGACGACACCAAGCTCATCCTCTTCCTCACAAAGAATCCACATGCCACCAAAAGCAACCTCCATGACACAATGAAGGACATCACCAACTACATAAAGAGAAGCTCTCTAAACATGGAAACACACAAAACAAAAGTACAAATCCTCAGACCCACCCCCTCAGCCTCGGAGGACTCCTGCTAGCTCACTACACTGTGGACACTGCCAACACCTACCAACCATATCCACAACCTAGGATTCATCCTAAACTTCTCCCTCTCCATGTGTAAGCAAGTCTACACCGCATTCTCGTACTGCCATAACACCCTCTACATGCTCTGCAACATTTACAAGTGGATCCTTAAATAAAGAAGAAGAACAGTAACACAGTCCCTCATCAGCAGCAGACTACACTGTGGCAAAACACTATACACATGAATTCCAGCCAAACACCTACAACTACAACAAATCCAAAAGACCACCACCTGACTGATTATCAATGTTCCCTGCTGCAGCCATGTCAGTCACCACCTAATACACGTACACTGCCTCAATATCAACAAGAGAGTCACCTTCAACCTCCTCACCCTCACTTACAAAATACACCAGACTAATGTACCTTAACAGCAGTAATCCTAAAAAGGCTAAATGTTGAATTAAAATTTTGACTTTAAAAATATTAGGTAAGAATTTGGTAACTCTTTAGGCAAACGTTGCTTAAAAACTAATTGACTATCATTACAATGTATCCAACCTTTCAGACATTTTAAATAAACAGTGTAATGTCCAGATGTTGTAGAAGGTCCATCATAAAAAATAATTGCAGCAGCTACAAAGGTTCTTCCTGATATTGAAACTTGCCCAGCTACAAAATTTGTAATTAAAGTTTCCAATTTTCTTCCATCAGCTCTACAACGGTGCAGCATTAAAATTACATACTGTTCTTATCTTTGTATAAACAATGTTGATGACATTTCGGATTTACATTTGCAACTCTCCATGTTTTGAATTGCTCCTCTAATTAGATTGTTAAAAGAAACTGATTCACAGTCAGGTAAAGTCAAATATATCAACCTTTAAGTGTCTATGTTAGTGCTACATGTAAACAAAAAATATCAATAGCTTCATCTTCCAGTACACCAAGCATGAACATTAATAAATTCCTGACAATCTTGCTGAATATTTTGCGTAAAATGACTAGAACCAGAACATATGTCCAAAACATTTCGAATATCAGAAACACTTTGTATTTTACTTTTATCACTTCTACATTTCTCATAAACAGAATACAACAATGAACATAATCTTTTGTCCCAATTTTCAACAATTTGCTGTTGCAAACTTTCAAGAACAAAAACAACATTAACAACTACATTAGCATAGCAGTTGGCACCACAACTATTTTCAAACCGATAAGCAACATTCTCTTCAACACTGTCCTTTTTCTTTTTGCTTGCAGGCGCAACTTCATCTTGTTTTTTTTCTTTCTCTACAATTTCACTACAGATATTCTCAAATCTCCTTTTTCTACCTACCACACGCTTTTCAAATACTGGATATTGACCTAAATTGGGTGCATATTCTCTTCTTAACCTATTATACTCTTTCACACAATTTGCATCTGCACTAACCTTTGTCTCATCAAAATCAATCAAATACAATCCAGATAAAGTTCTGACTCGAGACAAAGCAACATATGCCATCCCCTCTTTAAACACAGTACTTCCAATCTATACTAATATAAAAAAGAAAGAGCCCAAACCTTTGAGGCGGGTAATCTCAGGAACCACAGCACCAATCACAACACCCAATACAGTGTTGGAAAGGGCATTTGCAGCAGAAGGACATAGGCTATGCAGACGCCCACCATATACATTTAAAAGGTAAAAGAACCGTGCCAGCAAAGTAGTCCCTTGTGGGCATGTCTGCGTTGTGCTGTGGGCGTGTGCTGGGGGCGTGAAAAATGATGGGGGCGTGTGGTACGGTCCGCCCTTCATGCCATGTCTCATATCATGTGCTGTGGGCGTGTGCTGGGGCGTGGTCGTGTGCGGGGCACGGGATTATGGAAGAAAACGAATGTTGTGCCCAATATATCATTATTTTTTCTTCCCAGGTTCTGTACATTCCAGCTCCGGGTGTCCACCTTGCTCCCTTTAAATACCCCTGCACCCCATAATCATAACCCACCCTTACTCCTTAAAATACCCCAATACCCTTAAACACTAACCCATCTTAACCCTATAAATATACTCAGTACCCCAAAACCCAAACCTATCCCTAAACCCTAAAAATACCCCTGTACCCCAAAACCCAAACCTAGCCTTGAACCCTATAAATACCCATGTACCTCAAAACCAAAGCCTACCCCTGAACCCTAAAAATACCCCTGTACCCCAAAACCCAAACCTAGCACTGAACCCTAAAAATACCCCTGTTTCCAAAAACCCAAACCTACCCCAGAACCCTAAAATACCCCTGTACCCCAAAACCCAAACCTAGCCCTGAACTAAAATACCCCTTTACCCCAAAACCCAAACCTACCCCTGAACCCTAAAAATACCCCTGTACCCCAAAACCCAAACTTAGCCCTGAACTATAAAAATAACCCTGTACCCCAAAACCCAAACCTACCCCTGAACCCTAAAATACCCCTGTACCCCAAAACCCAAACCTAGCCCTGAACCCTAAAAATACCCCTGTACCCCAAAACCCATACCTATCCCTAAACCCTAAAACTACCCCTGTACCCATAACCTAAAACTATATCTGAACCCTTAAAATACCCAAACACCCCAAAACATATACCTTAGTACCCCAAAACATATACCCCTATACCCTTACTTACCTTATCCAAACATTAAAAAAACAAGCTTTTACCATTCATGCATTTACAACGAATTTTGTTGTAAATGTATGTGAGGTAAAAGCATATAAAATGTAATGCCATGAGTTATAATGGCATTGCGGAGTCATGGTACTTTCGTAATGAAAGTATGCGGAGTGATGGTATGCGGAAAGAAAGTTGCGGAATAATGGGTGTTTACCCTCCCCCGGTAAGTACATTGGTGGCACGGCGGCCCACATCTCCAGCAACATACTCATATTTTTTCACCACCGATTTGAAAAATGTACAGGTCTCTCTCATTGATGGCCAGCACCGACCTACACTTTTAGACACACCTCCCACCACAAGTTCTAGAATTGTGAACTTTAGAGCTGGGGAGCTACATTCGAATCTCGGCATCAGCTCAACATCCTGTGGTTCCAGGCAAATCGCTTTGTCTCCCCGTGCCTACCACAAATGAATGTGTTCTTCTGTAATGTAAATTGTGCTCATGCCATGTTGTCGAGTTCGCTCTATATAATATTGCAATGAAAAATAAAGTAGGGAAACTCGAGTTCACACACTACTGAATGCGCACTCTTAAGTGCATCAGCAGTGCACTGTGAATCGGAGCGTTTCACAGGCCTGTCACAGATAAGAAATGCTATCAAAACGAAATTCTACAAAACAATATACTACTGGCTGGCGGCAATTCATACCCGGACAATGTCGGGACGGGCTGCTAGTATTCACTAAAGCACTATCTACACTTAAACCTTGAGATTTATGAATGGTCACCGCATATGCCAAACAAACAGGAAACTGTTTTCTGCGTACATACAAATCTTTTACAAGCAAAAACCGAGATGAACAACAACTGAATTGTTGTACATCAAATTTGATTTTCAAAAATTTAATCCCATCTCTATTTACATAATTAACAAAATCAACAATTTTACCCATTGCTCCATTTACTAAACCTTTTTCCACATTCAAATTACGTTGTAAAATTACCCTACAGTTTACACATGCATACAAATTCTTTTCTAAACCTGCAGTTTTACTTATCGATTTCTCTAAAGAAACCAATTTCCTCTTCAACTTTTCATTCAAAATAATAGTGATTCCTTCATGTTCTATTTTATCAATAGCTTCCAATTTTATAATTTCTTCATTTTCCAACTTTAACATTTCTTCATTGAATATAGAACATTCACGTAGTGTTGTCATTAAGCAGATTACATATTGTTTTTCTGCAATTCTCATGTATATTTTCTCTGGGGCAATATTTTCATATGGAAACAAATTCAAAAGTAATCGTATCTTTAAAGCTTGTTTGCCATGTTCAGTCATTTTTTCCAATTCTTATATCCTGAAGAATAGTTCCATAATCAGCATCATTTGCCTGTCACATATTTGTAATAAGTTCCTTATACTCAAACTATGACCAAATGTTTACATTTCCAATACTCCCCAAAGACTTTCTGGTATCTTCATGAGACATTGGCTGTCCTTTAACAGGAGTAAGTTTTAGAAGATCTTCTCAAACTATTACGTGTTTTCCTCCGAATAATATGTCATACTCTGTTTTAAGAATTTGCTGCATTCTTAAATTCTTATATGCACAAAAGCAAGCATTAAGTTTGATACCATGCTTACCTCATCAATAATGAGAAGTTTCATTTTTCTCAACACTCTTGAAACTTCATAAGAAGCTTCTCCAGATAGCTTATGGTACTCTAATTTATGTTCATGCTCTACTGGTAGCATTAATAAATGATGTAAAGTAATTCCTTTAATATTGTGGGCTGCTAATCCAGTTGGAGCAGTGGCAAGACAAATGCGACTCAGTTGTTTTCTGTAGAAAAGTTATGATTACTTTAATTAAAAAACTTTTGCCTGTTCCAGCTTGTCCACTCATGTACATTCGGATAGGTTCAAATGATGAGCAAGAGCACTCTTTCTTCTCATGAAGTAATCCATGGTCAATCTGTTCTCTCGCTTGCTCATATATTTCTTTCTGCTCTATATTTATTTGTTTTTCCAAGTTTCCTAGGTTTGTTACATCTTCTTGACCTTGATACACTGCTATTTCCACCTCTTCCATAGCAGTTGATGCCTCATTTTGAACAATTGGTTCTCCTAGTGGGTCCTCACTCAATGCAGCAGAACATTGACTGTCTTGAGAACTGTCTCTAGCAATCTCAGCTGCAATTCTAGCTTCTTGCTCAATTTCGTCATTCAAAATTTTCCCATAGTTAGCAAAAACAGGACATTCTACAGTATCTTTACTTGCATTGAAGGAATGTTCATAGCTCTCGAAATGTCCAAGTAATTCCAATTCTGAACGCCATGGCTTGAAAAGTTGCAAAAGAGCTAAATAGTAAAATTCCCTTTTGTCAGGCGTTTCGCAACTCAGTTTACGGTGATTAATCAAATGTCCTTTTCTTTGTTTCACCAGACATCCTTCAGAACCAATAACGGCATATATACCATTATTAATGTTTTCGGTAATATTCCATTTAAAAATATAGTTTTGCGGCACTTCATAGAGACAAATGTTCTCAAGATGATGACTTCCATTTAGATAATATGTATCCAACATATTTGTTTTCACAATATCTGTACTTTCTGGCTCTTTTTCAGCTAAATATTCAATTTCTTGTACAGATTTAAGAACTCAGATACGTGTTGCAGCAAGACCTAGACTCACCCAAATGATTCTTCTAGATTTGGAATAAAGACTTGCAGATGACAACCGATCCGAGCATTCATACGCTCCAATTTCTCGATGAGATAACATCTTCAAGCTGTAAGTATATAACTTCTTACTTAGACTCTTTCGTTGGAAATCTCTTCCCACATTTCCTTCAATTCCGTCTTTTCTGATTTTGTTATGTAGGATGTTACATATCAAGCAACAGCAATTGAATTGACCCAACATATTGAATATCCATATTAGCATTCCACATGGACAAAATGACTGGGTTATACTCATTTATATATTTTGACTCTTCATTTCTTCTTAAGTTGTAGGTATTTTTTGGAGACTTTCTTGTGAAAGTATGTCGCAAAGATGACATAAAACTGTTCACTCTTCCTTTTGATATTACAGGTCGTGGAAATGCAAAACGTAATTTTGTGTAGAATTTGTCCTTAGATTTGTACTTTTTGCCAACAGTATTTCCCACAACGATGGCTTTGGAATCGTAAGACTTGTTGTCTTAAATCCTTATCTTGTGTACTTTTGGGTATATCACATGTAGCATATTTTTCAATAAAAGACAACACAGTATCATCTGAGTCTGTTCCAAATTTGGGAGCATCTTTGATCCATATTAGCATGTGTATGTGAGGAGCACCTCTTGCTTGATACTCCTTTCTCCAAAAGAAGTCCAGAACCTCTCCAAGAGGAGGATTTTTGTTATTGGTGATAAAATACATCATAGCTTCAAATCTATGATTGAAATACCTGCATACATTAACTGGATCCAAAGAGCACAGTTCTCCAGGTGTCTTGTATTCAATATTTAGTATATTTGGATTTGCCTCTCGAAGAAATTGAAGTAAATCATCCCAAGCTTATTCAGCACAGCTTAGAGTATGGAACCATGTAGGAGTTCATAAGCTCCTTAGCATACATTTCAGTTCTCCATGACGACGGTACCTGTACCCATTAGTAACACGCTGACACGCCATGAGATTAATTAGCTGAGATTCCAAAACAATAACTTTCTGCAGTACTTTATCCATAAATTCCTTTGCCGAAACATTTTGCAGATGTACACCTGTTTTCAATATATGTTTACTGCATAAGAAAGTCCAGACAAATCACTCTCAAACAAAAGATGAAACAAATACGGAATACATTGTCGAAATCTTGAATCTTCTGCATATAATCTTGACGTCCTGTATTCAGATGCAGGAATCTGCACAGGTCAGTCATCATATCGTCCTCCTGTTACTGTGGGAAACAATTGAGGGAAACAACAAGCTTCCAAGCTTTTTTACCATACACTAATGGGACTTCCTTTTGCTTCTTTCATTTGGAATAACTCTATAGTATTCCCCATCACTTCTTTAGAATGCAGTGCATGAACACTGTAATGTTCATAGATTTCTTCAGTTCTGGACAAATAAACTTTTTCAATTATTCCAGATGGCAAGTCACTATCTTCTTCTCCAGTTATTTCTTCTTCTCTCACATACACATTTCTGTAATATTGATTATTTTTTACCGGATACAATGTTGCCTTTTTCACTTTCCTAACATCCACTAATTCTTGCCAGATTTTCTTACTCTTAGTAGGACCGCCATTAACAAGAATAACTAAAGGTTCATCCTCTACATTTTCTATACCAATTGTTTCAATACTTTTCTTTAAATCTAGAGGCAAATATACAACTCTTCCCTTTAATCCTCTCTGTAAATCAGAAGGAGGCAATTTTCCTGTCTTAGGCTCCATACGAACAATAGCCTGAAATGGATGCACACATTGAATAAGAATAGACTCATAGGTATTTAAATCCATCAGTTCAGAAGGAATATTTACCAACTCAAGATTATTATGCACAGCTGTAGCAGGCATTTTGTTCTTGTCTAATTTGTTATAACAATATTTACAAATACCCTGATCAGAACCCAAATTAAAACAATTCTCTACCAACAAATAAGTTGCAAAATCCTTCCACTCATTATTATTTTGCTTTTCACTTTTTAAATACAGATCAACAGTCCTGTCTGATTTTTATAATGAGTTCGTCGACAACACACACAACAATAATTTGGCCTTTCACCAGAAATCACATTAAACTTTGTAATTTCTTGCTCAAAATTTTCTGTACTACAATGTTGTACATTCTCCTCTACATTTCCTTCTATTAATATCTCAATTTCTGCACTGTCTTCCTCAGGACCAAAATAACTAACCTCAATTTCATCACAAACCTTCTTTACACTTGATACAGATCCATGCAAAAGAGCACTGTTCAACTTCTTTAACATTAGACCTGGACTTTTTGCATAATACAATCTTCTGACTAATTTCCTCATTCCAGAATGATGTACTGCTAACATCCTGAAATGGTGAAAAACACTTTGACATACTTTCTTAGAAAGACAAGCCAGAGAATGACCTTGCAAACCAGTATTTTCTCTCACTCTGCAAGGGTCTAGTCCTTGCAACATCTTAATCTTTTGTTTAACACTTTTCTTTGTATAGTTACGTAAGAAATTGCATAAATAATCAATAGATTATTGCCGTACACTGCAAATACTACTACAATTCCAAGTGTACACTGGATTTTTAGGATGTCTCCCTAAAACTTCCTCAGCTAACATCTCTTCTGCATTTCTAGGAACAATTTTCTCTTTCTCAATAGGACAACCATGTCTAACCTCATAGGCACGACCACTAGTGTCAACTGCATGCAACAAATCATTACTCTGAAAATAACTTTCTTCATTAAAAAAAGGCTCAGAACGTGAACTATGAGGTCCAGGTTCGTCCGCCACCCAGAGGGGGAGGGACCGTCCGCAGGGGCAGCGGCAGTCCCTCTATACCAATTAGGATATGACCGTCACCCTGGTGGTCACATCCCATATCTTTAACCTTGCAGCGGGTGCAGCTTGAAGCACCACCCGCCGCAAGGTTAAAAATGCATGCTTTGCATTTACATGCACAAAGCGGCAGGCACCGCATAGGTACCCCCCTTGTGCACCCCCACCCCCGACACCCTGGGGGCCCACAACGGGCCCCCAAACACAAAAGATCACATGCTTTTCCACAGCGGAAAAGCCGCCGTGGAAAAGCATGTATCCGCCTGCAACCTAATATGGCTGGCAGTGTCTTTCAGACACCGCCACCATATATGCGTGCACTCACCGCGGATCAGCGGCAGATGGACTTGCCGTCCGCCGCTGATCCCACCGGCATCCTAATGTCACGGGTGGGTGTTTGCAATGCCCGCGGCAGTGAATCCGCATCCTCCGGGCCGGCGATGGCTACCACCGGCCCGGAGGATGCGGATTCACCGCCAACATAATCGACCCCAAGGTTTCCATTCACCCCAAAAAAAATCACAAAAATGACTTCTGTTAATTACTCTTCTCCACTTACTTTTGACTTTCATTAAATGGATTGGCTTATCTAGTGATCAAATTCTATTGATTACTAAAATGAACAATTTTGTTTTCAATTCCAAAGCTTTCTCAACTACATTTTCTATACCTTTCTTCTTCTTATAAAATGCTGTTTTTTTACACCCATTATTTTCTTTTAGTAAATTTGAAACAACTCTATTATAAAACATTTTTTTCCTAATTTCCATAAATTGATTTTTCCTCCTTTTACTATACACTATTTTTTCTGTAGTTGACTTTCCATGATTCTTCTCTTTATTCTTCTTTTTCTTTTTCGTTGCAGACACACTAATACCATTTTTCCCTTTGTCCACACTACTCTTAGTCTTTAATATTTTCCTCAGAAAAGTGTTCCTTCTCTTACCAGGACTTTTTTTCTTTTTCTTAACACACGGTTCTTCTTGTAAATCTTGTGGGTGACTTCTCTTCAAATAAACACCTTTATTTCGTTGTTTCCTCTTCTGAGTTCGGGTAGGCATTACACCGTTTCTTCAGTATTGATAGATAGAATCTATTTAAAAAAATATATAACATTGCACAAATAAATATATGAAACATTCTATAATATAACTTTACAAGATCAGAGGCAGAATTATGACGAGAAATGTGAGACAATGAAAATAAAAGTACTTACAAAAGAGAGGAAAAAGTTTGAAACAAGGACAAATATAACCAAAAAGGGGAGTATAAACAGACACTGTAATATAAACGGAAGAAAGAAGTATGAATAAACTGAAAAGTATCAATAGGTAAAGGAGAGTATGAAGAGAAACATGGAAATATGAGGAGAGAAGAAAGAGTATAAGAAGAAAAAAGAGAGTAACAGGACAGAGGAGGCACTGCAAAAAAAGAGAGAAAGACTCTAAAGAAAATAGAAGGAATATGTGAAAAGACACGCAACTATGAGAACAAAAAATGAATACTAGCAAACGAGAGTGTGTTTAAGGACACAGAGAACAGTACCAGAAGAGAGCACGAAGAATGTGAGGAAAAGTGGAACATAAAGAAAAAAGGGGTGTAGAAGAACAAAAGATACAGATTGAGGAGAAATTAAGGAGTATAAGCAGATGGAGGATTATAAACAGTAAAAAATGTATGACAAAACATGCAGAAGTATGACAAGAGAAACAAATATCTTGAGACAGATCACTATGAAAAGACGGAGAATATGAAGAAACTGTTGTAGAGTGTATGCAGGGAGTCAAGAAGAAATAAGAGAATAGAGCAAACAATATGGACAGATTTAAGGAGTATAAACAGAAACGACAGAAAATGAAAACAGAAAAGAAATATGAAGAAAAAGAGGAAAATATGAGCACAGAGAGAAGGAGTATAGGACAGAAGAAAATATAAGAAAAACTCAGTAGTATGAGGAGACATGCAGAAGTAAGAGAACAGAGAGCAGAATATGAAAATAGGGGGGAGTATAAGAACAGAGGGAAAAATAATGAGAGGAATATGACAATAATCAAAAATGGCAATATTAGTAAAGAGTGAAAAGTATAAGAAAAGAGAGGAGAAATGTGACTAAAGAGAGAAGAGTATTTGAATAAAAACAAAAGTATGAGAAACGAATAGGGAGTACCTGCAAAGAGCTGCAAGACTAAGAAGAAACACAGAATATAAGAACAGAAGAGTATTTATGAAGAAAGAGGAAAGAATGTAAAAAGACACGGAGACAAAAATGTGTAGTAAACACAATTATAAAGGTAGAGTGACCGTATAAGGACAGAGGGAGTACTATGAGAAAACAGTAAGAACCATGACAACAGTGGTGAATATAAAGATAAAAGAGAATATAAAGAATAGGACAAATATGCAAAAAGAGGAGCAAGTATGAAAAAAAACTATAAAAAGAGAGCAGAGTATAAGAAAAAGAAGATAGTATAATCAGAGAGGAGGGAGTATGACAAGAGAGTGTAGAAAATATACAAAAAAGTGTGAATATAGGGGCATATTATCAAGAACCGCTGTTAAAATTATCCCCATTTAATCGGCCGGAAACTACGGATAAAACAGACGACAAAGGGCTTGATAATACACCCTTGTTACTTCCCATAGAAACCCATGGTCTGGTGTTAACATGGGCTTTTACATGAAATAACAAAGGCATATTATCAAGCCCATTGTCGCTGTTTTATCGCCGCTTTCCGGCCGATAAAACGGAAATAATTTTAACACCACTACTTTATAATATGCCCCCTAATTCCTTAATGTACACACATGCACAGTGTGATATTAGACAACAAAATGTGAGACCATGCATTTTACCATTTACTCCTGAAAAAAGTTTAAGTGACTAAACATATTCCTTGTATATAATTACTAGATTTCAGTGAACAACAGTGACTCATTTCCCAAATACATAAGCAATTTACTACATTATTTCCGCCACTATTACATCAAACAAAACTAACAGAATAAAACAACAAAGACTCACAAGGGGCTTGTAAATCGACCCAGACTATATACAGAGGGCAACAAACAAAAAAGAGGACATAACAAGGAGTATCAAGAAAAAATTTAAATACGAAATGAATAGGAACAAATTGGCATATTTCAACAAAAGGCGATACAATATTGCCGCTTTTATCGGCAGAAAACACCAGATAAAACAGCAATAATGCGCTTGATAATATGCCCTTGAGAATTCCCATAGAAACCCATGTTCACACCAGAACATGGGCATCTATGGGAATTCTCAAGGGCATATTATCAAGTCCATTATCGCCGTTTTATCACCAATTTTCTGCTGATAAAAGCAGCGATAATTTATCGCCTTTTGTTGATAATATGCCCCAAACGAGGAGACAGAAGAAATAAGAGAAGAAATAGAAAAATATGAAGACAAAAAAGGGCAATATCACCACAGAGGACAACATAAGAAAAAGACAGTACTACCAAGACAGAGAAAGGAGTAAGAGGAGACAGAGGGAAGTATAAAAAAAGAGGCTAGAAATTATGGAAAAAGTGATAAATATAGGCCCATATTATGAACAAAGGGCGACACATTGTCGCCGCTTTTATAGTCAGGGAACTGTCGGTGAAGCAGCGATAATGGGCTTGATAATATGGCCTAGTGAATTCCCATACAAGCCCAGGTTAACACCATAACCTGAGCTTCTATGGCAATTCACAACAACATATTATCAAGCCCATTTTCGCCGCTTTACAGGAAATTTCCTGCCAATAAAAACAGCAATAATGTATAGCCCTTTCCTGATAATATGCCACATAATTCCTTAAACTACACAGACGCACAATGTGATATTAAGCAATAAAACAAAACAGCATGCATTGTAGCAAAACACATTTACTACTATAAAACATTTAACAAGGCACGAATATTGGGGCATATTATCAAAACAGGCGATACAATTATTGCCACTTAATCGGCAGAAAACTGTTGATAAATCATCGATAATGGGCTTGATAATATGGTCTAAGCAATTCCAATCGAAACCCATGTTAGATGTCCCTCACATCTAACATAGACTTCGATTGGAATTCCATACAGCATATTATCAAGACCATTATCGCTGCTTTATCAGCAGTTTTCTGCCAATTAAGCGTCAATAATTATATCGCCAGTCTTGATAATATGCCCCATAATTCCTTAATGTACAAACATGCACCACATACATTCCCATACAATTTGTCAACTCACCTTTCAAATTGATTTCTACCTTAAGAAGAATGCCACTCACGCAGTAGATATTCTTATACAGAATCTCTCTATTTCACTGTTTCCACCAGAACTACGAAATGGAACATTTTCCCTCTCACTTTACACATACATACATATAAACAACAAATTAAAATCCGTCACACAATAATTCGAAACGAAACACACATTTCCATTGCTTTAACATTTAAAACCTATCCAACTGACATAACTTTCCACCCTACTCCCAACAGATCATGCAAAAGTCACCTGTCAACAGTGGTCAAAAGTTCACCACTGTATAAAACACTGCTTCTCAACAATTTTAGACTATGCATAATCACTTACTTATAAGCACCAATAAAAAGAAAAGGTCTCATTACAAGCAACCAACATATAAACACATAAACTTGATACATATCTGTAAAATATATATATTTTTATTGTTTTTTTCTTGCTTACGTACGCTTATGTAGCGACTTTCAAAATTCACACAGTACGCGTACACTAAATATACCCAAAAAATAAAATAGCATCTATCACTAATCTTTTTCACCCCCCGGGGACCCCATCCCCCGGGGCTCAAATATAATGTTCAGGACCGTAGAGGAAGCCATAAAACCCCCACAGTCCCAGCCGGCTCCCTGCGTCCTTTCTAGAGCTGGCATTGCTTTTTGTCAGAGAGACCAGCTTACATGCTGATCTCTCAGACCAAAAGCAATCTGCTTTCCTACTTCAAAGAGAACTCTCGCCCTACCATAGCAAACAGCAATGTCCCAAGGATAGCCACCCCATAACACTACAGGAGCCGGCCCTGGGAGGTGGTGGTCCCCAGGGCCATCAAATCCTCAACAAACGCCATCAAACATTTTGACCTTCGGATCATTGTCAGCCCCCCTACGCAATCCTAGGACAACAGGAAGTCCAATAGCAAATAGCAAACTTGTCCTGTCAATCTACACACTCAATCTACACACATATACAAATACATAAAAAAATACATTTATTTCCACATTACATCAAAACAAAACACACTTTTATATTGCTTGAACTTTTGCACCCTTTTCAACTGACAAAACTTTCAACCCTTCCCCCATTCCACAATCTGCCAGTTACCATACAAACACTTCACGGAACACCTAACTCAGCAAAAAGGTGAAAAGTTCATCTTACATTGCTTCAAATTAAAACAGCAAGTGTGCTTGGCTCCAGAATATACCAGCTTATTTTATGTAACGTTCTTTTCTATCACTTTTTCTCAACCAATAAAAATCAGCCTTTTAAAACACAGAAACATTCATCCTAGCTTAGTGCAGAATGTTCTCGAACAACTAATCAATCCTTTTCTTTTTTCAAAACTGTATGTTGTCCACCAATTTAGAAGAAATCTCACTTTTCAAACTGCCACTTCATTTACAGAGACCTTCAGAGTGCATCCAGACCTCTCTTCAAGATGCTTACAGTATGGATTGTGGGACACAGCTATATTTTCTTGAGTCAAAGGTACGCAGAGCGGAAAGGAATTCACAAAGACCTACGTTTACCAAATGTTGATATTAAATGGATTGGACAGAGAGGGTTAAAGTGGCACCAATTGATGCCATTGGTGTAATCCTTTTTGCATCTCCAACACCCTGACCTCATAATTGTGCAGTGTGGTGGCAATGATCTAGGCACTTTGATAAGGGTAGGTCTGCAAATGCTTATGAAGGACATCCTTGCACAATTGATGACACTTTTCCCCAAAACTGCCTCTGTATATTCTAATATATGCCAAAGACAGAAATGAAAGCGGTCCAACAACTATTGTCCACAGATTGAAAAAGCTAGGAAACATGTGAATACATCTGTTTCTGCCTTTCTCTGAGACTATAGATTGGGGTCCATCTACCACAACAATCTACGTTTCAATATCCATGACATCTATAGGAGAGACGGTGTACATTTTACAGATGAGGGAAACAGAGTCTTCCTCTTGAACTTTAACTCTGCATTGGTACTTACTTATATGTACTAAAAACTACCCCCCAAAAAAAACAAGGGCTCTTTTTAGAGCCATCCAACATTTAAACACATACACTTCATAAATATCTTACAAATATTCTTCTTTTTCTTTTTTTCAGTACACTTATATGACGACTTCCAATCTTAGCATGCTACATCGTCCATACGTGCTTGTTACGCGTACAACAAATCTAACATAAAAAAATAGTCTTTATCACTAATTTTTCATGATCCCCGAAGAACCCCGGGCCATATGTTATAAAACAGCGATAATTTTAACACCGGTCCTTGATAATATGCCCCCCCATCCCCCGGACCTAAAATGTAACGTTGCGGACCGTGGGAAGAGCCCCAAAGCCTCCACGGTCCCAGTCGGCTCCGCACTTCCTGCAGGAGCCAGCATTGTTTATCGTCACAGAGAGCAGCTTACATGCTTCCATTCTACTTTCAAACATGATTTCAACAATTATAAATTTTATAAAATAATATAGTACTGCATGCTAAAGGACAAAAGTCAGCGCAATTATAATAGAATAGAAAATAGAAAAAAAATACTTCTACACTTAACTAACTCATAAGTACACTTCGCAGTTTAATTTAAAACCAACCTACCACAAGTAGTTTTTGAAACGCATTACAAAATAAAATGCGTCACAAAATAGGCCACATACATAGTGACTGTATCGTATCGTCACATAGCAAAAAGGAAGCCACTCTTACATACCAGGAAAACACAACAACACTATGAGGCCCAAATTTCCATTGTAGTGATTTCTTGCAGGTCTAGTTGTCAGATCGACACACACACTCCCTCATGGCTGGTATACACCCACACCACACCCATTCAGCGTATTCGTCCCTACACACGTGACCCTATGTATAAAAAAGACGGAGCGCACGTGTTGTACGCCATTTTAGAGTTGTTCCCAAAGCACCGAATAAGTGGCCCACTACTACATGCAATGATGATGGGAGCACGAGTATGTCGTTACCCATACAGATATCAAGACTCGGCACCATATATGAGACTTCTTTGTTGGAGATTGGGACTACATCATGAAGAAGGTCTCTTTTCCACGAAAAGGTGAGCAGTGAGGTTTGAGTATGCATTGGAGGGAGGCAAAGGGTTGTAGCTGACTACATACAAAAATACGACTTAGTGTTTTAGACGAACGTACTCCTCCATAATCTATTAATTTACATGTTTAAATGTTTTTTCCCAATAGCACCAACATTTTTATAATCGCTGAAATGTCCAGAATATATTCACAATACAAACAGTTCATAGACATGTGACAATCAACCTCTCAGAGCCGGACTGGCTAACGGCCATTTTTGGAAAGGGGCGACCACTCGGTCCCCCCGAACGTATGGCAGAGTGCCTCGATCCCCCCGGGAAGCCATTTTGGGCGGGAGGCGCGTCTCGGCTGGTATGCCCGAAGCGGCGTAGCCGGGGCGCGCTTTTTTCCCGCCCTAGAGTGGGCTGGCCTAGACACTGACGTGGCCGGCCACGCCCTCGGGGCAGGCAGGGGCGGGTTTACGCCCGCCCTGAAGATGGATAAAAAGGGACGCAAGACCAGAAGACATCCTCTTGTTCCTGTGCTCTGAAGCTGCACCTCCTCGCTGCACGTGAGCTCGAGACGGAACGAAGAGCCAATTTTGAGCGTTTTAATCGTTCTTGTTTGTTTTACAGTTACTTTGTTGGAGAATGCCGAAGAAGGTGGGAAAGCGCATGACTACTGACCAGATGCTGCGTGTTCTCATGAAGGAGATGTCCGAGCTAAAGAAGCGGGTGGACAAGAACGAGGAAGGGGGTCCAAAACGTCCTTTGGCGGGAGCAGCCCCGGGAGGGAAAAACAAGAGGCCCAGGAGGGGAGCAGCGGGTGAAGACATCCCGGGTCCCAGTGCCCCGCTCGAGGCTCCAACTCCCGTGCCGGAGGAGGGGAATCCGATTCCCGTTGTGGTCACCCCCGTGTCCGAGGATGATATGCCGCCCGAGCTGGCAGCACAATTGGCAGCGTGGTTGGGTAAAGGTAACGAGGGCACCACGGCTGTCGATGCGCAGGCGCTGATAAAGCAATTGCGTGAGAAACGGGAAGCAGCCAAGGTGTCCGTGCCGGCTGCAGTAGGGGACAAGACACCAGGGACGATTGCGACCACAGAGGCAGCGTCAGGTGCAGGTAAGCGGCCATTGCCGATTGCGAGGGATGAGTCAACACCCTCTCGGAGAGGAAAGCTGGGGCAACATGTTCCTTTGGCAATTAAGGAAAAGATTTGGGCGGGGGAGTATGTGAACATTTTCTCATTGCTTGTTGATCATTATGAGGTGGAGCATGTAAAGAGTCAGAAGGAACTCATGCATCCGAGTGTTTGGCGCGCAAAAATGGCCGCCTTTAAAGTGAATGAGAATATCGGCAATTGGGGCAATGCTTGGGGAATCTTTACATCAATCTTGGGGGAACGTAGACCTGAGTTGCTTTCCGAGTTCCCAATCTATCAATCACGAATCATGGGGTACTCAACATCGCACCAGGGTAATCATTGGTTCTGTTACGATAATCTGTTCAGAAAGGAAAAGGAGCATAATAAAAGTTTAACCTGGGATTGTTATGATTCCTTGACTTGGGATAAAATGAAGGAGTCAGGAATGTTGAAAATGCCGTTGGTGGGAAGTAATGTTGGCGAATCCTCCCGGCAATATGCGGGGACGCCCTTTCGATCAGGTACGGGTGCCGACGATTACTCGAAACCTGCCGGCAATACTGGAAAAAGGGGTTTCTGCTTTAATTTCAACAGGGGTAAATGTACTAGACCCCAGGGATCGTGTAAATTCAAACATGAATGTAGTGGTTGCGGGTCGTCCCATCCTGAGTCCTCGTGCAGAGCCAGAACGGGTGATAATGGGGGGAGAGGAGGTGCCAAACAGGTCTAATATAGTCCGAGGGGCGCCTTTACCTACCCCGATTGATACCCTGGCGATGATTCCCTGGCTCAGTGAATACCCGGATCGTACTTCTGCTGGGGTGCTGCGGAACGGTTTTTCGTATGGTTTCCGCATCCCGGTAGGGGACTTTCAGGGTGTGGGGAAGTGCAAAAATCAACTATCCGTCCTGCAGCATACGCCCGTGGTTCAGGATAAGATCCGTAAAGAGGTTGCACGAGGTCGGGTCGCCGGCCCGTTCAGTATACCTCCGGTTCAGAATTTTGTTTGTTCTCCCTTAGGGGTAGTCCCCAAGAAAGACCCCGGTGAGTTCCGACTGATTCATAATTTATCAGCTCCACGAGGTCTTTCCGTAAATGATGCAATCGATCCAGAAGTGTGTTCGGTGCGGTACGCATCCTTCGATGAGGCCGTGGCCATTTTGAATCGCCTGGGGCCCGGGGCGCTGATGGCGAAGTCAGATATCGAGTCAGCGTTCCGATTGCTCCCGGTACACACAGACGACCAGCGTCTCCTAGGATTCATGTTTCAGGGTTGTTATTACATGGATAGGTGTATGCCAATGGGGTGCTCTATATCCTGTGCTTATTTCGAGAAATTCAGTAGTTTTCTACAATGGGTCTTCACAAAGAAAACAGGTTTCCAATATGTAATGCACTACCTTGATGATTTTCTGTTTCTTGGGGCAGCCGGGGATCTTGAATGTGGCCGGGCCTTGGCCGAATTTTGTGTGTTAATGAAACAGTTTGGTGTGCCATTGGCGCCGGGTAAAACAGTGGGTCCTACGACTTGCCTCGAGTTTCTGGGAATCGAGTTGGACTCCATTGAGGGTTGTTTCCGTTTGCCAGCTGAGAAAGTGTTGAAGTTCAGGGCTGCGCTGCAAGTGTGTATAAATGCATCAAAAGTTACGCTGCAACAATTACAGCAGTGGTGGGACAGTTGAATTTTGCCCTGAGGGTAATACCAATGGCCCGCCCCTTTTCCCGTTCAATTGCCCAAGCGATGGTCGGCCTTAAAGAGTGCCATCATCGCACGAGACTATCGGCCGAGGTCCGCCAGGACATGCGTATTTGGTTAGCATTTCTGGCGGACTTCAATGGTAGAATTGTCTGGAATAAACCAGCCGTGTCTTCTGAAGAGCTGGGGCTATGGACAGATTCGGCAGGAAGCATAGGTTTTGGCGCCATCTTCGGCACAAAATGGTCGGCACAAAGATGGCCGACATGGTGGCATGAGAATGGTCTGACGAGTAATATTGCTTTCCTGGAACTGTTTCCCATCTTGGTGGCCTTGAGAACATGGCCCGATGGGTTCAAAGATCACTCTGTCATATTTTGGTCTGACAATATGTCCGTGGTCGAGTGTATCAATAGTCAGGCAGCACGTTGTAAACTGATTCTAAGACTGCTTAAGGAAATTGTTTTACTGTGTATGCAATTGAACGTGCTATTCAGAGCAAAGCATGTTCCAGGGGTGATGAATTAGGCGGCTGACGCACTGTCTCGTTTTCAAATGCAGGCTTTCTCGGGTTTCCTCCCCTCAGCGGACCCAGAGCCGGCACCCTTTCCCGAAGCTCTCTGGTCTCTCGGTGCCCCGAACTTCGTCACCTCGTGGGAGAGAGTCTAGCACCAAGGACGAGGAAGGCATACGAAGGGGCGTTTCGGGCCTATTTAGCCTTTTCTGGGGACTGATAGAGAGCGGCTTTGGGGTCACGAGGAATGGGTAGTGAATTTCCTGATGTCCTTACGTAGGGCTGGGAAATCGGTGGCTACGGCCCAGAGGCATCGTGCTGCCATTTCCTTTGTTGCCAGAGCACACGCTATCCAGGACCCAACAGCGTCTTTCGTTGTACAGAAAGCGCTGCGTGGGTGGCAACGCCTTGAGGGTCGCAGAGTAGATGAAAGGCGCCCGATTGGTTTGGATAGATTGTCCCAGTTGTTGGCCACACTCCCGGCCACATGTTCATCTCAGTTTGAGGCGGTGCTGTTCCGAGCCGCTTTTACGCTAGCATTTCACGGGGCAATGCGGGTAAGCGAACTAGTTGCAAGGAACAAACTGGATGTGGCAGGGGGTTTGTGCCAAGAACACGTTCAGATCAGGGGAGAAACAATGACTGTCTCCTTTGTAAAGTCCAAGACTGATCAAGATGGGATGGGTGATTGCGTCATCATACGCAGGATTCCTGGGTCCTCCATGTGTCCGGTAAAGTGTTTAGAGGATTACCTAGCACGAAGGGTGGCATCATGGGGGGGGACTTTGTTGAGACACGCTGACGCCACCCCACTGACGAAATTTCAGTTTCAGCGGGTGCTTGCGATGTCAATTGCCGCTGCGGGCTTGAACCCGGGCGAATTTGGGACCCATTCCTTTCGGATAGGGGCTGCTACGGAGGCTACAGCCAGAGGTCTTAATGTTGAGCAAGTGAAACGAGTGGGGCGTTGGTCCTCCAATTGTTACAAAAGATACGTGCGGTTGCACATGTTGTGAAGCTGTAATAATGTACTCACGCTTCTTGTTTTTGTTTGGTTTTCAGTTACGCGAGCCTACGAGGCGGGGCGGACTATGCAGTCGACCCTACACCGGGCCAGCGGTCAGACATCACCGGCTGTGAAAAAGGAGGTGTGGGTCGTGGGGCCACTCATACGTGAGGCGTGCCGCAGACGTATTCGAAGCAGGTGACATGATTCACGTAGCTGGGGAATACGGGTACAGGATGTCCTTCTACGGAAGGGGCGGTCTCTGTATTGACCAGTTTCAAACATTTTTCGAGGGTTTGTTAGGGCGGACAAGGTCACCGCCGTCTATAGTTATAGTGCATGTTGGGGGCAATGATTTGGTCACCATCGGTAGACGACTACTCCTGGAGGCAATGCTTTCCACTGTAAGTTGGTTGGTGAGGAGAGTTCCGGGGTGCACGATTGCATGGTCCCATTTGATTCCACGAAAGGTGTGGCGGGGGGCTATCTCTATTCCTGCTTTGAACCATTCTGTTAGAAAGCTTAACAATAAAGTGAGTAGGTTGTTCCGTTCCAGGACATTGCATTCTATTTCTCATAGCTGTATTAATGATGACAGTATGTATTTGGGGGATGGTGTGCATTTGTCTTGGGTGGGGAATGAGTTACTCTTAGGAGACTTCTTAGCATGGTTAAAATCGTTAAAACATGACCTTTAGGTAGGAGTTTTGTGGGGGGTCCGGATAGCCGGTCAACTATCCGGCCTGTGGCGGTAAGGTCATGATCGGTGAGCACTAATTGGAAGATCCCTATGAGTGGGCGTCACCCAACACGGATGGGAGCGCTCGGGGGAGGTGGCCTTTGGCCCCTCAACGGGGAGGCGGTCCCTTCTAAGGATGGGTCGCCGAAAGAAGAGGAAAGGCGGTCAAGGCCCCTTCCTGTGTAGGAGGGGTTACAGCCCCCTCCTGGGGAATTTCCCGGGGCCAGTGACATCTGCGACGGCAGATGCGGTAAGTTGTGTGGGGTTGGGGGGAGGTCTACGATACCTTCTAGATACCTCACACGAGTCTTCGAACGACCTTTAACTGGCGTCGAGTTGATAGGTGCCCCCGTCAAGTCAAGGGAAATTGGTAGTAGTTGCACGTGAGTACGCCTCAGTGCTGTCGCCCCTCCCAAGTGGGGGGGGTATGTCTGGTTAGGGATCTTGACACCGGTTACGACCTTGCCGTTGGCCCTTAAACGTTAGGATGTACAATTTCAATATTTCAAGTAAATGTTTTGTAGGATGTTAGTTCGGCTAGGAGAACCTCTGTATTAGAGAATCTGTTAAGGTTAGCCAAACATCGCAATGTGGTATGAAATTGTACATTAATATAAAATGTTTAATGTTTTAATTTTTGTTTTAATAAATACGGCCGGGAGGGTCACTCCCTCCCACTTCCAAAAACTTCAAGAACTGTTTCCAGTTTCCCTCCTTTGGGGATTGTGTTGAGAGGGGGTGGCGGGTATCTCAGCCATACACATTCTGCAGAGCTGGGGGCTGATGTCACTGCGGTAGGGGCTAATTTCGTAGATGGAGACCTATGTCTGCCTCGAAAATAAACAATGCAAAACAAATTTTGTTTTGCACACGCAGGTCCCCATCAATGAAATCAGGGGCATATTATCAAGAAACAGTCTCGATACATGCAGGTTCTTCCTGTCTATTCCTGCTCTATGGCTGTGCACACCCTACGCGTAGACAATCCAAAATGTGGTCCTTCAACAATCAAAATATCCTTAATAATGATGGAATATTCAGCATTAGGTCCGTGCCCTAGAGAGACCTGCTTAAAATATAGAAACAAACCGACTTTTCAATTCAGTTTTATGTACGCGGGGCCACCATTTTGACCTGTAGCATGGATGGTGCCATGGCACAGCATCGGAACGTACAAAAACATATTGTATAATTGTAACCAACATAAAAAGGTTCCAGGGCGAAACAATTTATAATCTGTATTGCGAAATAGCTTTCGGTCCCATCTCCGGCTCTCTATTAATGTAACGTATTTGAACTTAAATCGCAAGCGACCACAGTCTTAATGAACTCCCCTTGTATACTTTAACTCTGAGTGGTGAGCTTAAAATTACATGCATCTAAGACATGGACCATAGTGCGACTGCCCGGAATAATCCGCATGCTTGGAAATTCGGTCAGGCGGTGTACAGACAGATGGGATGAGGCTATCGATAGAACACCGGCCCTGCTACGTCTATAAAAGCGCAATATTATCTAACTCCAAATTAATATTGGAATAATTACCAATCATAACATCTTTCTTTTAATAGCTTTTAAGATGTCCAACTTCACAATCGATTATGTAACACTGACGACGACAATAGCACAAAGTGAGCAAAGAAGCTTGTTTCTGAAACAACGAATACTTATCTGTCAAAACAGAGAATCTGTAGTATACAGCGAGTGCAAAAAAAACATTGCGCTAACGGGGCTTCAGCTACGATGACATAGCTTCCTGGACCCAAACACAGTCGCACCTGAGTACGTCACAAGTCTTTCAAACACATTTTGCTTGTTATTGAGGCTTTTATATTCCCCCGCTTACAGCCCCTGCAGCTCCACTCTTCCTTGAAGTTGAGCCCCCACCCCACATTTTTTCTAGCCCCCCACCCCTGATATTTTTCACTGTGGTTGTGCCTCTGGCTTCACGTACCCCTCCCCTATCGTGTGTGTCTCTTCCACGTTTTAATATCCTTTTTTCCCTTTCTCTTTCTTACTCTCTCACTTCGTTTCTCTTTTTTTCTCAAACTTTTCGACTTTGCTATCTCCACTCTCCTCTATCCAACATTATCTAAATTGAAATGATTAACTCTCTTGATTACAGTGAAGGCTTCTTCCACACGTAGAGCACCATCTTTCAATCACTCTCTGTGACATCATTTCTGTTTCTCTTTTAAACTTCTAGAAAATGCTGCCTCCTTCGACATGCAGAAGTTCAAGTTGTGAATTCTACTAGCCGCAGTGTTTATACAATGGTAAGGACAGAGGCTAAATATACAATGCCTTCATTACAATGCATTAGAAATACCTCGGCCTATTTACAATACCGTTCTGCCACTTTTGTGTCACTAACGCGATAGGCACTTTCATATAGACACCACTTGAATGCGGCACTATAATGGAACTGTAATGTACTAGGCACACTGGACACGTTAAACTGTAGTGTTACCTTCGTTTGTGAAAGGAGCCAGTCGGTAGTGTGCAACAGCTTCACTTTGTAAAATGTATAATTACCTCCGAGCAGTGACAACAGATAGGTTACAACAGTCTGACAAACAGATCTACAAGCTTATTACAACACTTTTCTATCACTTCTAACATGGGAAAAGTGACACAAGCAGATTCTAAATCTACGTCTGACTTTTGAAGAAAACATCTCAACTCCAGACTCTACGAGACAGTGTTAATGTTGTTTTCTCTCGCTTTCTCTCTCTCACTCTCTGTGACATCATTTCTCTTACTCTTTTAAACTTATACACACTTCTGTCTGCTTGGACGTGTAGAAGATCAGCCCAACTGAAGTTGTGAATTCCAGTGGCCGAAGTGTTTGTCCGCAGTGTTTATACAATGGTAAGCACAGAGGCCTAGATATACAAAGCCTTAATTGCAATGCATTAGAAATAAGTCGGCATATTTACAATCCCGTTGTGCCACTTTTCCATCAGTAACGCAGTAGGCACTTCCATATAGACACCACTTGAACGCGGCACTATAACAAGTGAAATGTACCAGGCCCACTGCACTCGTAAAACCGTAGTGTTACCTTTACTTGTGAAAGGAGAGAGTACGTAGTGTACAGCAGCTTCTCTGTCTACAATGTAAAATTACCTCCGAGCACTGACAACAGATAGGTTACAACAGTCTGACAAACAGATCTACAAGCTTATTAAGCCACTTTTCTGTCACTTTCAACATGGGGAAAGTGACGCAAGGAGCTTGTAAATCTATCTCTGACTTTTCAAGAAAAATCTCAACTCCAGACTCTGCGAGACAGTTTTAATGTTGTCTTCTCTCTCTTTCACTCTGTGACATCATTTCTCTTTCTCTTTTAAACTTATAAGATACTGCTGTCTGCTTGGAAGTGTGGAAGATCAGCCCAACTGAAGTTATGAATTCCACTGGCCGAAGTGTTTGTCCACAGTGTTTATGCAACGGTAAGCACAGAGGCCTAGATATACAAAGCCTTCATTGCAATGCATTAGAAATAGGACGGCATATTTACAATCCCATTCTACAACTTCTGTGTCACTAACGCAGTAGGCACTTCCATATAGACACCACTTGAACGCGGCACTATAACGGAACTATACCAGGCACACTGCACAAGTAAAATCGTAATGTTACCTTGACTTGTAATGCTTCAGCTCAATTAGTCACATCTACATAATTCTAAACTCTAATTATCTTTTTTCTTTTGCAGATTACCAATCATACGGTTTTTGGAGTCAACTTCCCAATTTGTTTTGTTGTTTTAAAGTTATTTTTCTTGTTGTTTATTATATAGTTATCATTAAGTTTTGTTTACAGTTATTCTTTTAATAAAACTTAATTAAAAAAACTACATACTACTTTTTCTTTGTTTGGGGGGTGGCGATCCACAATAAAAATATTTATAATCTTGAGGTACTATAGTAAGATGTTAAAGACTAGCATTGAAAACTACTGAGATATTTTCTCTGGATACACTATATGGTAAAGAAATCAAACTAATACCAAATAATGTGTACCATATTTACAAACCTCTTGCGACATTTCCTCATGGAATACCTACCCCCCTACAAAATTAAGTGTGTGGGCCTCAATGACGCCTCTCAAACCACGGAAACAATAACCCCACAAAGACTTCTATATTGTATGAGGGGGGCTGCGTGGCCCTCCGCCTGGTACCCTGGAGTCCACCACGCCCAGACCCGGTTTCTGCAGTGTCCTGGGGGGAAACAGTCATTACAACGACTGATCGTCACCAAGAAGACATTACCACGCGTATGGCTTTACCACACATGCTTTTCCAGCTACTATGCATTTACCACGTAGGATAAAAGCATAATCTTAATAATCTCTTTGTGTTGACGAACACGCTTTGTAATGGCTATGGCTTACGTCCTTCAAATTAGTTTCTAGGTATACGTGTGACCAAGTCTGATAAGATCGGAGAACAAGGACAAACACCGTGGTGTCTGTGGCAGGAAATCTCATTGATCACAGACAACATATGCAAAGGGTAAAATGAAAGTCACAGGTATAATAAAAATAATGGAGGAAAACTACTAAAATGGCGGTAGGACGGAGTATGTAATCAACGTTTAGCGGCGCGACACTACATTCCAAATAAATACAGATAGAAAATGTTTATTAATATATTACAAAACCATAGCAGCGGATGACACACACGACCCGGAAAAAGAAAGCGGCAAATTTAATACCTGAAATGAGAAGAGGTTTGCTTGGCGAACTTGAAGAAAAAGAAAAAAAAACGTGTGCTTGGAAACAAGGTTGCGCATGCATAGAGAGTAAGTCCTTCAAATTAGTTTCTAACTAAACTTGTTACCAAGTCTGAAAAGATAGATAAGATCTGAGGCCAAGGACAAACACTGTGGTGTCTGTGGCAGGAAATTTCATCGATCACACAGAAAATAGGCGGAGAATAAAATGAAAGTAACAGGTATAATAAAAATAACGGAGGAAAACTACTAAAATGGCGGTTGGACGAACTATGTAATCAACGTTTGGCGCCTCAACACTACATTCCAAATAAATACAGATAGAATATGTTTATTAATATATTACAAAACCATAGCAGCGAATGACACACATGACCCGGAAAAAGAAAGCGGCAAATTTAATACCTGAAATGAGAAGAGGTTTGCTTGGCGAACTTGAAGAAAAGAAAAAAAAACATGCACTTGGAAACAAGGCTGCGCATGCGTAGAGAGTACGTCCTTCAAATTAGTTTCTAGCTACACGTGTTACAAAGTCTGATAAGATTGGAGGCCAAGGACAAACACCGTGGTGTCTGTGGCAGGAAATATCATCGATCACTCAGAAAATATGCGGAGGGTAAATTGAAAGTAACAGGTATAATAAAAATAACGGAGGAAAACTACTAAAATGGCATTTGGACGGACAATGTAATCACCGTTTGGCACCTCAAAACTACATTTCAAATAAGCATAGATACAAAATGTTTATTATTTTTTACAAAAGTATACCAGCGGATGACAAACACGACCCGTGAAAAAAAAGCAGCAAATGTAATACCTAAAATGAGGAGAGGTTTGCTTAGCGAACTTTGAGAAAAAGAAAAAAAAGTGCGCTTGCAAACAAGGCTGCACATACGTTCAGAGTACAACTGGTGCACACAAAAAACCCGGAAAGTTTTACATACTATCATAGAAATATAGCTCTAAAAATTGCCCCCGACACATAATGAATAAAATGGACTTCAACTTTTTTTTCCCCTTTTCCACCACATACGAATACCATATGCGTATGCCGCGATTGTACTTTTTTTTAAAACAAATTTGACTCTAAAAATACATGTATGACCCCCTGAGCAAGCCTACAGGGTCAGAATGTTTCCAAACTTCCCCCTTTCCTTATTCCTCAACTTTGTTTTACTGTTTTCTTGTGACTCGGTTCTAGCGGCGAACAAGATGGCTGCCAACACTTCCTGGTTTGGAGTGTTGACAGCCAATCACCATGCAGCTCCTGCTTGTAATTGTACAAATTTCCATACGCGTGCAGAGCTCCATCTCTAGATATCGCTATGATTTTTATTCTGATTTTCTCAGAAACTACTGAATGGATGTACCCCATTTAACAAAAAGCACAATCTGCGAACCAAACTCTACCTGCCAAATTTGATGTAATTCCGTTCAGCCGTTCAGGCTGTAGCCCTGGCTAAAGGTCCCTATGGAAAATTGCATGGGGAATACATGTTTTGGGACCCCCCTTTTTTCTCAGCCCCCACTTGACAAATCACCCCCAATCTTTTAGGGAATGAGCGGAACCGAGCAGGCCATTTTCTTGGTGAAGTTCGCGAAGATTTGTCCACCAGCGCCAAAGTTATTCCAAATAGAATGTTGTGGATTTCCTATGGTAACTAGGTCCTAACTATAAATACCTACTGGCGACCGCCAGTAAGTAATAATAATAAAAAAAATAAATAAATATATATATATATATATATATATATATATATATATATATATATATATATATATATATATATATATATATATATATATATATATATATAATCAATTTGGTTTCCACCAGCGCTGAAAACGCTTGTGGAAGAGCTAGAGGAGCGTGTGGAATCACGAAGGTATATATATATATATATATCCATTACACAAGGTTTGCCTGGAATGAGGGAGCCACAAACAGGAAAATTCGATTTTGCCTTTTAATGATGATACAAACAGCGCAGGAACAGCTTGCTGCCTCACAAAAATAATGTCCAGCCCTGACGCGTTTCGTGCTCTCTGCCGCACTTCTTCAAAGGGTTGAGGACTTACTGTGAATGAAACCAGTCTTTTAATGCCTGCACCAGTCTTTGATAATCCCCGCCTCAGTGGGCGTGGCCATAAACATAGCCTGATGGTTCTTGTAGTGCAGAAGTTTTTGCGTGTTTCATTCTCGGTGCAAAATTGAAATAAAATCCCCCAGTGGGTTGTGGGGTCAGTGTCACAGTTCAAACACCCCATTAATCACATCACCGGCTTTTCCCTGCTCCTCTCACTGACTCATCGCTTGATGCTTCAGCTCGGACTGCAAACTGCAGCTGGGTTCACCTCGTGGCTCAGGCAACAAGCCACCTTAAATCCATTACACAAGGTTTGCCTGGAATGAGGGAGCCACAAACAGGAAAATTCGATTTTGCCTTTTAATGATGATACAAACAGCGCAGGAACAGCTTGCTGCCTCACAAAAATAATGTCCAGCCCTGACGCGTTTCGTGCTCTCTGCCGCACTTCTTCAAAGGGTTGAGGACTTACTGTGAATGAAACCAGTCTTTTAATGCCTGCACCAGTCTTTGATAATCCCCGCCTCAGTGGGCGTGGCCATAAACATAGCCTGATGGTTCTTGTAGTGCAGAAGTTTTTGCGTGTTTCATTCTCGGTGCAAAATTGAAATAAAATCCCCCAGTGGGTTGTGGGGTCAGTGTCACAGTTCAAACACCCCATTAATCACATCACCGGCTTTTCCCTGCTCCTCTCACTGACTCATCGCTTGATGCTTCAGCTCGGACTGCAAACTGCAGCTGGGTTCACCTCGTGGCTCAGGCAACAAGCCACCTTAAATCCATTACACAAGGTTTGCCTGGAATGAGGGAGCCACAAACAGGAAAATTCGATTTTGCCTTTTAATGATGATACAAACAGCGCAGGAACAGCTTGCTGCCTCACAAAAATAATGTCCAGCCCTGACGCGTTTCGTGCTCTCTGCCGCACTTCTTCAAAGGGTTGAGGACTTACTGTGAATGAAACCAGTCTTTTAATGCCTGCACCAGTCTTTGATAATCCCCGCCTCAGTGGGCGTGGCCATAAACATAGCCTGATGGTTCTTGTAGTGCAGAAGTTTTTGCGTGTTTCATTCTCGGTGCAAAATTGAAATAAAATCCCCCAGTGGGTTGTGGGGTCAGTGTCACAGTTCAAACACCCCATTAATCACATCACCGGCTTTTCCCTGCTCCTCTCACTGACTCATCGCTTGATGCTTCAGCTCGGACTGCAAACTGCAGCTGGGTTCACCTCGTGGCTCAGGCAACAAGCCACCTTAAATCCATTACACAAGGTTTGCCTGGAATGAGGGAGCCACAAACAGGAAAATTCGATTTTGCCTTTTAATGATGATACAAACAGCGCAGGAACAGCTTGCTGCCTCACAAAAATAATGTCCAGCCCTGACGCGTTTCGTGCTCTCTGCCGCACTTCTTCAAAGGGTTGAGGACTTACTGTGAATGAAACCAGTCTTTTAATGCCTGCACCAGTCTTTGATAATCCCCGCCTCAGTGGGCGTGGCCATAAACATAGCCTGATGGTTCTTGTAGTGCAGAAGTTTTTGCTTGTTTCATTCTCGGTGCAAAATTGAAATAAAATCCCCCAGTGGGTTGTGGGGTCAGTGTCACAGTTCAAACACCCCATTAATCACATCACCGGCTTTTCCCTGCTCCTCTCACTGACTCATCGCTTGATGCTTCAGCTCGGACTGCAAACTGCAGCTGGGTTCACCTCGTGGCTCAGGCAACAAGCCACCTTAAATCCATTACACAAGGTTTGCCTGGAATGAGGGAGCCACAAACAGGAAAATTCGATTTTGCCTTTTAATGATGATACAAACAGCGCAGGAACAGCTTGCTGCCTCACAAAAATAATGTCCAGCCCTGACGCGTTTCGTGCTCTCTGCCGCACTTCTTCAAAGGGTTGAGGACTTACTGTGAATGAAACCAGTCTTTTAATGCCTGCACCAGTCTTTGATAATCCCCGCCTCAGTGGGCGTGGCCATAAACATAGCCTGATGGTTCTTGTAGTGCAGAAGTTTTTGCGTGTTTCATTCTCGGTGCAAAATTGAAATAAAATCCCCCAGTGGGTTGTGGGGTCAGTGTCACAGTTCAAACACCCCATTAATCACATCACCGGCTTTTCCCTGCTCCTCTCACTGACTCATCGCTTGATGCTTCAGCTCGGACTGCAAACTGCAGCTGGGTTCACCTCGTGGCTCAGGCAACAAGCCACCTTAAATCCATTACACAAGGTTTGCCTGGAATGAGGGAGCCACAAACAGGAAAATTCGATTTTGCCTTTTAATGATGATACAAACAGCGCAGGAACAGCTTGCTGCCTCACAAAAATAATGTCCAGCCCTGACGCGTTTCGTGCTCTCTGCCGCACTTCTTCAAAGGGTGGAGGACTTACTGTGAATGAAACCAGTCTTTTAATGCCTGCACCAGTCTTTGATAATCCCCGCCTCAGTGGGCGTGGCCATAAACATAGCCTGATGGTTCTTGTAGTGCAGAAGTTTTTGCGTGTTTCATTCTCGGTGCAAAATTGAAATAAAATCCCCCAGTGGGTTGTGGGGTCAGTGTCACAGTTCAAACACCCCATTAATCACATCACCGGCTTTTCCCTGCTCCTCTCACTGACTCATCGCTTGATGCTTCAGCTCGGACTGCAAACTGCAGCTGGGTTCACCTCGTGGCTCAGGCAACAAGCCACCTTAAATCCATTACACAAGGTTTGCCTGGAATGAGGGAGCCACAAACAGGAAAATTCGATTTTGCCTTTTAATGATGATACAAACAGCGCAGGAACAGCTTGCTGCCTCACAAAA